>NW_009647422.1:3047098-3080381 GCF_000708025.1 Charadrius vociferus | reverse complement strand
CAGCGGGAAGGAGGCATTAATTTCTGGCTGCTAGGCTCACAGCTAACGACTCGCGCTTGTCACTTTGGGGTGCTTCTTTCTGGGGGTGGTGGTGGTGGCTGTAACAAATGCTTTCAGGAAGCACTGCTGCTCTGCCAGACGCTGGCAACGTGTCAGGGAGGGCGAGCTGGCTGTGAGGAAAGCAGCACATCAGCCGCTGACGGGCACTATGCTTGAGTTCAGGCCAAGTGTCTGAGTCCACTTAGTCTTCTGATTAAACAAGAAAACGTGCCTGTGGGGCTTCATGTGATTTGTCACTGTGGAAGGGGCCTGGGAAAGCGTAATTTACTGGGAGAGGAAACGCATATATTTGCAAAGAACCAAGAGCCCTTCTTGTAGGGGCTTATCGATAGGGTGGAAAAATTAGGGGCTGGTGGTTAGAATACCCACATTCCTATTTACAGTCGTTGCACTGTCACCAGTGTGTTAGAGCCCAGCATTCCTGGGCGAAGCGGTGTCTCTCGTCTCTGGGTTCTTACAGCATCTAGTACAGCATGTGTGGGAGAACATGAAGGATCCAGATTATGCCTGGGGCTTCAGAACAGAAAAAAAGAACAATTATTCAATTAAAAGGCAGCACTTAAAATATAGGTTGGTACTGGTGCCTGTGCTGTTACACGCCTTTGTTGGTGACATGGACAGTGGGATTGAGGACACCCTCAGCAAATTTGCCGATGACACCAAGCTGTGTGGTGAGGTAGACACACTGGAGGGGAGGGATGCCATCCAGAGGGACCTGGAGAGGTGGGCCCATGCCAACCTCATGAAGTTCAACAAGGCCAAGTGCAAGGTCCTGCACCTGGGTGGGGGCAATCCCAAGCACAAATCCACGCTGGGCAGAGGATGCATCGAGAGCTGCCCTGAGGAGAAGGACCTGGGGGTGCTGATTGATGAGAAGCTCAACATGAGCCGGCAATGTGTGATCACAGCCCAGAAAGCCAACCCTATCAGAAGAAGTGTGGCAAGCAGGTCAAGGGAGGTGATTCTTCCTCTCTACTCTGCTCTGGTGAGACCCCACCTGGAGTACTGCCTCCAGCTCTGGAGCCCCCAACACAGGAAAGACATGGACCTGTTGGAGTGGATCCAGAGGAGGCCGTGAAGAGGATCAGAGGGCTGGAGTACCTCTCTTATGAGGACAGGCTGAGAGAGTTGGGGTCTTTCAGCCTCAAGAAGATAAGACTCTGGGGACACCTTATAGCGGCCATCCAGTACCTAAAGGGGGCCTATGGGAGAGCTGGGGAGGGATTTTTTACAGGGGCAGGTAGTGATAGGATGAGGGGGAATGGCTTCAAACTGGAAGAGGGGAGATTTATATAAAATATCAGGAAGAAATCTTTCACTCTGAGGGTGGTGAGGCACTGGTCCCGGTTTCCCAGAGAAGTTGTGCCTGTCCCATCCCTGGAGGTGTTCAAGGTCAGGCTCGACGGGGCTTGATGGGACCTGGTCTAGTGGGAGGTGTCCCTTCCCAGGGCAGGGCGGTTGGAACTCGATGATCTTTAAGGTCTCTTCCAACCCAAAACATTCTATGATTCTATGACTGTCATACCTTGAAGAACAAATGGTACGTGGAGAACAGATGGGCTCAGGCAGAAAGGCTATCTTGGAGCTGATAGATATAAGAACATTGATATATATGAGATATGGTGGAGAGGAATAGAGATGACAGATGTGCCTGGGAGCTACCATCTGGTTGTAAGGAAGGTAGGATGACTTTCTTCTGCCTGGCTCTGTGTGCAGGGGAGAATTCAAGCCCAGGATGAATCCCAGGATCTCAGTGGGAGATTGACCGTACTTAACAAACAGACCTCTTTTCCTTCGCCTCCTGAAGGATGACAAAGATCTGTCAGGCAAGGTGAAGTTAGGGACACGAACCTGTGATCTCTCCTCCTGTGGAGTAATGCAAAATGCATGAGGTTTAGACAAAGGAAAGTTAATCTGCTTACATGTATGAGAACTAGTTCCTGGCTTCCCTTGCAATAGCATCCCCCAGGTGCTCAGCAGGGCTTGCTAAATGGTACAAACAAATTAGGCATTAATCGGTGCTTCATTTGCTCTAAATATTTTTCTCTATTCTTTATCTGAAAAATTCCAACTACACAGAGTCATGTAATTAACCCTTCTTTTTTTTTTTTTTTTTTTTTTCCCCCCAAGATATATTTTATAATGAAAGAGCATTAGAATTTCCCCCTTTGGGGAAAAAGAAGAGTGTTGTTCCTGGCTGTGATAAGCTGAGATATTATTAAGCTTCCTGCATGAGTCCTTAAGATATTCTGCTTTTCTGTAGCACTTTCCATTAGCTGTTTGCAGAGTGCTTTGCTGTGGACATCAGTCTTATTGCCTTAAACAGCGGTTGCAAGTCACACAAGGGACGATGCCGTGAGTCCTAACTTCTTGCTTTGGTCAACACAGACAAAATTGAGCTTTTAGCTGGTTTGACTGCATTTAATTCTGGGGAAACAAAGCCAGAACACGGTCCTGAGCACTGTCCCACCGTCATCTATATCATGCAAATGTTGGCATGATCTGGCATGGTTTTGGCCCAGGCTGGCTAGCAGTGTTCTGGACAATGCAAAACTGCTGTTCTGGGCATAGTTCCCCCCGGGGCAACTGGGCCAGGTCTGCATTAGGTTTGACTCCTTAGAGTCATAGAATCCTCATAGAATGGTTTGGGTTGGAAGGGACCTTTAAAGGCCATCTAGTTCAACACCCTGCCATGGCAGGGACATCTTCAACCAGATCAGGTTGCTCAGAGCCCCATCCAACCCTGACCTTGAGCATTTCTAGGGATGGGGCACCTCCCACCTCTCTGGGAAACCTGGGCCAGGGGCTCACCAACCACAGAGTAAAAAATTTCTTCTTTTTATGTGGTCTAAATCTTCCCTCTTTTAGTTTAAAGGCATCACCCCTTGTGCTATCACTACAAGCCCTACTAAAATATTTGTCCCCATCTTTCCTGTAGGCCCCCTTCAAGTACTGAAAGTCTGCAAAAAGGGCTCCCCGGAGCCTTCTCTTCTCCAGGCTGAACCCCCCCAACTCTCCCAGCCTGTCCTCCCAGCAGAGGGGCTCCAGCCCTCCCAGCATCTCCGGGGCCTCCTCTGGCCCCGCTCCACCAGGTCCATGTCTCTCCTGTGCTGAGGCCCCCGAGCTGGAGGCAGCACTGCAGGGGGGTCTCCCCAGAGCAGAGCGCAGCAGAGGGGCACAATCTCCCCTCGTCCTGCTGGCCACGCTGCTGGGGATGCAGCCCGGGATGCCGGGGGCTCATTGGGCTGTCCTTCTGCAGTTCTCCAACACTACCCTAGAAGTCTCCGGAATCTCAAATGTTCATGTAGCCCAGAGCATGTATTGTTCCGTGTGCAGATGTGGTGTCCACCAAACTTTACTTGCAGTGCTTCTAATCTGAGCTGCTTTAGAAAATGTGTTGTGTGTTTGTTTTACAGCTCCAGGCTGGATGCTATGGGAGGATTTGCTGCCTCCTTGGTTTGCATCTAGAAAGACAAGACAGAAGTGGGACATCTGTAAGAAAAATCCTTTCCTTCTGGTCATGGTTGCAGCCTGGAGAAAGGAAGGCTGTGAAATGAATGTGAAGCTATGACAGATGTGAAGCTCAAGGTCAGGGGGCTGAGTAACCCCAGGGTGATAGTAAAGGCTTTTCAGGCAGTGTATAAACCGTGTTGGGCATTGCTAATGTGTGGGCAATTTTTCACTCAAGTGCCACCAGAACACTGGGCTTGATCAGCTTTCAGGAGTGCTTTTCTCACCTTGGTGTGCTTTAACGCAACGTGGGGGAGAAACAGCCATGCCTCTGGCCAGGTTGGGAACCCCCTTCAGAGAAAATCCATTCAGAGCTAAGCTGAGGGACACCTGGATGTCCTGCTGGGGTTCTTAGGTGCTGGACAAATCCACAGCAACAGTACATGATTGGCCCTTGGTCTCTCAGCTTTGGTTGTTTTCTTGGTGATAGCACCTAGGCTGCTTCCAGACTTAGAGCTAGTTTTAAGTCAAAATGAGACAGGGCAACAAAGACTCTTTAACCTCTGTCATGTAGAGATTATATTCAGAGTGTTTTTCCAGGGTTCAGTTCCTGGCTGAGAAGAAATAACAAACTAAACTTGGATTGGGTTTGATTCACCTGTTTAAGCTAACCTGGAGTGTCCTGATGGAAACAAGAGTGGTTGGTGCTCATGCAAACAGCTTGGTGGGTTGAGGTATATGAGGAGAAAGAGGACTTGGGGGAACGCCATCAGTAATATTTTTTTTTTTTCTAGGGGGAATTTCAATGGTGCAAAGTGAGCAACTCACTTCTATAGGCTGTCATAGGGATTTAGGTCTTTAACTGCTTTCAGGTTTTTGCAAATCTCCCCTGCGGAGTGAGCTTGATGTAAACATGGCAGGGACAGAGAAATGCACTCGTTAACAAAAACATAGAGAGAGATACACAGAGGGAGCTTTTTAGAAAGATCTTTGGGTATACAAAGCATTCAGAATGATGGCAAAATCATTTCACTTTGTTGCAGAGAGCAATCCCCTGGCATCCGCTTAAATCTGGATGGTGGACAAGTGTCTTCTGGCCTGTGCAAGGCTAATGAGGCTGAAAATGTATGTAAATATATACTATTTACCAGGGAAGAGGACGTTAGTTGAGGAAATGAATAATTTCAGAAGGTATAAACTAATCAGAGATGTTTGGAGAAGGAAGATGCTCATATAATTGGATTTGATCCAAAGGGTAATGCAATCAAATGATAATGAAGGCTGGTTGTTTATCACCTGTTGTAAAAGAGTTGTCTGGGCAGAGAATAAAGAAAGAAATAGTGTTATGTCTCTATAATAAGAACCTCTGAACAACCTCTTATAGATTTGTAGGGTTTAAAGGAAGATGGGATAATGAGGTCTTCAAATCTGACCTCATGTATGCCATTGCCCTTCCAGTTTTGCAGTCGTCTCTGCGCTGATTCTATTACATTGGGTTTGATGACAATAAATCTTCTGGAAGAATATTGAGTCTCGTTAAAATCTGTGAGTCAATTCTGTAGCTGAAGTTCCCAGAATTGCACTGATTTAGAGTCACGGGGAGTTTGATGCCATACTTAAAGTAATAATGATGATAATAACAAAAATTGTTTCTCAGTTTTTTATAGTACTCTATGAGATCATTAAAAAAGAACCTCTGTTAGGAATCATCCCGGCTTTTAACTAAGCGCACTCTCTGTGGTCAGTTTAGAGACTGGAAGGAATACAAGCCTTATTTTCTGCTCAAGTTGTTTTTGCAAACCAGTGGGGCTTGCAGTTGCTTGCAGCTTTTTGCATCTTGCAAAAAATCCCTCTTTTGGGACACTCCCTAGGATTTTGGTGGAGAAGCCACCTCCCAGCCAGCAGAGCATGAAAGAGCTGGCATCTTCGTCTGACTTTCATTAACCCCTGAACCCAAGCTGGATGCATTCAATAAAGCTGCCTTTTTTTTTTTTTTTTTTTTTTTTCCTACCATCACACTGAGACCCATTGAATTCTCTCTGTTGCTTGGACCTGGCATCTTTAGTAGGTGATTGGTATCATAAAATATGCTATTAGTCCGCAAAGCTGCACACCTCGGTGGCTCTCAGAGTCTTCACATAGACTTAGCTCACAGGCAGGCAGTGGAGGGAATTACTGAATTACCCATGCATGCAGTTGCCTTGGCAGTAATCCACGTGGTTGTAGCTTTGAATCACACTGGAAACAGCTCATCCTTCTGAGGTAAATTAAGTTCATTACTCTGTAAAGGTCATTTCGAAGGAACTTCAAAAAATGGAGGTCTGCTTTGTTGCTTTCCGTAAGAGATTAAGACTGATTTCTCTCCTAATTCCCAGCACCCATCAATCAGAGCTGGGATTCACTGGTTCTAAGTACCTGATAAACAATTTGGAGACAATTCTTGAACCATTAGCCTCTTGCCTCTCCCAAGCCTGGTTGCTCAGGAGCCTCATTCACTGCTGAGGAACCAACGTGCAGGAGATGGGGGGTCATCCACAGAGGCCACGACAGGACCAAGAAGGTAATTTAGAGCCTACAAACTTGCATCTGGGCTTCTCACATTTAGTTTTTCTTGACAATCTTGGACGACTGACACACTGTTTATGGCTGCGTATCTGTGTTGGAAGCACACAGCTTGTAAAGCATATTCAGATCATTCAGGCAAGTTTCCTCAGAAGTACTTTTCCTTCCAATGATATAAAAGTTCTGAGGACTGGGGGCTGAGCAATCCCAGTGCCCCAGGGTTCACCTTCCCACCCAGCATCATCATATGCTTCAAAGCTGAGTAGTTCTCCTGAACTAATAGTAGAAAGATATGAATTTTCACATCTTAATAGTAATTCTCTTTACAGATACCATAAAATAAAAGCAGTGGAGGGATGAAAGAGGGAAAGGCATTCTGTGGAATATTTTGGTTTATCTGAAGCAGTTTAACCATCAGTAGTGAAGGAGACTGTTTTGGGGGTGTTGAACTGCTTAAGAAATGCTTTTGAGATCTCCTGAAAAAGGAACAGTCAGGTTGGGCTGTCTAAAAGGGATGCTGAAATGTGTGAGGGCATAGAACTTCATTTTTCGGTGGCCAGACATTTCTCTTCCTAGGAGGCAATAATCTTGAGAATTTTTTTTGGGGGGGATCTGTGATTTAACTAGAAGCTAAAGAAATGGCATATGAATGTAGAAAAGGAGGAAGCTTGAGTGACAAACAGAGAGGGGAAGGAACTTAATCTGGCTACTGCTGTAAAAAAACGATAAAAAATGTTTCTATAAATTAGCAACCAAAGGAGTACTGAGGAGAATCTCCATCCTATATTGGATGGGATGACAAAGTCTGAGGTACTTAATGCCTTCTTTGCCTCGGTATTTAATAGTAAGAACAGTTGTTCTCCAGGTACCCAGCCCCCTGAGCTGGAAGACAGGGACGGGGAGGAGAATGAAGCCCTCATGATCCAAGAAGAAGTGGTGAGTGATCTGCTGCACCCCTTAGACGCACACAAGTCTACTGGGCTGGATGGGATCTCCATCATATTCTCCCAAGTAAGAAGTGATAGAACAAGAGGAAATGACCTCAAGTTGCACCAGGGGTGGTTTAGGTTGGATATTAGGAAAAATTTTTTCACTGAAAGGGCTGTCAAACATTGGAACAGGCTGCCCAATGCAGTGGTGGTGTCACCATCCCAGGGGGGTACTTAAAAGATGTGTAGATGGGGTGCCTGGGGACATGGTTTAGTGGTGGACTTGGCAGTGCTGGGTTAATGTTTGGACTTAATGATCTTAAAGGTCTTTTCCAACCTAAACAATTCTATGATACTATGGTTCTATGACCTGATGTAGAAAGTATGAAAGTATTCAAGAACCCAGGGCATTGCAGTGTGCGTCCATGCCCTGTGCACGGCTGGTGGAACAAACCCCTCCTAAATCTTCCTGTCCTCTGCAGACAACATTTGGGAAGCTTCCTGGAATTTCCTGCTTCCTCTGGTCTGTGAAGCATCAAATCCATGTGAAATTCATGACTGCCATCTCTAGACTACACTGCTGACCGAAGTCTGTGAATAGCGTCCAGGTAAGTGAACTTTTATTAGAGGAGTGTTTGCCAGACCAGAAAAAAAGGTCCATGGACAGGGAAAAGAATAGATTTGGCTTTTCTTTCTTTTTTAAAATTTTTTTATTTATATTTTTATTCTTATTGCCTCTTTGAGATTGTGCAATAAGGTTGTCACATAGGGATATGGGACATTAGATAACTGGAGTCATGTGGATGAAGAACAGAGGCTATGTCAGGATCAGTCACAGGGAAGTGCAGAACTGTATTTAAATTTGGTTTTCTGCATCCGTGCTGCCTCCTCAGCTGGGACTATTAAACGAATGGCGTAATTAATGAGTGTTTGAGTTGAACCCAAAGCAGGACTGGAAGTCTGAGTTCCTGAGCTCCCCACGAGACCCATAGGGTTGAGTTCCCAGTGGACAGGCTCTCCATGGAACCACCAGAGGCCAGTTTTAGCAGTGGTCCAAGAGGACATGGCCTTAATGATGCATCATGGGCTACCATCTGCCTGTGCATATCTAAGCCTGGTCAGTGCAGGCAATGAAATGCACCACCTAGACCTTACGCTGCTGTGGACCACTTTCTGGGAGATAATTTGTCTGTGTAGGAGACATGGAACATGTTACCGTGTCTCAGTTCTGTATGCGTTGTGTGTCTTGCAAAATGCCGACTGAGGGCATCGGGTTCGGCACAGTCCTGCAGTGCTGTCTCAACAGGCATTGTGTGCCCACACAAGCTCGTGCTGCGTTTGCAAGTTATGAAACACCCACCCACAGTTTCACGCTACAAACGTGCTGCTCTGGCAGGTGGTGGGACAGCTTTCCCACTGTATCAAGCACTCTGAACTGAAAAAACACCCCGTGTACACATGTATAAAAATGTCTTAGACCCACAGGGACACCACATGGGGTTGAGGACAAACTGCTGTGTAGCTTTGTCATTCAAAACAAAGCTTTTCAGCTTATGCCTTATAGAAGTGGCATGCTCCATTATAAAGTGGTTTTAAATTCAAAGTTGAAGTATCAACAGCAGGGCTAAATAACTCCAGGACTAAATGAAATATTGAGTTTTGTGTCAAACAAAATTTCTCAGGTTGACCCAAAATGGAAAGTTCGGAATTAAGTAATTGTCAAAAAACATTTTTATCTCGTCTATTGAATTCTCTCCACCCTCCTCCTTCCCCTTTTTCCTCAGTTTTCAACTCAGCCACTGAACCAAAACTCCCATTATTCATCCAGCTCCATGCAGAGGGCTTGCAACAGAAGGGTGGAGAGAGGCAGCTCACCCCATTCATCTCAGCAACGCATTAACGTAAATCTGGGGTGATAATGCGTGTGTCAGCATAGCAAGCGCTTTCTTCAGCCTCTCAAAGGCAATGTGGAGATGGGGAGGCTTATGTTTTCGAGGTCTGAGCTGTATATCTGGAGTGACAGCACTCTCTGTTTCAATATCATGAGAGGCGTTTTTGGAAACTCATCCCACACAGAATTGTGGGCAAAAGCAGACAGTACGAAGAGCAAAACAATAGCGTTCGGTCAAAGGGAGCTGGAAACCAGACTCGGCAGTGGTGAGGAAACCAATAACAACATAACTTAGATAAGAGCGTGTAACTGCAGAGATAGTACAGATACGAGCATGAGCTGTAACATCCTGTCCAAGGCGATTTGGCCGGCCAGGAACAACCACAAGACAGGGTTAGTGTTGTCTGAGTCAAAAGAAGTGACGGATACTGTCTGAAAAACTTGTCTATGAAGAGAAATGGCCTTACTCAAGGGACAACACTCAGAAAAGCTGGCTGACCTAAAATTGTTAACCCTGTGAGGTTGGCTGGTTCTTACCTTCATGTTTGCATGAGAGGAACCAGAGACAGGATGGTCTATGCTGACTGAAGCTGGTGTTTGTAACCACACTGTGCTTCAAGTGCAAAAGTAAGCAATGACTTGAGTCTCTAGGACTCTCTTCTGTTCCTGATAACCTCAGAACATTGAGGCACCAAGTATCCTGAGATCTGACTGCCCCTCTGAAGAAAAAATCTGTAGAAGCCTAGCAAGATCCTTCAAGGCACCTGAGCTCGCAGAGGTAAAGCCCTGGAGCAGTGGCAAACCCAAGGAAAGTCCCTGAGGGACTAATTTTGGGTGGCATCTCCTTCTTATGGCTAAAAGCAGAGAGCTTGATTGTAAGGTAGAGGTACCTTCTCTATCCCCCTTGTCATCTGTCCAAAGCTTTCCCTAAATAATTCCTCCTCTGAGCTTGCTCTCCTTTTACTGTGTCAGACTGTTCCTTTTGCATGTTCACTGTGACACAGAGGAAGATGCTTATATACCCATCAGACTTAATAAGCATTATGATAAGAGCATTTTAAGACACCTCTAATCATTTGAACTGGATATTGATGCCCTGGTGCACTGAAACCCTCTCATGTAGTCTCCTTCCAACAGACAATGTCTATTCTTGACAACTCCCCGTCAAAATGAATGAGAAAGACTGAAAACTGAAGGGGAGAAGAAAGATGAGGTACAATTGATTTAAGTTGCAAGAAATTTCTGATTAAATACCAGAAAAATAAAAAAATTACAGTGAGAGTGGTCAGAAAATGAAACAGGGGCGCAAAGCTGTGGAATCCCCATTCCTGGAGGTATCCAAAACTGAAGAGAATGTGGCCCTGAACACACTTTGCCGCTTCTGATGTTAAGTCTGTCCTTGTTTAGAGCAGGATGTTCGACCACAGGACCTCCAGAGGTCCTCTCCAACTTAAATTCTTCTACAGGAATGCAACAAACCTATAATAGGCCTCTTCCAGACTTGCCACCATGCATCCTGCTATAGTGTCCTCTTGGCTGTCTGGGCCTCGGTCTTCTTGGAGTGGACTGTTGTTTCCAGTTTGAGATGGAATAGTGGGCACTGCTGCACACCCAAATATCTCTGTATTGGGAAGTGATGCCAAATCCTACAATACAGACCTATGTGGAATGCAAAATCTAAGAAGTTATATGGAAGGATGTATATATACATGTTTTCCTACACATACATACACACACAAATATATATATACATGTAGAGAGAAGAAGACATGGAGGGAAGATGTACCGAGTGACTTTGGTGTTCATCAGACGGCTTAGTGTTAATGGACTACCACAGCCCTGGCCAAAATATGGTCATTCTGACTTTAGTAGAAGTCCCTAGCTTATAAGTAGGGGCTTCTTTTAGTGCCAGAATGCCTTTCCAGACATTCCCAGTCCTGCCACCCCATGCAAGTCCCATTGCAGGTCTTTTGAACACTGGATTGATCTTGACACTTTGAGGGGAGAGGAAAAGAAAATCCCAAGCTGAAGCTATCTCACCTCAGCCCCACATCTCTATAAAACAACCAATTTATTTTCCCAGTGGATGAGACCCTCCAATCTCATTACCACTGTCTAAATCACTCTTTACTTCATGTTGGTTGGTGAGATTTATCTGTGGTTTATGCATCCAAGGGAACTGCCTACGTGGCATTATAACCAGCCATGATCGTCACACTGAAATGTCCAGAGGCACTCCTTTTTCTCTGAAAAAGTATTCCTTGTGTAAAGCACCACAGCTAAAAATAAGCACAGTGGGAATGTGATGGCCTCTGGCTGCCCAGGACAGCTTGCTTGAAGTCACCCAGCTTTGTACTCTGGAGAGAGGATGTGATGTTTCTTCATCCTGCTTAAAATTTCCACTAGTGTCAAGGGACGATTTGGTCACAAAGTATGGACCCCCTGAACACCTGCATTGCTACCTAACTCCCCCCTAACCAGGGTTTACCCCATCCACTGAATTTTGGGGAAGCACTCAAGATAAGGTAGATCTTTCTGCCACTGAGGCCCATGCTCTTTGTCAGCGTGGAATGAATTTTGGGTCGATTTCTACTTTTAGGCTGAATGCAAGGAAGATCTCGGATGCACATAACGATTTATGAAATCACCTTTACCCCAAACTCATAAAAAGATCAGGGAAGATGTTGGTGGGAGGGTGAATGAACAAGGCAGGACTGAGCTAAACCCCAGAGAAGGCAAAACCTCTGACCATCGCTGTAATTAGCTGGGGGACTGAGGGAAAGATATATTTTCAGCATGCCTTTTGCAGCATTCCAGATGTTTAACTTGATTTCTTTGCAGAAACTTAAGACCCCATTCCCCAAAACCCCCAGATACTTTTGTCTAGGGAAATGATTCACAATGCAACGAAGATTTGTTTTCCTCACTGTGCAGATTAGGACTCAGTGGCATCACGCCGGCAGATAGGAGCTGACCAGAAAAATGTGCACAATAAACAAGAATAATTTTGTTGGATTGGATGAATCCCTCTGGATTAGCCTTGTGTCTTCTTTTCCTTTGGCTTTTTTCTTGCCAGACACTCCCCCAAATAACTCTCACTCCCCTTCAAACAGCATCGCTGGTTCTTGTGAGTTTATTGCAGGTTTCCCAAGACCTGGCATTTTCCTCTCAGGACTCTACTCCTCAAGTCCTGTGGTTACCAGAGAAGCGAGTTTTCTTTCAAAACCAAAATTAAATTTCCAGTCCTCACGGCTGCAGAGAAAAACTAAACATGGCTCAAGTCTAACCTGAGCTCAGATATAATATGATCTTTTTCTTCCCAAAAGCAAAATAGGAGATCATGTTTTATAGACTTGACTCTAGATTGTTGATGCAAAGCAGTTATCAAGAGCACAGGCAAACTGGCTATTTTTTAAGCAGTGATCGATGAGTTTGTGAGTGAATTTAGATACCAGGGTCACATACAGCAACCCCGAAGATCCTCTACATTCTGTGGTCTGGTGTCCCCTTTCTCAGATTTCCCTTCTGCACTTCCAGGGCAGGACTCATGGCAGTCACTACTGTTTCTCCGTAAGTAACCAGAAACAGCAGGACCTTCCATTTAGGAAAGTAAGGTTTGACAGTGGAGATATAGATCAGTGAAGTACAGACAGTGTCAGTATCCAGATATGGCACTGTGCAATGTTGGAAGAAGAATAAAAAAAATAATTTAATAATGAAATAACAACTGCTGTTTTATTTGTACGACAAGTAACGTGTTGCTTATTTCTCCAAACACTGCTGCGCTTAGAGTAGGCAGTTGTACAACTCTCTTTGCCTGGTTCATTCAGGAGAGGGAGGAGGAGGCCTGGGATTTTGTTAAAGGGGGAACAAAGTGGAGCATGTGGCAAAGGCCATCAGCACAGAGGAGCACGTGGGAGACCTGCACCTACCTCTCCAAGTACTAAAGCTTCGGGAGCTCAAGCATCATTATGAAGATGCAGGTTGAAAACAAAAGGTAGTTGAATTTCAGACCATGCTTAGTCCGGCTGGACCTCTAGGAATTCGGTCTAGAAAAATGAGTAGAGACAAATATAAAGGAAAACCCTTCTGAGGCCTATGAAACTCACTGATACCCTTGAGCTCCAGCGACCAGGTGTACCTCCTGGGAGCACCTTTGCTTGCTTGGCCTCCAGGCATATCTGCCCCATTGCAACCTTCCTTTTCGGGCAGCAGAAGAGCTTTGGGGCAGGGAGGCACATCTTCCACGTTGCAAAACGGGAGAAAGGTCCCCAGCTTGTATTCAGGAGCTGATGATGTGCTGAACATGGTGAAAGCAGGAGGGAAGTGTTTCAGCAAGACTTCACTTTACTCTTTTTTATCATGATTGCATTCACTAGCAAGGACTTTGCTTCATGCCACAGACCTTCTCCACCCTGTGGTATCCTTTAGTTCTTCTTCCTCTTTTCCTTTACCATACCCTGGCTCATAGCCTAAGAATCTCCCCACCAACTGAAGTTGTGATATGCCTGTGTAAATCAACATCATCCCTTGGAGCTCAGTGGTATTATGCTGATTTACTTGCGTGCAGGGTCTGTCCATGGTGTTGTGTTGTGATTTAAACAAGATGTTCCTCAGGCTTAGGCATAAGTGAATAAATGATGCTTGACATTTTAGAGAAGCTCATGTTCGCTAAAAACATTTCTTGTTCCAGCAGACTCACCCCGGTCGTTTATTCACTTAGTTCCTCTGCATGCTTTGTCCTGCTCCCTTCTTCTCACCTCTCTGCTATAACGCTTCTCAGGTTCAGCGATTTTACTTCAGCTGTGAGCTAGATCTTTCTTGGTCCCACCTCAGGTTCTGTCAGCATATTCTCTACAAATATTGTCTTCAAACTGAGCTTGTGGTGCATTTGCAGTTATTTACTGTTAAGTCCTCAAACCAGGACAGTAGGAACCAAACCATGAGGAAAACCTGGGTTTGGTTGGTGGCTTCTCTCCTATTCAGACATGGCTCCCTCCTTTCTATATCTAAGACCGACATCTCATGTGTTTTCAGATTCAAGGTTTCTTTCCTGTTCTGTGACCCCAGTACCTAATGGAAATCATTGATATTCACTGCTGACCACTCAGATCTAGATTACAAGGTCATGGTATGGGAGAGAGGCCAGAGGATTGGCTTGGGCTTGTCTTGTCTGGTGCTGTCATGGGTAAAAAGTAATTCCTGCCATTGGATGGAAATGATTTCCCAGCTACAGCATGACTCCTGGGCTCTCTCCACAGTGAGGGCCCACTGGAAATCTTATTGCTTAAGAGACTGGCTTTATATCCAGAATGACACCATGGTTCTTCCAAAAAAGTTAATGAAGGTTTGTCTGTTCAACTTCTGATGAGCTAAGAAGTCCTCCAGGATTGCTTATTCCTTCAGGAGAGAGGGAGAACTGCAGCAATATTGGGGGATACTTGGATAGAAACCTTGCAAAATCTAGCTTGAAATTTAAGGTTGGAAGGAACCCTCCATTTAATTCCTTCTCAAACTACACAGAACTCTGCATCGAGTAGGAATGAGCAGCCTTTAAAAAGCAGAATTACAGGTTCCTGCATTACAATGGTGATTTCGCTACTTTGCTATCTCCCAAGCAGGCCATAAAGCACATTCAACAAGTATTACATGAGCTATTTTGATGCTGGAACTGAGAGATATACTCCAGATAGACTCCCTGAGTAGCCTAGTTGGCTCACATCCTACTGCATAGGTGGCCACAATTTCCCACTCGATGAAGCCCTCCGCCCTCACCGCACACGCACAAACCAGCTTGAAATGTGGTTTGCAATACACCTGCTGGTTCAGATAAATCATTCACCGTTGTTGCATTCAGTGTTGCTCCTACAGAAAATTTATACAGCACTGCATATAAAAAACAGCTGTTAGCACTTTGGCAGATATCAATCCTTCTCTTCTCCAAAGGGGTATTGCTTCCAAACAGACATAGTTTGGATTTAATTTCTTTTTCTTGCTCAAAGTTTGGCTGCTTAGATGTCCTCTATTTTCCATGGGCAGATGAAGGTACTTCAGCGGAGCTAATATTACTTGTTAATCTTTGTGGCATTCAGTGGAGCACGGAGAAATGGAAAATACGCAAAGTTTTTGTTCTTCGAGAGAACTGAAGAGATTTGGAACTGCCAATTGCTCAGCCAGCAGCAAACTGAGACCTCTGCTTCTCATGGAAGAAAAATATGCATGTTTCTATGTCAACCTAGATCTGGCTTATTTATCTCTTTTGATTCAGTACCACTGCCTCCCTTTCCAGGTTCACCTAGGTTGCATCTAAGGGCATTTAGGTCTAATCTAACACTGGCCCAGGTTGCCCAGAGAGGTGGTAGGTGCCCCATCCCTGGAAACATTCAAGGCTAGGCTGGATGGGGCTTTGAGCAACAGACCTAGTTGAAGGTGTCCCTGCTCATTGCAGGGGGGTTGGACTAGATGGCCTTTAAAGGTCCCTTTCCACCCAAACTATTCTAGGATTCTATGATTCTATGATAACCTACACATGGTTGGGTTGACCCGTTGGCTCAAAGTGCAGAAAAGAGTTAAAGGAGAGAAACCATCTTAACAGTGAGACTTCTGGCAGCCTGGGTGGGAGTAGAACAGCTAAGCATCTAGGGATACGCTTAGGTGCTCACTGGGAGAGGGTTACATTTGTGGTTCGGCCCAACTCTAGGCAGAATGCATCCAACCCACCTTTGTTCTTCCAGCTCTTTGCACAAGAAGTCCACTGCAGGAGAGCTTCCCACTGTGGTGGTCATCTTCCTTTCTGCTGCGTGGGCAAAATGATTATGTGTAACTAGACATCTTGCATACGATCAACATAGGAGACACCAATATCCTGTGCTGCCCTTGCTTCACCTGTGCCCATAAACAGCCCAGCATGGTGAACCCGCAACCCAAGGTACCCCAGAATGGGATGGTGCACAAAGTCACATTTCCCCTGGATGGTGGTGCCTGGGAAGAAAGCAGCTGGGTGCTGTGGAAACAGCAGTGCCGTATGCAGGTCGTTGGCATCAACTGGTTTTATCCACAGTTTGTTTGTACAGCACAGGAGGACCCTCACATGGGTCGGCATGAAGCAAGAGTCACCACTAATTTGGGCCTCGTGCATAGCAAAGATTGAGTGCTTAGTTGTGGATTCTGAAACCATTTAGTTTTGGAATGGTTAAATGAGAAGGGAAAGATCACAGGAGGAATGAGTTCCAAAGAGTGCTTGTAAGTACTGAGCAGTCTAGCCGGTGGGGATGACATTCTGTAAAGGTCTCCACCAGTTAGGTTTGACCGTGATTATATTTCATATTCGTGAGGAGCAGTGTTTGCTTGTGCCCAGTTACAGCCTTCTCTCTCTGCGAGGGCAGTGCTCCAGCAAACCACCCTGTATTGTTTGTGCCGTGCTGGATGAGGGCATCGCATAGCTGTGAATGGAACGAGGCGCCCCTCATGACACTGATACCGTGAGTGTACCAGGTGGCATGAGAGCATCCTTCAAAATAGCCACTGCAACCGCACTAGAACAATAGAGCTCAAAGGTTTGGGAAGGCTTTGGGACTAGGGAGAGAGAAAAGGGTGATTTGTCCAATTTGTCTATTGCCACTGTTATATTTTTGTTCTGCAATTTTCTACTGCGTTCTCCAGCTGACATTTAGGACCAAGGCCAGAGAGATGCCATGCACCCTTTTACTCCAGTGAAGGTTAACGCCAATGACGTGGGAAACATTCAGTCTTAATGTGAGATGAGAGGAAGGCTCAAACTTAATGAACTTGGTCACCTAAGCAACTGTTGTCTACATGGTTGGTCATTTACTAACTTGTATTGGGTCTGAAGTCACCCATGCTGTGCTTGGGAAGAACTGAGGCCAGGACACCTGGAGGTTGATGGGTAGCAGTATGCTCTGTCCTGTTCCTCTCCAATCAGGTGAAAGAAAACCTGGCTGAAAGCAAAGATTTGGACTATACCTGGCATATCTCTAGCAAGATCCAGAGTTCAGGTTAGAACCTGTGGGCAAATGGGAATGGGATGGGAGCCAGACCTACTCCTGCGTCACATCTAAGTGATGTTGTAGATACCCCCCTGGGATGAGTGTGAAGATCTCTGTAAGGGTGAACACCTTCTGCAATGTGGTTGTTCTCTCTCCTGGATGTTATTTGATGTTGATATTGAAGTCAGTGAATGGGATCAAGACACTCAATTCATGCAGTAGCCCACCTCATTCTCAGCCAAGACCTGTGGAGCCCCATCTGGAGCAGGTATTTGTGCAACTGCCTTTGGTCAGCAGTGTTCCCACTCCTTGCTGCTAGGACCCGAGTGTTTTTTTGAAATCAGACCAATCATTCAAAGTTTATCCATTTAAAAGAGCAGAAATGTTTTACTCCCTGTTTCCACCTGTAGTCACTGGCTGGCTTTCCTGAAAATATTGCTGGAATGTGACTGCTGCTGGAGTGGTGGTACACAACCCACAGAGTATCTGCGATATACTAAATGTTGGGGTAAGGAGTGCTTTTGGCCAATTCTTCCTCCTGTGCAAAGCGCACTCATGCATCAAAAGAAATGCCATGACTAAACTCTGGGAGGAAAAACCTTAAATTTCAGCTTCAGTAAATCATCTTTCTGATTTAGAAGCTGTTAGAGCTAATCCATGCATAAGGAGAAGGTTGTCAGCAGTTGAATTAGTGTATCACCAGAAGCTGATGCCCAGCAGGAAGCATGGATGGGAGCTGACCATGTTTGTTCCTAGTGCTCCCAAAACCCACCAGCTAAGCAGGTGTTTAAGCAATCCAGTGTGAGGTCTTCCCAAAGGGCTTCCAGAGATACTGCTCACTCCCATCTTTCTGTATCCTTAACGGACTGGAGGAGCTCATGGTGCTCCTTCCTCGTGAGCCCAGAGGAATACCTAACTCACATCCATCTAAGGGTGCCCCTAAAGGATTTTTGAGGCTCTGAGCCCTATAGGCACTAAAAGACACAGAAGATATATTTCATGAGAATCAATAAAGGTTTCTTTTTATTTTAATTCCCTTTTACATACACCTGTGGTTTGTCATTTTCCTCTTGTTACTTTGGTCCATACAGAAAGCAGAAGTGGAGGAATGTAAACCAAATGCCTGCCTGCCAACACACACAAGGCAATGTCCCCGTAACCCATAGAAAGAAATCACAGTTTCATCCTTTAGTTTTTCAGTTTTTTCCCTCTTCTGAAGTAAAACAAGGCCTTAAAAACCGCTTCTGCAAAAGCGCTCATGTTGGAGGGGGAAGAACACACCCCAGCTCCTTTGCCTCCTGCTCAGACTAGAAAAAAGGAGCCAATATCTTGAAAACAGACTCCCTGGGCAGAGCCTAGCAGGCTGCTGGGAATGGCTGAGTCCTTTTTCTAATGCCCAGACCCCATCACTTCTGGTGACCACCATGGCTGGGTCACCCTGAAGTTGCTGAGACGAAGCGATGAGTTTTAGCAGCAGGTCTGTCTCTTCGCGCATGCCCCAGCTGATGCAGATGGCAAGAGATCGACATAGTGTTTCTGAACACGGGGATGGGCCGAGGGGATGGGTTTGGGTGATGGTGCTTGGCTACGCCTGTCCTTCCTCTTCTGCCACCAACTGGCTTCCCTCTCCCACCAGCTCTACCTCACACAACCTGTCCTTCAAAACACTTCACCTCTAACCAAAAAATGGCTTCTTGTTCATCCTTCCCTGCAGCTCTCAAGGAAAAATGGTTAATTTAGACAGAGAAAAATACAAAAGGTAAAAGCTTGGCCAGGCAAGAAGTACCCAGTGCCATATTTAGAAGGGTTCATGCCTGTTGTAACGCTCCGGTTTAAAGAGATGCTGCTTCTCCGGTGAAGTCATTGTTTTGTGTTCTGTTTTAGGTACCTGAGGTCTGCCTGTTCAGAGAACACCCTTCATTTAAGCTTGTTTTTAGCAGTCTTTCAAGTGGATATTGTATCGCTATTTCAGAGGACGTAGGTCCAGGCGTTTTGGAAACCCAGTGCACACTAATCCCATCTATCTCAAACATTTTAATCCCGTGTCTTTTTCTAGCCAAATATCTACCGCGTCCTAAATTCCCACATGTAGACGCTGACACCAACACAAAAGCCTGATGTTGTCACTTGTGAAGCATTTCAGGAGAGAAAACTGCCACTCAGACCATCTTCTACTTCTTGATCTCTGCTTTCTGGTCTTGTATTGATCTAAAGCAAAAGGACACCCTGAAACATGGGTGGCAAGTAAGGTTTTGGGGACAGGGGAGGTCATTTGTTGGAATTGTTATCCTTTTCTTCTTCAGAATTTGTGAGTGAAACCCACTCCATGGAAATCAACAGACAGGTTTTCATCCCAAATTGATGCCAGCACAACTGTGCTGTTGCACACCACATTGCTAGCCCAGAATCATTAACCCTCAGGCTGAGGAAGATAATAAAACACCATCAGATCCCTTAGATAACAACCCAGGAAAACAGTTGCTATGGTCACAGGAAGAATTTACTTTGTGGGAGAAATGGATCTGAATTCCAGGTTCTCATGTTGAAGTTGTCCTAATGTCCACCTCCCCCCCACCCCCCTTTTTTTATTTTTTCAGGTGAAAAAAAGAAAGGAAAAGTGCCATTGAGGATGCAGAAGAAGAGAAAGTTGAACTGACTTTGTTGCATGCCCCCCATTTGCTCTCTCAACACATCCCTTGTCGAGGAGAGAGCGTAATTGTGCAATAGAGTCTACCTCTGTCAGCTCTGTGCTGGATAGGGAGGTCTGCCCGAAAATAAACCAGATTTATAAGACTTCCTAATTACTTATGATCATCTTGGGTCAGCTCTTCCATAATTTTTTCTTTTGTTCCTGGCCCCTGCCAGACTCTGAGCTGATTTCCAGCCCTGCCCTGCCTCGCCGGAGTCTTGCAAATCCATTCTGAATTAGGACAAAGCTTTTTGCACTCTTTTCTTGCAAACACTGCCTTTGGCTCCTTGCAAAGCATCATCGTTGCCTGTCAGTACTGAATGCCACCGAGAGACGCGGTCAGAGAGGGGATGGCCCCCAGCGGGTGCCGTAATTACAACATGTCACAGACGCAAAGGCAGCTCGAGGGACAGTTCTGCAAGCGTGCCCCAAAGCAGCACTAATGTCTCAACCTAGAGAAGGATGCAGAGATCACTTGAAGAGGTCAGAACATTAAACTCAAATTAAACAAGACTATTTAAATAGCAGTGTACTAGCTCTAACCCCAATCGCTCTGAAGCCAGTGGAAAGACATCGTGTGAGCTTTGCAGGTCACACTGAGTGGCTCGAGATCTTCTATGAGCAAAACATGAGCGAGTTCAGTTGGAGGGTGAAATGCTGTGCCAAGGTTTGCAAACCTTTCCCTGGTCCGTGGGAAAGGTTTCAGAGGAACCTTATCGGATATCTCTTCTAACGCTCCCCTGTGACATTCTTTTCCCCGCTCGCCTCCCAGGTCCTGGCAAAATGTTGATATTATCTTGAACTTTGTATACCGCGGGGTTAGCTTAAACCTGGAAGACAGTGTGAAAACTGGGAGGATCTGAGTTCACGTGCAAATAGGATAGAAAAGAAAAGAAAGAAGGGGCAAAGAAAAACACCTATCAATTGAAACAGCTGAGTGTGGCTCAGGAACAGACAAAACTGGACTGTTTTATGTGACAGCTGATGCCTCGGGTGTCCTTTTATTTAATCCCAAACAGCAAGCCTGGTCTCTAATTCTCAGCAGAGTATTTCTGTAGCCGGAGTTGGAAGCTTTATTTTAATTCCATTATGCAAATTGTCCATGAGTCCTGAACTGTGGTTGAGATTCAGCTCTCTTTTGCCTTGACATTAGACTAAGTTAACTTGATTAAATTCAGCGGAGTAGCTCCTGCCTTCTGCCAACGAATATAAAATCAACATCAAGTCTGTTTCTAACTGTTCTGCCCCAGAGACCAGCTTCAAATGACTCTGTCCACTTGTTATAGTGATTCTGTCCACCACAGAACTCAGTCAGCTCAGGAGAAGCCAGACACTGCAAAAGAAACCATCAGAGTACTCAACAGAACCTGATGAAATAAACAAAGGATATCTTACAATTACTATTTTGTTGTTTATAACCCTTCTTAAGTGTGGTGTAAAGACAGTGAGTCTTTCTCTTGCTCTCTGTCCCCTTTTTTATAAATTCATGTATAACAACAGGCTATTTTGACAGAGCAACCTTCCACCTCTGCTGGGGTACCTGTGCTATGAGACCGGTGTGATGGGTACGATAAGACTAGGACACGGTGCAGCTGATCTGACCAAATCCAGTTCCCATCGCGATGCTCTGGATTGGTTTTGAAACAGAGTTGAGATTGGCTTCTAGCCATAAAAAAACCCCTGAGTCTGCATCCAGTTCAAATGGAAAATGAAATGCTTAACCAAATTCTTTAAGTAAGTTTTTGGGGGTTGTTTTGTAGGACCAGTTTGGAAAAAAATGAATGAAGTGTGGAGAAGGACTCCACCTGAATTTGGGATCGGTATAGAGGGCAAGGCAGTCCACCCTGCTGGTGTAGTTTTTGTGGGCTTCTCTACCTGCTAGTGAGAAGCAGCCTCAAAGATCTGAAGTGGCTGCTGGTCCATCACCCAGCCTTATGCTACAGGTGAATTAGGTACATGGGAGTCTGCTAGCACTGCCAAAAGGTCACATCTCAGTCCCAGCTTCAACTGTTGGACTCTCTATAGAAGATACCTGCTCTAAAATCTCCTAAACCACCTACAGACCAAAAGGCAGCTAGTGAAGATGTCTATTAGAACTGAGTAAAGACTTACGCTGATTAGGACACCCATTGCCCATTACAAGACTTGATATATAGATAGCAAATTATTTTGGGGTTAACCACTAAAAGAAGCAATTTAGCAATATTTCTGTTTCAGCACAAGATTGCTTGATGTCTCTGAGCTTTAAAAGCCCAATAGATGCTTGTAGGCCAAGGTGGGTTCTGAGTTGCATGTCTGTGCATCTCTCTCCATCCCAACTTATTCGCAATGACCTGCGGGAGTTTTCCTATGGAGAGGCCAAGGAGCACATGGAAACACAACAGAGACCAGATTTCTGGCTCAAGCTTTCTGGCCAATCGAACGTTATTGAGGGGAAAAAAAAAAAAAAGAAATGCCAATCCGTGTTTTTTTTTCTTTTCTTTTCTTTTCCCTTTTGTCTTTTTCCTGAATAAAAGCAAATTCAATCTGCATTTCCTAGCTGATTTTTTTTTCAGAATCACAGTGATGGAGTTATGTTTTAGTATTCTTCAGCTGATCATGTGTCTTTGCAACAACTCACCTCTGCTTTCTTTCCCTCTCCCACCTTTAGCTAAGAGCTAAGCTTGAGTTTTGATTTTACGAGAGGCCACGAAAATAGTTTGGAAGGAATAGGATAAGCCATATAATTTTTATGCAGATGGGAGGATTTGCTGCCTCAAAACAAAACCTTCCTCTGGGCCAACTGTATTGGCTGTCCGGCAGGTTCAACCTTTCACTTCCATGGGCAAAGACAGGAGAACTGCCTTCCAATGAATGTCCACAGAGGTGGACATGTTCTTTATTTTACTTATGCAGTTTATGAACCATGTGGTTCTGTGATTCTGTGATTCTGTGATTATGTTTTCCAGGCGAATCCAGACAGCCATGGCCAATCATGATGGAAATTTATTTATAGGGTCTTTCACAAACTCATTTCCTTTAAAATTTAATATTTTTCTCATTTCAAGACACCCTAGAGGAAGGAGATATAAAATCTGCTCTGTCTGGAGAATCACACTCGATGCTTGAAAAGCTCTGTAGCTGGCCAGGGATATGATATACGTCCTCCATTTGCTCTGTGGAACGTGGCAGCCCGTCAGCAATAGCAGTAAAAATAACAATAACAAAAAAATAATAATCAAACAGCAAACCTGTTCCGGCATGAAGCTTGTTGAAAAAAGACCCGCCTGAGGGTGCAACATGATCTCTTCTCTAGCAGGTGCTGTCAGCAGGGAAGTGGCACAGGGAAGACCTTGGTTAACCTGCCCATGGCCTTAAAACGAAGCTTCCTCACCTGCTGAGCAGCCAACAGTGCAATGCCAATTTGTGACATAGGATATACAGTTGAGGAGTCGTTACCCTCCAAGTTTGGAAAATACCACCCCAGATACTTTTCTTTTTTTTTTTTTTCCTTTTTTCTTGCTGTTACAGCTAAAATGTCATAAAATTCAGGTAAGGTCAGAAAGAGAGGATGTGAATCGCATTACTGCCACATAACTGCTGATCAGAGGGCTGGAGCACCTCTTCTATGAAGACAAGTTGAGAGAATTGGGGTTGTTCACCCTGGAGAAGAGAAGGCTCCAGGGAGATCTTACAGTAGCCTTCCATTATCCAAAGGGTGCCCACAAGAAAGCTGGAGAGGGACTTGTTACAAGGGCATGAAGTGACAGAATGAGGGGGAATGGCTTCAAATTGGAAATTGGAAGAGGGGAGATTTAGAATAGATATTAGGAAAAAAAAAAATCACTATGAGGGTGGTGAGGCACTGGAAAAAACTGCCCAGGATGGTTGTGGCTGCGCCATCCCTGGAGGTGTTCAAGGCCAGGTTGGACGGGGCTTGGAGCAACCTGGGCTGGTGGGAGGTGTCCCTGCCCATGGCAGGGGGGTAGAACTAGATGGTCTTTATGGTCCCTTTCAACCTAAACCATTCTATGGTTCTATGATTCTAATTTTCCACAACAAGGCACAGACTGCTCTTCAGCAAAATCATGGGCACCAACAGGTAGAAAAAAGCACATACACCAGTAAGAAGCAACGTTGCACATGAAAAGACTTCACAGGTTCATACAACCTCTCTCTTAAAGGTCAAATCTTAAAGTGCTTTCTCCCATTTCATGCAGTCCTATCTCAGGTGAAAGAGTCATTGACCATAGTGAGAGATTCAGATGAGTTAAAGGATCACTCTCCTTATCATTAGTAATTCTGCTTAAAGCTTTCAATGAATTCTAGGTGAAAAGTGTGCAGAAAAATCAACCAGTGAAAAAGCACAAGAACCCAACCTATAATTGGGTTTCTTAGCCTTTTGAAACATCAGGACCTGAAATTTAAAAACTTTTAATCGAACCATTGAGTCTCTCCACACAATCAACAGGAATAAAAATTGGAGATCTTCCCTTTTAAGGTATTTTCACAGTTTAAAAAATGGAGAATTCTTACCAGCACTGTGGATGTTCTACAACTTTCAGCCAATTGCTCATAAACAGATAAATGAAGCCAATCCCTGGCTGAAGAGTTCAGTTTTGGGAGGTCTTTGTGAACTTATTTTGCTCTAATATGTATCAGACAAGAAGAAGCAGAGTTGAGGAATGGTGAGGAATAGTACAAGACATGATCTCATCTGAACCAAAACCAAGCAGTATACAGAAGGTGTAAAAACACTCGTCTGCACATATCCAGACAAAGCAGAAATGACAAAGCTGCTGCCAAAAGTCATCCTTAAGAAACACAAGGCTGGTGGAATATTTAACAGCTCTGTGTCCATCTGGAGAAGAGGTAGGTCAAGTAGGAAGGACTCATGAGGAGAAGTAGACTGCGCTGCTGTGGATGGGAATGGAAGAGGTGTTGGGCTGGTACCATGAGATAGATGAACCTGCCAGGGTGGGAGATTCCCTGTCTAACCCCAGCATCTCTGTGACACTGGAGAAGAGGACACCTACCCAAGAGGTGAGCAAGGAGATTCCTCCCCACATGAGCCGGTCAGTTGGGATATTGCAGTGCACAGCTTGGCCTGTGCCAGCCCAGCAGGCTTAGAGAGGTGAAGGGGTCTATAGGAGTCCTGAGTATTGCCAGATGCTTTACAGGATGGGAAGAAAAGAGGAACAGAAGTGACACCATGATCAAAGGAAAACTAGAAAAATACAGACAACTAGCTCCTTTGGACCTTTGCCTCCTCTCTGAAGTGAACTTGAGAGTCTCTTTGCTCTCCTACAGGAGAGCTGGGGAAGGACTTTTTACTAGGTCATGTAGTGACAGGACGAGGGGGAATGGCTTCAAATTGGAAGAGGGCAGGTTTAGATTAAACATTAGGAATAAGTTTTTCACTTTGAGGGTGGTGAGGCACTGGAACAGGTTGACCAGAGAGGTTGTTGAGGCCCCATCCCTGGAGGTGTTCAAGGCCAGGCTGGATGTGGCCTTGGGCAACCTGGTCTAGTGGGAGGTGTCCCTGCCCATGGCAGTGGGGTTGGAACTCAATGATCTTCAAGGTCCTTTCCAACCTAAACCATTCTATGACTCTATGTGTTTGCTGCACACTAACGCCAAAGCAATCTGCTCTCTGTTCCACCATCCCATGTGGGACCTGAAGCAGGATGGACACAAACCCTGTCCTGCCTGCAGGGTTTGCAGCGGTCACTAGATGAATCGCAGACAAATGCATCCTCACCTCACCACATTTCTCTTTTCTGTGGCCATTGGGGTTATGTCTGAACTAGTAAATCAGACAGGACAGGAACTGTCACCCCAGGGTGGACTCAGACTTTTGGATGGGGGTAAATTGTCTTTGACAATTTCCCATGTCTCCTGGTGGTGGAAGAAGCGAAGGGGACCCCACTCTGAATCTAGAGGATTTGGCTAAGCTCCAGCAGCACCACTCTGCTTGCCCTTCCAGGGCAAATTGCAACCGCAAGTGGGGGTTTCGTCTCTGTTTTTAAACGTCACAGCTCTGACCCCTTCCTCACTAGAATCAGTGAGGGGTGTCCTTGGATCTCTAGCTAATAGATCGTGGTCTATACACTCAACCGAGAGTTTGTGATCAGCCCAGGAAAGATAGGAATGGGCTTTGGCAAACATACAGTCTGCTCTGCCCTAATGGCAGAGTTATTCCCCTGTTTTGGTATCAGCAGTTTCCCAATTTTTGCATGAAAATTGCTCATGCACATGAACAACCAGAAAAAAAATCTGTTATGAATGATTTGTACTTGAAAGGATTAAGAAAAGTTTTCTTCCCCTGTAAATCTCTTGTGCATGTAATTTTTATCTAAGTTTAACAACAGATTTTAGACATTTATTCTAAATAGTCCAGTGATGAATGCATTTCAGTGAGGGCTGCATTTTATGAGGGATGTTGTATTTGTTTGTAAATAATTTCATGGCTTTTGCTAATTCCTTGAATTTTGCTAAGTGATTGTCAAACATGTTATTAATCTTGAGCTCTCAATAACAAACTCAAGCAAATAGTGAGTCACTAATGGGTATGGGTTTTTTTCTCTCTTTTTTTTTTTTTTTTTTTTTTTTTTGGTTTGTTCCAGCATTGAAATGATACCAAGAAATTTCTTTGAGCAAGAAAACCAGGAGGGTCACTGCATCTACTTGGCAGGATTTTAGCACAATGTACTTCTGGAAGAGGGAAGCCAGATCCAGCATATTCAGTGTTCTTCTCTCACATCGGCGGGTCAGCCACATGGGGTGCTAAATAACGCAGCTGTACACACTCTGACAGCCGACGGGTAATAACTTCTGCCCCCTTTGATTGCCTCCAGAAGCCATACCAGCATCTGTGAGGAAAAGGCGAGCAGCGAGTGTAGCCAGGCTGACCCAGATTTCTGCAGGGCTGGTTACTCTCCATGCCAAACTTTCACTAGAGTTGACTTCTCTTGCAAGATTACTTACTTCTTTGTAGTACTATTGTTAGTATTGTTATATGAATGACAACAACAAGAACAATAAGAGAGCACGAAAAAAGATTATTCTTTGAAAACCTGACATTTCAATAGCTGCCATTTGGTGGTAAATGGTTATGATGAGTTTTGACTTATTCTAATGAGGCAAAACGAGAAAAGAACATCACAAATAAAAACTAGCTTTCAGAAACCTGCTCATGTATGTCTGCCACTGGCAGAGAGGTGCTTCAGCGCCTGACAGAGGACTGATTCTCAGCCACCACATCCCCTACCAGGTCTGAATCCAAAACTCAGAGATGCCAAAGGGAGGAGTTTTTTTCCTTGACTTCACTGGGCTTTGGATCAGACCCTAACCCGAGAAATTGTTTAAAGAAGATGTGGGGGATAGACTCAAGATCCCAACTGCTCTTCCTGATCTGGTTCAGAGTTTTGGGGAAGTTAGTCCCTAATTTGCCCTCAGAAGACCAGCTGGTTGCATCAACTGGATGCATCTCAGAAGTGCTGGTTGACGTGACTCAGCAGCTGTATTTAAAGGATCAGGATAGAGAGTAGATTATCCCATTGCCCCCACCTGCATCACAAAAGGACTTCTGCAAACTTGCCCAATACCTCTTTCCTATTCCGTTTGAGTAACACCCAGGTGGGGTCAAAATGCTTCAGGTACTAGAAACTTGCCAAGAAGGAAAAAAAGAAATGAGGAAAAAAAAAGCACCATGAGGATCTGACTCAGACTGCAGCAAGGGAAGAGTGATGTTATGAGATGGGCTGAGGAGAGGGTCCAGGCTGGCTCAGCCAGAGTCATTCCTCTGGAGAAGCACGTACTGCAATAGGAAGTTTGGTCACTGTTCCTAGTTTCCCACCTCTGAGCAATTCTGAATCATGCTTGGAAGTTGGCAGAGACCCTTTGCTGGATGCTCAGATGGTGTGAAAAGATCTCAGCATAGTCCACTGTTGGCCATCAATGACGGTATCTCTTTGTCGCTGCTAAAGACGTGAGAAGAAAATGACCTTTTGGCACACCGTGCAAAAACCACCAGCAAGGGAAACTCTGCACAGTGACAAAACCTCCCGCGTCTCTCTCTCCTGTAGGAAGGAGGGGTTTCCTTGTGCTCTTCCTTTCGGAGGCAACCCAATAGCATTTCCTCATCTGAGCATTTCTAGGCAAACTCAATGACTTTGGTTGAAGTTATGCTTGTTTACACCAGCTAAGAGTCTGACTGGGTGTGCATATGTGTGTGTGTGACCAAGCCACAAAGAATAGAAAAGCTCAGAAGATGCTCAGAGGGAGACCATCCACAAACAATTCCTGTGCTTTTTTATCCAGCAAATTTTGCCTTCAGATCTCATGAAGGTAGGTTTGTCTGGGTGTATCCAGCAGCTTGTGCTTCTGGGTGATACAAGCAGACAGTTCATGGAGTCTTTCTCCTCATGAGGGTTTGGATGAGTGAAAAACAGGAAATTCAGAGATGAGAATGAGAAGGAATTTGAAGGTTTAAAAAATGACTGAAGCCTGTTTCCATGAGCATCCACAAAAAGGGAGGGCTGAGTTTGCTACCCTCTGAACTGATTTTAGCCACACACATGCAGAGGCACATATACCCAAGATCTGCAAATCCCCAGCCCTGCTTCAACCCACTTGGTGGACCCCTCTCCACTGCTGCATCTGGAAGAAGAAAAATGTTGCACATTCTGATAACCATATTTTCCATCCTAAAATTGCACTGGTTTCTGGCTTGCTACTGGGACTCAAGTCAGGGAAAGGAGAATAGAGCTTTCTGCCTTCATCCAGCAGCCACGAGTTGTTAAGCCTGCCCACCCCAGAGGAGCATTTTGCCAAGGAGTGAGATTGCCCAAGGGAAGAACATGCAATGGGTTGTACTGAGCTGTCCATGTTGAACGCTTGTCTGCAAGGTTGGGCAGCTATGACCCCCAAGGGGTCTTGATCAGTGTTGTGTGTGTTACCAGGCAGACTTTACAGGGAAATAGCAAACCCAACTGAAGACGCTGATGCCCCGGGTGGCTTATACCCTCGCAAGAAGATGGCACTGTACACTCCCTGCAAGACTCTTGCTTTACTGAGTGAGACTCCTGTCCTCCTTGGCTGCACACGCTCTCCAAGAGGTCCAAGGACCACGTGCTGCTTTGCAACCCTCCCTCGTGAACTCTCAGTATCTCTGTCGTTCAGGAGGTAGCAAGGCCTGCGGGTCTGGACAGCCCTGCCTCCGTTAACACCAGGGAGACTTAGATCACTGAGTATATGCATGTGATCGACAGCTGGCCACATTGGTGGCTCGCTTTTTTTTTTTCCCATATAACTTAACCTCTCGTTCCACGGAACAGAGAAATTGTATGGAAACCCTTGGCATCCGATGTGTGGCCTGATATTCTTTTGCCCACTAAATGCTCTCCAGGAACCTTTTTCATCCTTTTGCTCCGCCTCTCTTTACATCACTGTCTCTCTTTCTTCTTCAACAAGTACTGTGGGTCTGTCTCCATCGTAAAGCCCGGAGCCATTCAGGTACTCCTCATCTTTGTTGTACTGCTCTGGTCCAGAAGAAGGCATGGAGTTTTCAGAAATGGAGCCATTTTTTACATAACCTGGCAAATTCCGGTGTCCATTGAGGGTCCCTGGTATAAGTCTCGTATTGAGATGGAGGGCAAGTGCCCCTCTTGTGGCTACATTTGTGATGCTGGTGTGGGAAACCATTGGTCCATAACTGTAGGTTGTGCTCCCACTTCGTGCTTTCCTTTTAAAGTCAAGTGCTAATGTCCACCTGCTCCATGACTTCTTTATTTCTGCTTGGACCTGAGAGACAAGGGAAAAAAAAAAAAAAAGCATGAGTGGGAGGACAGAGGGGCAGAGAGTCATTAGAAGGCAGCAGTATCCACAGACAGAATGGGTGAGGGTATCCACAGACAGAACGGGTGTGAAATTGGAAGGAACAGTAAATTCACACTAAATCTGACCTTTCCAAATGAAATATTTGATATGGGTAAGCTTGAATGAGTGAAAACATCTAGCTGAAAATATGGGTTAACTGTCTCCCAGGGTTAAGGGAGACTGGAGCAGCACACCCAGGAGTGAGTCATCTCAAGGTACCATGAACAACAAGTATAAGGGGGATGAACCACCTTCAGAGGTACCTAAGTCTCTAGAAATTTCCTCTAGAAAGAAGTTAGATGACTACTTTAGACCGAGTGGCCCACTTTTACGTGGCTGAAGTTAGGATGGGATCAATGCCCCCTATGGTATGGATTTAATCTTGGTTTTACACCGTAGAACATAAGCAGCATATTTTTAGTTGCATTTCCTCTTGAAGTCCATAAACTTAGACCACACCAGCCTTATGCTGGGCCACAAAAGCAGCTCTGTTCTTTCCCAGTATGCACCACTGACCATCTAGTTTCTTAGTTTGCAGGCACAGAGGCAATTAATGGAAACAAAGACATTAAAGCATATCACTCTGGAAATAGAAAAAAAGGTCAAATAAGTCCGGATAATCAAAAGAACTTGCTCGTTAGGCAGCTACTCTATCAATCCACTTTACTTCCTGCCACAGATCTGAAATTAAGCAGCAGTAAACAGCACTTGTGCTGAGAAAAGAAAAGAAAAAAAACACATTTTTTTTCTCCATTAGTGATTTCCAGTAGCTCATTTATTGTTGACATGTTGACATATTGACCTGGATATCTTACATGACTAAAACCAAGGCTATGAACTTTCTACGTGGACTGAGAGATCTTTCACTGAGTGGAAAACAGGACTGCATCTCTAGAATAAGTGAGGATATGCTGATGTGCATCCACCTTACCATCTGTGTGTGGAACTAACCTAACAAAGGAGGGAAAAAAGAAGCTGGTGACTTACCTCTCCATTGCAAAAACAGTATATGATGGCAACAAAAAATCCCTAGAAGAAAGAAGAAACAACATATTAATGCTTATCTTGCTGCACGTGACTGTCTCTTTCCTGATGGTGTTGCCCAGCATCACTGTGTTCCTCTGAAATCAATGACATTCATAATATGCCGTATATAATATGAGTAGGAAACTGCGCATTGCTGAGTAGCGCATGAGATACCAATAAACTCAGCCATTTCCCTGCAGACTATTGACAAAGTAGGTAGACTGTATAAGCCCTCTGGGTCATGGTTTAGCCAACAGGTCTATTTTCACCCCCAGATCTTTTGCAAACTTTCTGAGATGGTGATGGGTGCCTGGGAAGGTGGTTGGGGTCTACCTCACTGGAGGCGCTTACGAACATGTTGGATAAACTTTTCCAGTGTCGCTGATTCTGCTACAGGACAGGAGGGTAGAAGATGGCCCTGATGGGACTTTGCCAGCCCTGGTTGCAAGGAGGGCAGCCCAAGTGTGGGGCAGAACTGTCTGAGTGGGATCAGCAAAGGAATTCAGATAGGAGCAAACCATCCACGTCTTTTCATTGGCCAACAGTTTACCCAGGTCTTGCCGAGGTCACCCACTACTTTGTCCCATTTGCACCCAACAGGAATTGTGAAAGCACATGAATGCAAGTTGGGTCCCCTTCTCCCTTACAGTTTCTCTAAACTGTCATTTGAACAGACCCACTGTCCACCTTTCATCATCCACACTGGTGAACCATGATGATAGGTAGCAGCATGCAAGCCAAAAGTTCCTCCCTCAGGGGAGGGTGTGCAGTGAAGATCAAACACTGCTCTGCCTGTAGAGAGTTGTGTATTCTTGCTGCTGTGTCTTATGCAGTCCTGTAACTGAACCTGCCTTTTGCCCAAACCTACAACTGAGGAATCCGTTCACAGGACTGAAAGAGAAGTTGGGAGAAGTGAATCGGAAGCTAATGAGAAATAACACATCTCTGTGGACCTCTACCAGCTTATGTCTGACCTGGGTATAAAGGGATTTATTTTGTGGGGCAAGTTATCTTTCAACAGGAACATATTTTATTTTTTTTTTGGACACAGTGAGCTTTTATACATTGTGTTTTGCAAATATAAAACACACCTGATGCTAAAATACTGTCAAAACACCTTGCGAATGAAATCTGGTGTATTGTAAAAATAGCCCTGCTTCCAAAGACAACACCTTCCACTCTCATTTCCCTTCTGTTCCCACTGAAATTCTCATAGTTTGCCCCTGTACTTTAACAGTTACAATACCTGGAAAGAGTTGAACAGCATTTCATAGTGCATTTGAACTTGCCAAAGAATCCCTGACACGTCTGTGTATGGCATAGCCATGAAAACAATATAGTGAACGCCAAACAGAGGCATAAGGACGAGGGTAGATTTCAGCAGCTTCCTGCAGCAATAAGGAAAGAGAAAGACACAGAGGAAATTAGTGGATGGAATGAACCTTCCAGCCAGGCTTGTCCACCTTGGACACAAGTCCTATGTAATTTCTTTCTTGCTCACGTGCCTTGGCTTGGCTATCTTACATTTACAAACGCACAGTGTCCACCTGCAATTTCAAACTGTTGCTTCTCTTATGGCATGTGACAGCCCAGTCCATCCTCCAGCATGTCTTGATGTGCCAGTGTAACCCTCTCCACATGCATCCCCCCATGCTACTGAAGAGGAAGACACTGAGATGTCTTTTTCATCCTCAGACTATCTCCAGCTTTGGGTCAGGATGGTGGGTAGAGGGTGGAAGGGTGACTGGAAAGAAATGTGCGCTGCTACTTCCAGCCCTCATCCTCTGGGTGACACGAAATCCCCTTGTCCCTAAAGGATGGTTCTGCTTCAGCTTATGTCTGGACTTTGTCCTATACAATGTGCAGGAGCTGACACTGCTTTAGCAAGGGGGGTTGGGCTAGATGACCTCCAGAGGCTCCTTCCAACCTCAACCACCCTGTGATTCTGTGACTCTGCCTGCTTACTGAGGCAAGACACAAAGGTCCATCCTGGGCGAGCGCCCCCTGGGCAATGAGCAGGGCTGGTGGAGAGAGAAGTGCATCTAGGAACAGAATTGCTCTAGATATCAAGGGGAAGAGGACAGTGCATTGTGGGGTAATCACAGAATCATAGAATGGTTGAGGTTGGAAGGGATCTTGAAGATCATCACTTTCTAACTCCCTGCCCTGGGCAGGGACACCTCCCACCAGCCCAGGTTGCTCCAAGCATGGTGCAACCTGGCCTTGAACATCTCCAGGGATGGGGCAGCCACGGCTTCTCTGGGTAACCTGTTCCAATGTCTCACCACTCTCATAGCGAAAAATTTCTTCCTGATATCTCATCTGGATCTCCCCTCTTCAAGCAGGAGTTGAAGACTCTTAGGAGGTACTTTGGACTATGGTATCACCTGGAAAGCTCCTATTTAAAGAAGAAGCTCCATCTCAGCATAAAACCAATGTTGGGGGGCTGGGGGGAGGTAAAATAAAACCCCGAGTACTGGGCTGGGTTTGCTCCTGAGGGAACCAGCCTTGCCTGGAAGTGACGCTAATTGAAGGATTAAACCTTCTGCCAAGAGTTACAGCAAGTCACCAAGTGCAGGCAATTATTGAGAAGGGCCAGACATCCCTACCAGAAAGACCTGGTACCTCCTCTGTCCAGCAACTGGAAACCACTGAGGGAATTTAACACATTAAAAGGAGAAGGCCCCATCCAAACCATAATTAATAGCAAGCTTCAGCCAGGGAGAAATAAACAAATAGATAAATCAGAACCCTGACAGGGCAGGAAAGAAAAATGGAGAGGTGTTTTCCTGCAAAATCTCATTCCTGATTA
>NW_009647422.1:3029068-3047086 GCF_000708025.1 Charadrius vociferus | reverse complement strand
GAGAGTGAGATGGTAGCAATGAGCTCATGGTTTGCAGCCCGAATCCTTCTGCTCTCCCCCCTCTGCGTGTGTCATGCTGGTCAGTCCAACTCAGAAGATTATGAGAAGCCTCAGGAGCTCTCAAGCAGCCGAGGTGTCTCAGCAATCTGCTTTTTCTGTCCGGTTTTGACCATGTTACAAATATCCGAAATTATCAAGAGAGAAGAGCTGGCAGAACAAAGGAAAAACCAAACAAACAAGGAAGGGCCAGATTTCCAGCGAAGAGTCAGGAATCTTTTTTTCATTTCAGCAAATGCACTGAAACACCCGCTGAAGGGCAGATTGAACAAATAGTCCGAGTTTTACAAAGCACAGGAGGGAAATAAATAAATTGGTACAAGTTTTAGGGGCTTCAACAGCATAAACAGTGCTTTTATTTTTGCAGTCTTGGTTCATGGCCAGCACAGTCACTTCCAAGCTGTCTGGAGAGACTGAATTTCTCTCTTTAACCTATGAGGCAGGTCCCCCAGGTTGGATTTGGAAAGTTTAGAAGATGTTTAAACTGCCGTTTATTCATTCTGCATTATCAGACTTGGAAGATGGTGTTCTTTTCACCTTATTTTAGGTGTCTACAGTGTAGACACCCTGAACTAGTCACCCTCAGCTCCCTCTGTACTCAAGGAGGTGAAAAAGGGACTTTGACATCTCCCAAAAAAGTGGAGAGGGTGTGTGACTCACCTGTACTGTTGTCTTGAGTCACACCTCCCTGCATTCGTCTCTCGTAGCTTCGTTGCTAGGACTCTGATAATGTTGATAAAAAGAATAAAATTTACCTGGAAGAGGTGGGAAAAAAAAAAAAACAACAAAGAAAGAATAACTGTTAAAGAAGATCCAGGACACAATAGTGTTGTTAAGTCAATGGTTTCACCAAGATGAGTCACGGGGCTGTGGCACACAGTGACATGATTGTGCTGCGTACGAAGCTCCTCCTGGGAGAGTTTGTCCAGTGGAAGGGGTGAGCTCCACAGGAAAGACCCAGTGTTTGGTGGGATCTAGTCAGCTGTGTTTAACCTGGATGGTTGAGAGAGAGAAGGGAATGGCTTTCTCTGACAAAGTGTGGGCATCTCACATGGAAACACCTACACCTGAGCTAGTCAGCCCAGCAGACACCGGATAACTGGGTATGATATCAATATATAAGGCAGTGCATACCAGGCATTTTGAGGTATGGACCACAGTCAACTCTCAGTATTTTTCATATCATCACTTTTTAAAACTCCATACAGTGAAAGAGTCATTTTCATGGCCTCATAAAACTCTCAAACTTAGTTTGGGGTCCAGGGAGCAGAGTGTAATCAGGTTATATTTGCAGCCCACTAGAGATAAAGGCTATGAGAAGCATTAGTAGGATGCCTTTCCATATTTCCATGTGCAAAAGAGCAAGCAAGAACTGCACCATGAAGAAGATACAGAGTAGACCTACCTGGAGATGACAGATCAAGAATGCAGAAGGGCAATATAACTGTAAAACTTCTGGTGTATGTCTACCGCTAACTCTCCCTCTGGAGGAGTGTTTAATATGGACCAGATAAGGACAGTAAGGAAGCAATATCTACTTCCTATGCAGGGAGTCACATCTATGAATGCATCAACCAAGCTAATCTAGTCCTACAGGAACACGCCTGTGTAGACCCATGCAGCAAACGGTAGCGGCAACATCTCATGGCCACGCTGACACTTAACAGAGATGAAAAATGGGGAGATGTTTGAGGGATTCTCGGCTTTTTGGAGCTCTTCAGAGATTGGTTTCACTGGGGCTGGGATTACACCTGCTGCTGCCCCAGACAAACCCATTCTTGGGACCATGGTAAGGCCACAAGCAGAACCATTGTGTATCTGGCTGCACTGGGCAGATCCCTGTTTCTGGGCTAATGCTGATGCCTATGGGTTTCTCTGAAGGCTTTCAGCTCTTGTTTGACTTCTCAGATGCCAGTACAGCAACATTTCAAGGACACAAATTACCATACCACACACAGTCTCATAGTTTTATGCCAGAAGGGACCATTGTGAACCTCTAGTTTGATCTCCTGCAAAACACAGTCCGTAAGACCTCCTTGTATTCATTTTTGTTTGAGCTATAGCAGATCTGGGTTTCAGTGTTTCCATGACGGAGATCCTACCACAACCATTGGTAAGTCGTTCCAACGGTTAATTATCCTCACTGTTAAAACAAGTAGTTCCCTGAGCCGCTGAATGAACACGGCCTGGTTTGCTATGGCTTTGTCTTCTGTGGTTGGATTCCTTCTCCTTTAACGAGGTGCAAGTTCATTTTGAACAGCTCTCCTCTGTGTTAAAAAGGGGGTACGGTCGTACTACACCCTTTCCCTTGAAAGGGCATTAGTAGAATTTTTCTCCCATATCTATTTGACTGTTTTCATGAAGTTTGTGGGAATTTAACATCCATGCAACCCCATTCCTTTAGTTACATTTGGTTGGAATTTACTGACTGGCACAAAAGTTATAAGGGAGGGATGGATAGACCGACAGGCAGAGAAGCACACAGCCTGGGGGCATATAATTAATTTTCATTGGAAACCAATCCGAAAGGGAAAAAAAAAAAAAAAAAGGCAGGCTTTGTTTCTCGTATGAGTTTTTCTAGCTTCAAAGGCTCAAAAGTGGGATCTTGTTCTGCATTTGTCGGCTAAACTGAAGATGTCCAGCCTTATCACAGTCAGGAGGGAAACTCCTCTAACTTCCTGAAACATGTGCTAAGTTTTAAAAGAAATCCAGACAACTGAATAACATCAAAGCTAGCAGAAGAGTGGAGGGATTTTAAGCCCCTCAACCTCCAAATTCTCTGCAAGCACATCCAGAGAATGCATAACTTAGTCCAGCAACATATGACCAGCCAGTGCGGGAATTGAAAAAGCAGCCAAGTGAACAATATGAACCCACAGAAATTAAACAGAAACAACCCACAGAATATTTTTGCATGATAAATAGCTGCATTTGCAAATAGCCAGGGTACAAGCACAGCAGAGCCTCATGGAGAAACATTATTTTTACAAGGGTGAGCCTCAATTGAGCTCTTTCTCCTCTGCTAATTGGGCTTTAAATTAAATGCAATGGGGTTGCTGGCATTCATCTAGTTGAACTATCTGAACTTTCTTCTCCATCCTACTATTTCATTTCCAATGACCACGATGTGGGCTTGGTGACTCGTTTCTTCCAAGGTACAGGACTAATTGCTGGAGCCAGGTGGAGAATTTCCACCAAAAGGGTGAAGAAAAAAGCCCCCCAAGTCCAAAGCAGCTCACCTAATTGCCCATATGAGCGTATTCACCTCAGAAACTTTCCTGCTGTTTATATGAAGATGGTCTGATTTTCTTCTCACCCACGCTGATCATCTTCCAATGCCTCCTGATTTGTGAGTCAGAAGGAAGTATACAGACCTTGATGCAAAACCCTCCGAAGACTATGAAGAGATTCTCACTGACTCCACTCAGCTACTCGTGCATGAATGTAAAGGGGGACCAGGATGTGTGGGAGTGGACAAACTCTTTTGCAAGCACTCATCTAACCACCAGAAGACGGAGTTATGGAGAACAATAGAGAAAGACAGAGGGAGGAAAGAGGGTAATTAATGAAAACTGTGAAAGCAGGTTCTCTGGCTAATTACAGCCCTGCTCAAGGAAACACGTAACTACCCATCAAATTCCCCTTGTGCAAATAATCACATCTTATAATGACCTCTGCAGCTTGTGAGAGCTCAGTCCTGTGTCTGGATGATGTCACTTCTATCCTTTCTGTCCCCTCTGGCTCCTGGGTGGGGGCTGAAATAATCCTCCATCAGTGATTAACATCATGTCTGATCATAGCTGGGAAGGTTTAACTTTCACGCCCACCTTTGAGGTATCTCAAGCTTTTTTCAGTTCACAAAGACAAGTCTGAAACAATTTAATGACACTGAAGCATGCCTGGGGAAAAGATTTGGTCCAGCTACAGAACCCAAATTCCAATTCTTCCCACTGCAGGTGCCTGGTGAGAACATGTTATGATCCCTGGGGCTTTCCAGTATCACATGGGTTGGAAATATCGGCTTGAATGTTTGTTTTATTAATGATTTTAGGGTGTTACCAGTGTGTCATTTTTCTCTTGTAAGCAAAACTTGAAGTTGCTGATAAACCCCTCTGCCGTATGCAGCTATCGAACTTACAGGTGGGTCAAAATATAAGGCCCTGAGACTTGATACACAGACATTGTATGCTAATTAGGCAGGAGCTGTGTTAACAGGGTGATTAGAGTTGGGCAGCCTGACTCAACTCTTCCCACTGAGCCCACATGGACCAAAGGCACTGCCTCCCACCCCTTGCAATCAGCCAGTACTCACCACGATAGCTGCCAGGATGGGCACCTGAATAATCCATTTTAAATTGCCAGCACTCAAGTCCCAACACCTGAGAAGAGATTGACATCCCGTCAGGAAATCATTGGTTAAAAAGAGCAACAGACTCAAGTGTCTCCTTGGATAAATCCACCCTGGAAGGATGGGTTCCTCCAAAGCCTGGTGTGGAGGAAGGACCCTGCCTTCAGTCAGCATGGTTTCTCCTGCTGTTATGCTATTCAAAACCAAACCCACTATTAAACGCCGTTAAAGTTATGCTCTCCAAATGGTGGAACAGCTCTTTCCACTGTCACCAAGACTTGTCCCTTCTGGGCAGGAACCTACCCTTTTCCACTTCTTCACCTCCTTATCAGAAAAAAAACAACACGAAGAGTAATCCAGCTTTCATGAAAACAGGAGAGGCTGAAATGGCCTGATATTCCCCCTTGGAATAAACCTGCACAGGGTTTGTCTGAAGACATGGTGATGGGGTCAATACTGTGGGGTTCCACTTTCAGTTCCTGTGCTTCCTTCAGCCCTGCCCTCGCAGTGAGACCCAGCCATGCCCCACAAAAGTCTTTATCTCCTTTTCATCTTCAGCTCTTATCCAAATGAGGATTGGAAGGGCAAACTGTTGGTGGCGTGGATGTTGGGCTACAGGTCCTCTGTCTGCCAAGAAGGGGCTGAACACTATTTCCTCCCAGGCATTTCCAGCAGCCATTGAATAAGGTCACTCAGTGTTAATTACTCTGTTTGAATTCTCTCCAGCCACGGAGAGAGGAGTGCCACAAGCTTTTCTTTATCTGAGCCAGACAGCCCCCACATGGCAGCTGCAGTTTTCATTTCACAGGCCAAATGCTGCCCAGGCAGCTATTCAAGGAAAGCGAGAGGCAGGGGCAGAGAAACCACCAGTGCTGACTGTAAGGATCTACGAGGGTGAGCCTGTGCCAATGCAGATGCGTCACACTCCAGTAGCTGTACTACTCTGTCCTTCCAAGCCTGGAGCTGAAATTCCATACAGAGGAGGCCCCAGAGATGCTGGGAGGGCTGGAGCCCCTCTGCTGGGAGGACAGGCTGGGGGAGGTGGGGGGGTTAAGCATGGAGAAGGCCAAAAAGGGGAGACCTCAGAGCCCCTTCCAGTGCCTAAAGGGGCTCCAGGAGAGCTGGGGAGGGACTCTGGATCAGGGAAGGGAGCCATAGGATGAGGCGGAACGGTTTTACACTGACAGAGGGGAGATTGAGATGAGATGTGAGGAAGAAACTCTTGACTGTGAGGGTGGTGAGATGGTGGCCCAGGTTGCCCCGAGAAGCTGTGGCTGCCCCATCCCTGGAGGTGTTCAAGGCCAGGTTGGACGGGGCTTGGAGCAACCTGGGCTGGTGGGAGGTGTACCTTCCCATGACAAGGGGGGTGGAACTGGATGATCTTCAGATCCCTTTCAACCCAAACCGTTCTATAATTCTATGAAAGCTGTTCCCGCCCAGGCAAAGCCATTTGAATAGTTGCCTGGGGAAGCCCCACTTTTGCTGGTGGATTGTGGGCAGATGAAACCCATTGTGTGGTCAAGCCTGTGCATTACTGGGGGAAAATGGGATTGTCTGGGGGGTCTGAAGATTGGATACTGTGGATCCTTCATTCAGCATACTGTAAAAATATGAGGCTATGAGGGTGCATGTGAAGGACCAAAGAAGCAACTGATGCAGTACCTTGCTTCTGACAGTAGCCAAAGCTGATATTTAACGTGGGACAGGCAAGCCGATAGTGATATTTTTCTAGAATATTATTCCAACAATCTGCAGTTCAGGACGGCTTCCTGAGCCAGAACATTGCTGACTATTTGATACTTCTGGAGGAATTTATCTTCCATGAATTTGTAGAAATGCTTTTTAAACCTAAGGACGTGCTGGCATCCTAACCTCCTGCAGTGAGGATTTACAGCTTCACCACCTCATCAGCTCCAAACTGTCTCCTTTGACTGTGCTGAACCTGCTGTCTCCCAACTTCATTCCCATTCGCTCAGGATTTTAAAGATCCCTGTCCTGTCCCTGCCTAGCTCTGAGCAGTCCTCTTTAGCCCCATCTATAACAGCTACAAGTGTTCACGTTTATCAAATTCTGTAAAATGAAAGGAAAACTAGGAACGTTGCACCCACTTTACCCTTCTCTGCAACCACAACTGCCCCCCTCCCCCCCCTCCCCCAAGTTTGCTAACTTTGTAATATAAATCACTTCTGACTTTGCCTAGTTCCTTTTTTTTTTTCCTTTCGGTTCACCCACAAAGTCACCATTGCCAAAAGCCCCACAAAAGCACCACACGTGAAAGGGAGAATAGAAAATCCGATGCGACTTACTCTGTGTCGGCTAGAGTGGCTCTCACGCTGGCCCACGCTGTAACAAATACAGCAGGGAGTCCTGCAAAAAAAACACAGGTCAAACAGGGTGAGTAGGGGGTCTAGAGGTCTCGGTTACCATAAGCCCAGGTGGAGTGGGCTAGAGGAAGGCGGAAGAAATAGTTTTGAAATATTCAAGCATAATTGAGACTGGGAAAGCCTGATCTTGATCTCACATCTCTTCTGTAGTCCAAATGGTAAACCATACAGTGGCAGGGAGCATTTTCTGGAAGACAAATGTCATGGTCTGGACATGGCCAGCCTACCGAACTCTGCTGGCTTCCGAAACGGAGCATCTTGCTTTCCCAAGTCGCTGCCCAGGAGTGGTCCAGGCTTAAGCAACCTCCCGGTTTGTGCTTGGAAGATGCTCAAGTCAGGGCGTGAGATGGGTCATGGTCTTGGCAGGGAAAATCACCAAGTTCCTGTGCCTTTCCTCTACCACCATTTGATAGATACATAGCCCGTAGCGCTTGGACCTGGGTGACTGATATCTGCTCTGGCCAACTCATTCAACTTGAAGCAGAGAAGGCTTTCGTGCAGCACACCTTTCCCAAGGTATTTGCTCCCTCTTCCTGACGTTAAGGAAAGGTGGGTCTGGAGTCAGGCTCAGGCCGTTTCTCCCAGCACAGGGCTGGATGGATTAGAAGCTCTGTTAAGTGTGAGAGACTTGCTGCATGAAGCAGATAAATACTAGAATTTAGGGTAACGCTCACAAAATATTCTAGCTAAAGGTTCACTCCCAAATGAACCATCCTTATTTCAGCACTGCTACACTGGCCATCATCTTTTCCCCGTGAAACGTCAAAGAGTCACCAATATCCAAATGCAGTCTTCTATTTATTTTTTTAGGGTCCAGTTCTGCTTTATTTGTACAACTGAGTCCCCTACTGGCTTCCCTTAAAAGGCAGGATCAAATCCACAGTAGCTTCCACAAATTCAAGAAGAATAGCCCCTTTCAGGTGAAAAAAAAAATATTAAAAAATAAATAAAGGCGACATTTATCACCGATGACTGTAAATATGCTGTTCACAGTCTAAGCTCATTGGGGCTCGGCGTGCATAAGCACACGCTTAACTTTCAGCATGCACTTAAGTCTCATTAGGGTGCTTAAAGGCTTTCCTGACCACGGACGCTTTCCTGAGCTGGGGTGTGGAGCAGGGACGCCTGTCTCATGCCCACATGGACAACGGGGCCGTTATCTTGGTTGGAACCTTTAAATGCCATGGTAATATAAGAAAACATAAATAATTAAACACAGAGCCTCACTCAGGACCAGCACAGCAGCGCTGCCTACAAAGATACATTTATAAGGAATGCACCCTGCTTTACAATCCCCTGCGACGGCTGGCACTGGAAAGAAAATACTTAACCTATTGCACTGGGAACCCATTGGTGAAGGTGATGATTTACTCTAACAAGCGCCGCCTATTTCCTCCTCACTGTTAATCACCTATCTATGTAAAATACGTGCATGCTCCGGGCTACTGGCTGAGCTATCAAAGATTAAAATGCGTTTAATTTTGCGGATATCGTTGGTGATATTCCAGTTTATACCAACCGAGAACCTGGCTGCATTGCAAAGTTCAGATATCTGCTGCCTGCCTGCAAGACGGTGGATGTTCACCCACTATCGTGAAGGTCTAAGCTTGAAAGGTGGACCGCTGCAGAGGTTTAGAAGCATTTGACATGTACATGTTCCTCCCTAGCCTTTCCTGTACTTCAGAGAAGACACTGTTCCCATTCATACTAATCCCGTGCTGTGTTCAAGGTTGCTAGCAACAATAAAATATACAAGAGAAAATAATTAGACCTAAAAAAAATCCCTATGTGTGGATTTATTGTACCCTGTGCACTGCTGCCTCACTCTGCTCAAGCAAGCTTAGGAAAAAGATCTCTGACATCTTCTGCAAAACACACAAAGCAAATTCCTGGCATCAGTTTTATTGTTACATTTGCCTTTCTGCGTGTCTGACATTGTTCTCTTTTTGCAACGTGAACAATCGTAAATATTCTTAAATTTTCAGAAAGCGGTACGCATGCTCCTCCTCCCTTTCCTCCTTCTCATTTTTAAATTCTCTCTATATCAATGTAAGAAGGAGTGTTTGGGCCATCAGGTAATTTCTAGAGCTCAATCTTTTCCTCCCACTCTGCTAAGCTCATCTTGCAACGGGAAGAGTCAGAAGGCTCAGCTTCGCCTCCAGCAGCTCTTTTACTTTCAGAGGGTGATGACTGACTTTTTGGCGCCTACACTTCAAAGCCCTGGTCCGTGGTGCCCCCAGATTGACAATCCCTCCTGCTAAGCACTCACAGCGCCCATTGATGGGAGAAACCTTAACCCGAGAATCAGGACTGAGGTCCTCAAAGTTAGACATTCCAAAGACACCCACAAAATGGCAAGACACCCAAGAGGGTGCAGCTCTGTGAGCAGGAAAGTCATACGTGATTAAATGCATCTGGCCAACCCACCAGAGAAAGGGAAATGAGTCTCCAAAAAGCCTGTGATCTCCTGGGTGGCTTTGAGCTCGGACAGATGGATGCATGCATGTCCTCCCCCTCGCACGTATGTACCCCACGTGCATGACCGGTGTGACGCAGGACGAACCCCACCGGGTGGCGATGCTGTGAGTGACTTCTACAGAATCCACATTGTATGCGCTGTGCATTTCCAGTCCATACACACAGTGTGTACAATGCAGGTGCTATAAAGTCAGGTATCTCCCCATCAGCTGGAAAATGTGCAAACCTCAAACTGGGCAAAGTCTAGTGGCCACCCCAACCCCCTACTCTCTCCTTTAGCTCCTTTTCTTGTGTCTCCCAGCAGCTGGAAAAGGGGCTTTCACGCATATGTCAAAGTGGTGAGTAAGAGAGGCGGTTGCAAAGAAGATTGCTAGAAGAAAGCTTATGACTAAAGACCTTACTTAGGTCGGGAGAAATCTGGTCTTGGTCCCCTGCTCTTTGAAAACCTCTCTGAGGAACAATGCATGTGTTTTTTTCAGTCCCTCCGTGTCACAGTTTCTCAATATTAAATGAGGTTAATAATACCGTCTTATGCCTCTGATCCTGTTAGGTATGAATACTTTCAGGCAAGGATGATTTCTGCTTAGATAAACACGCAGGGCTCACCATCATGAGTTTTTGGACCTGAGCACCTCTAACAGTAACACGTCGATCTATTTGGCTTTTCCAGGTCTCCCCACAATCCTCAGTTGCACCATAGCTGAAAGCCAGTGCAGTCCAGCCGGGGGGAGGGAAAATTAACGTGATGTGAAGGAAAAATGCCAGTGGAATCAGCTTGGGTTTTCTAGCTATTGGTCATGCTTCTTAGACTTCCTTCATAAAACAGCTGCAGGGAACCTGAAGTCTGCTGGGGAATTTATTGTTGCCCATAATGTCATTATTTATTTATTTTTGTTGGGTGCTGGCAAGGAACAAGTTCCTTTCTGTCATCAGTGTCTCCCTTGCGAGAAAGGCGCTGCGGATTTTCACGGAGCTGTGCTCCCTTGTGCCAGTGAGGATGTGGATTGAAAAGACTGGACAGAAATCTTTGGGTCTGACATCAAAGAGTAGCTATACATTCTGGTTTCCTCAGTAGTCTGGAAATGAGATGTTGTAGGGTGATTTTTGCTCCCTATTCCCACCTTGGAAATTTCCAGGCAGGATAAATCCACTGCTGTTTATTGTTATGCAAGAAAGAAAAAAAAAAAAAAGAAAGAAAAATACCAGCTTTTGGGACAAACTTGTCTTTTCTGTACCTACGTGGAATGTCATAATTATTTATCGCTGATTCCCTGTCATTCACTGCTGTGGTATGGGCAGGATCCAGTGCCCGCTGCAGGGAACTGGAGTTTTTCCACTGACTCCAGTGGGTCTTGGATTGGGTTGCCCTTTCCAGTGCCCAAAAGCTATCAAAGCAATACGTCTGTGCGGGTGTGTGTGTGTACATTATCATGCTAATCAAAACAAAGCAAAAACAAATGCAACTGGAGGGATCCTATGTTCTCATTCCAGAGGAATTTAAATTGAGCAGCCTCAAACTCTTAGAAGCGCGTAGATGATTGGTGTTGTGACAGGTGTGACTTCAGCTTTGTGGTTGCTCTGATAAAATGATTATACTCTGGCAGTGGTTGGAAGAATTAATGAGAGGAACCCATGCCTGTTAGACTGTTTTCCTTTGGCTGCCTTACGAACAGCATCAAGTTGGTTTTTCTTGTTAAACATATGGCATTATTTTTCAGCTGCTTCCCCCTCTTCCAGAATTTGCTCTGGGGAATTGTTTCTTTAAGTCTGCTCTGAACAGTTTAATGCCATTTTCTGAGAACCAACTTTTACGTAGCTTGAAGGTTTGGAAGAGGGTGGGTTTTGGGTTTCGTTTTTTGTACATTTATTTTAAAAAAGAAGTGACATCTAAAGTCCTCTCTGTCTCACAGCAGCTGAGGTGAGAAATGCCCTGTCCCCAAAGTATCATAGAATCATAGAATGGTTTAGGTTGGAAAGGACTTTGAAGATCATTGATTTCCAACCCCACTGCCGTGGGCAGGGACACCTCCCACTAGACCAGGTTGCCCAAGGCCACGTGCAGCCTGGCCTTGAACACCTCCAGGGATGGGGCCTCAACAACCTCTCTGGGCAACTTGTTCCAGTGCCTTACAACCCTCTCTGTATTTATTTATTTTCCCCAAAACCTGCCAGCTGGCTGGGACTAGACTTTGTCTGAGAGATGGATGCCCACTTTGGGACTCATATTTACACCTCCTGTCTTTAGCGTGTGGCAGCACTAGCACCAGCTGAACACGAGGTTAGCAAGGAGCTTGGGGATCCTTTCTCCTCCATAATCATAGTGGGGAAGGAGGAAGGCTGGAAAGAGTCCTGCGGGGTGGACTGCCCTGGGCTCGTGAATCCCTTGCCTGCTCTCATGAAGCACACAAAACCCCACAATCCTCCAAAAAACTCAGATCTGCACTATCTGGCTTGCTCAGAGCTCCACTGTTAGAGACACCAGAAGAAACCACGTGCTGGATTGGGGATGGTGTGGTGCACACATTAATCTCATCCTAAAATGCAGTCAGGATGTGGTCAGGTGCATTTTGGACCTGGAAACTGGGAAGTGGTCCTGGGCCATACAGTTCAGAGGTAACCATAGGCACCTCTGAACAGGTTTTTACTGCTGTAAGCTCCATTGTAGACCTACACTCCATTATTCTTATTTATGTCCTTGAGGATCATCTAATACGTTTCCTGTTCTACCTTACAGTCCGCATGCTTCAAACAACTGCGAGCAGTTGTTTTATTGTCCTCAGCCTACCAGCACCTCATAACTCCTCGCAAGCCAAAGCTAATGCCAGAAGTGAACAGAAAGCACATTCTCATCTGAAACGTGTGTGCCCACAACATCTTCCAGTAACGAGCACCTTCCCTGCACCCACATCCCATCCCTTTCTCTTTACTCCAGGAAAAGATGCCCAAGTTAAAAGAGAAGGGGAGAAAAAAAAAAAAAGTTTTCCCCCCACATTGCAGGTTTCTACTGGTGCTCCAACACTCATGAAACCTCAGGAGCTTTTTCAAGTGACTGAGATCTGAGGTAGGAAATCAGAGCTTGGGTCTGCCATAAGGAGCAGACGCTCGCAGCCACATGCAACATTCTGCCTCTCCAGCCCAACGCCTGTTTCTCAGCAGGAGGCACTTGGCAGAGACGGGGATAACTCAGAGGGTGTATTAAATCAGCTGTCACATGCACACATCTGCTGCCCTGGAAGGATGGTGAGATGTGCCGTCTGTCCAAGCCTGGGCTGATCCTTCCAGAGATCCTGGAAGTGCCACAGTGTAAGTACCACAATTTAGAAATGATGAAGGTTTCACAAGAGAGTTAACCTGTCCTTGCAAGAGTCACTGTGTCTCTGATGCTCACCCTGTGTCTGTCCCCTCTCCTATATCTATGTGTATGCACTATCTGCTTCAAAGACTATCTCCAACAGGCTTCTTACCAGTCAGCCGTAAAGAGCAGCCATGACTTACCCCAGCCAAATAATGTGAATCCCCAAAGATACTTCTTCTCTGAGAAAAATGCCATGAAGATGAGGCTGTGGAGATAGAGCCCTTCCACCAGAATCCAGTAGTAATTGGTTGCCAGGAAGTAGAGGAAGAAGGTAACCGCTACTTTACAGCCCACCTGCAATGACCACAGAAAGGCAGGGTTATGTGAGGAGCGTGGTTTGAAATTCTTGTTCAACATAAAGCCATAATTTGCCATAATGGGCCACAAAACAAGACAGAAGAAGGAAAAAAAAATAATCAGAAAATTCTGTTGCAGGGCTTTTACAAGAAAAATCAGTGCAAGAACAGAAGAGACGAACAACTGAGAAGAAAGCTTCCCCTCAGCCTGACATTGTGTCCCCTGGTGACTTGGGAGGAGGACAGGGCATGTGTGGAAAGATAATGACCTAATCCTATACTTTCCCAACCCAAGTGATGAGGGGCTCACAGTCTTTCTAGGGCAGCTGTGTTTCTCCTTTTCCCTGTATCTCTTGTCCATGTTAGAGGACAAAGGGCTGTGGCCAACTCGCCTCGGTCTGGGTGACCTGCTGCAAGTCACATCACTTGGAATGATGATTTCTCCCCTCAGCTCGTGGAGAGATATGGGCACCATGCTGAGGGTGAGTCACTCCATCCTGTCATGGATGTCCAAGACAAGGTCCTCCAGGGCTGCCTGTCTTTCCTCAATGAGTGTGAAGACACCCTCAGTGGCTGCTGTAGGCTTTGGCGACTGCTCCTCCAAGAGCAAACAGAAGCTGGAGGATTTCACCCACAATGCCAAGGTGGAATGTGGAAATGCTGGGACTCGGGGTAGTTCCATTTCACAGGAAACCTGTGACTCCCAAACACATCCCACAGCAGCAGGACATCTCCATGCTGCCCCTTACTTTGAGGGGAATACAAGAGACTTGCAGAAGATGTCAATAATATGTACCTTGTAAATAAAAAGTGATTTTTTTTTTCTTTTATTCTGGCACAGCTCTTACGCTAATCCTTAGCCAATCAAAATGAATAGGCACATATTATATACATATATATGTGTATATATACGTATATATGTAAAATATGGACATCTTTACACCCATTTTCTTTTACAGACAAAGTAAGTGAACGTAGAAGGAAGATTAATTAAAAAAATCCCCATCCAGGTTTAATAACAGTTTTTATATTTTCAAAAAATCATCATCTACCCCCACACAGGGAGCATCAGGCAATAATTGCAAAGCTCCCACTTCACTTAGAAACAAAAGAAACACATGAATTTTCGCCTTCATCACTCATTTGCCTTCCAATTCAGCAAAATGGAAAATGCTATTAAATCGTTAATATTCAAAGAATGCAATATATTATCCCAATTATTCCTTATAATGAGTCCAGCCCAAGGAGAATCAGAAGACAATGCAGTAAAACACTTTGTGTTCTTTGCAAAAAAAGAGGAGTGTTTTGAAGCGTGCTGAGTGCTCCAGCCGGAGACTTACCAAACTAATGAAATGGATCTCTGAAATGGAAAGGAAACATGATAACAAATTTCCATTTGGGGGCATTTGGACGCACAGTGGGACACTTCATATATGCTGATTTTATGCGGGGGTGTTGGTGGCTAGGTCCCTGGTAGTAGCACAAGCTGTGAAAGACTTGAGAAGCCGAATGAATACAGAGGCAGAACGTTTGTTGCCACATTGCGAGAGCCACTCCACTAGGACGTTTGAGGTAGCTCAGATTTTTTGTGTTGCATTGAATGCACCCCTTGATCGTAGATACTAAAATCTACCTCCTCTGCCTCTGCAGCATCCAACAATTCATGGACGATGAGCTATCATACTGTGGGAAATCTGTGATGAGGCTGATGACAGGGAGAGCAGACTGCTTCAGAAGGTGGGGACAATTTTGAAAACTGAGGATGGGCTTCATCCCTCCCAAGCACATGGACAATGCAGATGTTGCCATCTGGGCTTGTTATACAGTAAGAAGAAATACGTACTTCTGGAGTCTGTTTACCTGCCCTCACTTCAATTTTTATTTTATGATATGGTATGTCATACCCTTGACTCGACTGGCTGTGTTGACCATACAGACTCAGCTGACCATAGATGGAACCTGAGGTGACTAGGCTGAATGAAGGTGACTCCCTTGTAGACATCTGCTTTTTGCAGATGAACCCTACCCTTTCTTATGATAGGGCATAATCCCTCCATTGTCCCTTCTAAAATGTCTTTTTTTTCTCAGATATGGGAGCGATAAATCCCAACAGGAGCAACCACCTATGGTTTCCCTCCAAATTACAGTCAGGTGAGATGTCTACTGTGGACCTTCCTCCTCGGAAGCTACCTCTGCTTTGGCTCTCGTGTCAGGGTTGAGAACCTCTCAAGATTTCGTTGAACTATGTTTTTGCTACACCTGGGCTGTCAGTTTGAAGGCACAGATGTTACAGCACAGTGGTGCCTCCATGAGTCATACAGAAAGGAGCTCCAAGTGGAAAATCAGCCAGTTGCACATTGTGGTGGGAGAAGTACACACCGTGAAATGCAAGTACTAATGTGCCTTGCACTGGGAGGAGTTTCCAGAGCTATACACTTTAGGGGGCATCAGGGGAATGATGAAAATAGTAGTTGTAGTTGGGAACCTTTGGAACTTACATCAACCAAAGGTAAAGTCAACTTAACCTTTGATGGCCATGGGGAACAGTTCTTCCTTAGCTCTGGGCCTGGGCAGTCCCTCTGGGCTAATGGATTGAGAGGGAGTGGGAAGGGATGGGAAGAGGCTGTGGAGGGTGAGGAAAAGGGGGAGCTAGTGTCCCTCAGTAGGGTGGAAAATCCCTCTGAAATAGGCGAGGTGTTGAACAGAGAGTACAGAGGCACAATGCCTGGAGAACCGTCTGCTCTGGTGATACTCACAAACTGTGACTTGTCCGCTGGAGGTGCTTCAGTAATGGATTTCAAGTCTTCCTCTGAGATCCGTTCCATCTCTTCCAAAGCTGACCCAGAGTACAAGACTGCGTCCTTCACGAAGATGCTCACGGCTCTCAGCATGAAGGAGACAAATAGGTGCATGTGGATGTAGTTTCTAGTGCAGTGCAAACGTCTGGAGGAGGAGACAGAGAAGGATTGGAGTAGTTTAGCCCATCTGTTGGACAGACGCAGGGTCACCTCTGCTTCAGAAGAGCCCCAGCTCCTCTCATGAGCACTGTGCCACCATGGGGAAGCAGTGCTAATGTCACTGCTGTCCTGCACTCATGGTTCACCCATGGGGTTGGTAAATGAATTAGTAACTACTCCATGGGGCTGGTAAATGGATTAATACCTACTCCATGGGGTTGGTTGCAGTACACTGCTGCTGACTTCACGTTAGGACAATGCTGTTCCTCTGCTCATTTAAACTCCTCAATTTCTGACTGGGAAACCTTGCAAAGAAATAGGGGTGCATTTTGCCAGTGTGGGGCATGGGTAGTGAGCGCGCCTGCAGCAGGCAGTGTGGGCAGTGAGCCTACATCTGGAGGATGGTGGGTGTGCAGTGCACATGCAGCTGGAGGTGGGTATGCGATACACAGTCCATGCTCAGTATGTGCACACCTGGAGCTCAGTGTGCGCGCAGTGTGTGTGCAGTACACGCGTGAGGAGTTTCATAGAATCACACAATGGTTTGGGTTGCAAGAGACCTTAAAGATCATCTCTTTCCTCCCCCCTGCCATGGGAAGGGACACCTCCCACCAGCCCAGGTTGCTCCAAGCCCCGTCCAACCTGGCCTTGAACACCTCCAGGGATGGGGCAGCCACAGTTTCTCGGGGCAACCTGCCCCAGGGGATCACCACCCTCACAGCCAAGAAGTTCTTCCTAATATCTCATCTCAATTTCCCCTCTATCAGTTCAAAACTGTTCCCCCTCTTCCCATGGCTCCCCTCCCTGATCCAGCATCCCTCCCCAGCTCTCCTGGAGCCCCTTCAGGCACTGGAAGGGGCTCTGAGGTCTCCCCTTTTTGGCCTTCTCTTCTCCAGGCTGAACCCCCCCAACTCTCCCAGCCTGTCCTCCCAGCAGAGGGACTCCAGCCCTCCCAGCATCTCCGTGGTCTCCTGTGCCAACAGAGAGTTGCATGTGCAGGACACTGCGTCTGCAGTGCACATACATCTGGAAGCAGCGAGATGTGCCTTCAGTAAGAAGCCCATGAGCAGTGTCTGCCCACCCGGTGAACACCAGGATGAATGCAGTGGGTGCGCAGCAGCCTACATGGCGGGGGGGATGTGCAGTGAGTGTGCATCAGACATGCAGTCGTTTTCCAAGGTGTACAGTCAGAGGGCAGGATACGTGCACAGTGCTCGCCGGTTCTAAAGAGTGTGTCCTGTGCGTGTCCCTTTCGCTGTTAAATCCATCCCGCCAACAAATCTACCCCTCTCAGAGTCAAACCCGCCATTTGAAGACTTCACATTTATCTGCATTTTGTGCAGAGGAAATGGACTGCAATGGCTACAGAACTAGTGGCCACTAAAAACTTTGCAGAGGTTCTGGTAAACTGCTAATCTTTGTGCCCACTCCGAATTTAGTAGCACTGTAGTAACTGTAGTATGCTGGGCTGTTTTCTCTGCCATTAGAGACGCTATCCTTTGCTTGGTCATGTTGCTCCACCTCAGCAATGGCAGCAATGACCCCACAAATGCTGATTGTAAAGCGCTTTAAGGTCCTTTTTTGGGGGAAAAGCTGTATGGTAAGAAGTGAACGGGTTAGATCCATATCTACAAGGTGTGTTTTAGAAACAACGATGATGCCTTTGGGGAGAAGCAGCAACTAACTGACCTGTTGGAGTCCCCTTCTGTCCCCTGTAGCTCTGTTGCCTGGCTAGCCGTGCATGAATTTATGAATGGATTTATACTCTCTTAAATCCCCAGCTCCAACAATCGAAATAAAAAATAAAAACTGTGCTTTTTTCTCCTTTGGAGGAGATTGTGATAGTAATAACAGTCCTTTCCTGTGCTATTATAATACAAATTATGCCAAGTGGAACTGCTGAGGTGTAAATTAAGACGGGCTTTGATCCCTGCATTTGAAATATAGTCAGTGAGTCTCTGGATTATGTGTTATCTGGAATAAAATCTGGCTTGGTTTTTGCTGCTGCTTCAATCCTTGGGACAAAGACATTCTAGCACAGTCACCCATGTAGTCTGAGCTGTAAGTGAAGTGCTTTGACTACATCAAGAAAGAGAGAGCACATCTCCTGAAACTAGAACTCTTGCATAGATGGACATTAAAT
>NW_009647422.1:2985801-3029017 GCF_000708025.1 Charadrius vociferus | reverse complement strand
AAAGGACAGGAGAGTGGTGGCATGGATGGGTTCTGGGTCTACATGATGTGACGTGCCTCCAGGAGGGGTCTGCAGTCCCCTTTGGTTTGTGTGTGTCATAGATTCAGGGGCTGGGATGCTCTGCTATCCAAGCCAATCCCCTTGACCTCCTTTTTCTCACTGAAGAGAGGGCTGAGCTCTTTTAGAGCCAACGACCCCACAGTTTATTCCCAGTGGTATGTGTCTGGGGTTTAGCTTGAGCTTGCACGGTGGGAGCTGCAGACACCTCGTGGCTATTTGCTTCATGGAGAATTTCCCTCCACAGATGTTGCCTGGGTCCTGCTGTCTGCTAGGAGAAGATACCACCAGCCACTGAAGGGATGCGAATCTGGGGCTCAGGGGACTGGGGCTCAGCAGCCTGCTCTATCTGCACCTCAGCAGGTATGGTTTCCCAAAGGACAGACTTCTAGCTCTGAGTGACACCTTTCATCCCTCCCCTCCCCTGGTCAGCAGGAGATGCAACAGCCTGGTCTGAGGAATGGATGGCCTGGGTTCAAAATGGTATTTAGGGGCCAACAACTCTTGGCAGGAGTGGTGGAAAGGGAGGGTGGACAATCAGAGTTGGGAGGGTGAACAATCAGAGTTAGAAGGGTGTGCATTCACTTTTGGATCCCTAAGTACAGCAGCACCATGGGGAGATGGGAGGAGTGAGTCCAGTGCTTTTACATGGCTGGGGTCCCCTTCAGCTGGTCTATCCTTCGTGAATCTTTGGGGTTAGAGTGGAATTTCCCTTATGGAGACCTTAGCTATCTAAAAATTACCCATCTAAATCTAAGCCAGTCATATGAAGGGGTAATAGAAAACCCTAGTTAGTCTTCCAAGGGAGACAAACCTCTTCCTGGAGGTGTCTCTCTTCCTGTTTGCTACAAAGGGGGTCTAGAAAACTCCATTGCAGGCAAGCGGAAGAAGTCCAAACATCCCACCCACCATCCCCCAAGAAGTTTGACCTAAGTGACACTAACACAGCCCAAAGCACAGATGTAACGTCTTGTGGCTCGCTGAAGAAGCGCATGCCACCCCAGTTTTATCCTTTAGGAAAGCCCGAGGCTTTTCCAGCCTAGTGACAACTTGCTTAGGTAGAAACAGAGCCGCCTACCTGAAGTATCCCAGGATAAGGACAGCAACTGTGAGGGATCCCAGAGAGATGGAGTATCCAACAGTATAAATCAAATAGAGGCGATCAAAGACCTCCTGCAGTACAAATGATGGAAAAAATAGCGTCACATTAGAACGCGTCCTACTGCATCGTAACACAACCGTGGTAGCAGCACAGAGATTCAGGCTATCGTACCTGCTGGGGGTGTACAGCTCTGGGTCTGGGAAACCTTTGGCAATCGCACTTGTTGTCAACTTTTTGACATAAGAGCAGCTTGGAAAGAGGTATTCATCTTTCCTAATGACTGCGGGGAGACAGGTTTTTTCCCGAGGGGCTAGTGATGGAGTTGGGTTAATCCCATGCCAGGGAGTTTTGCAGCATTTTCATCCCAAAGGAACCCAAAGCGCTTTACAAACTCTCAGCCAAATCCAGAGATCACTTGGCAACTTTTGCTTGTACAAAATGCCCGCTGACCTGGGATTTTTGCTGGAACTGTAAGATTTAGCCATAAGGCTATGCTATACCATTGCTGAATGACTGATGTCCAGGCTGGTGGAGTGTCAACCCACCACAGAAAACATGGGGAAGATATACTTTGGTTGCGGGATATAAGAAGAAATCACCTGCATTTAGTTTTTCTTTTTTTAAAATTGAAGTCAGCCTATGACTACGGTTATCCAATCCAGACACAACTTTAGCTTGCCAAAGTCCCATTGGAAAAGGTCCTGTCACAGAAGAGCTCATAGTAATTAGGTTTTAGTTCTCTTGGCCCTCTATATTTTAGAGTTGGGCTTAGAAACCCTGAGCTTTCCATGAAATATTGAGATATTTTTCTTTGTCCTGTGCTGGGGCATGCAGCTTAACTCAGGCATTGCTGAATATCTGCCTGAAAAGGGTTAAAATGCCTGCCACCGTCCTAGCTTGTACTGCCTTTACACGTCTGAAATTAGAAATAAACCCTGAAGAAACCAACCAATTCAGCATCTTTCTCCTCGCTCCCTCCTCCCCTGCCTCCCGCCTTTCCCTCACCCCACCCGCTGGGTTGCAATAACATTAGTAACGCTGGGCTCTGAATGACAGCTCTGATTTTGATTTGAGGCTAGAAATGCTGTCCTGGAATGTGAAACCTCAGCCCTATTACATCAGAATCCCCAGATATGTGAATATTTCTTTGCGGTTTCCATTGGTAGAGTGGCGCGCTTGCCAATATTAATCTAGCGTGTGTGTATGTGCATATTTATATATCTCTCTCTATATATCTGTGGAGGCAGCAGGCACTGAAAAGCCAATGTGAGCAGATTCACGAGTTCCAGGCGGGAAAAAAAGCTCTCCTTCCCTTCAAAGCCTGGTGCACTTTTCCCACTGCCAAGCTGGAATCCTCTTTGAACTGGAAAACGTTTGCCTCCCTGGTGAAAATTTAAGAAAAAAAAAAAAAACCTACTCCAAATTTAGGATTTTCGGTAATTCAGCAGTTGTGAGGCGGTACTATGCCAAGCTGAACAAAAGCATCCCTGAGCCCCATTCAGAAATTCAACCGGAAAGATCCACGTTCCTACCGGACAACGACACCGTTGTAGTAGCGATGGCCTTGGGAAGGGCCTGCTTATTGGCTGGCAGGACATTTTCGGAGGCTGTGGTTAATTCCTCTGATTAACCACAGGGCCTCTTTTTGAAAGGATGTTGAGTCAGAACTGCCAAGACATACACATGCATGCATGCATGCATGCACGCCGCTGTGCCTGCTTGCAGACATAGGTGCCACAAATCTTACCCAGTGTCACGATGGGGGAACCTTCAGGGAAGGTGATTTTTCAGATGGGGTGCTTAGGTCCTCGGGGGAAACCTCAGGAACAAAAGGTTGAGGTTCTCCAAAAAGCTGCACAGGGCAGCCCTTGGGAGGGCAGCTCATGCTTGCAAGTTTCCAGGAGTGTTTGTCCTCAGGAACGGTGAGACCTGAATTTACCCAGGAGGGAAAAAAAAAAAAAAGCTCCAAAGGCAATTCCAGGTCTCACTCATATCCTAGCACAAGGGAGGTCCCAGCTTGGTGGAAACCACAATGCTGAATCAGGAAAGGTCCTCCAGGTAACAAAATATTGAGTCATCTGCCAGCTGAAACAACCACCTCCATGGTCTGAGAACCTTCTTCTTGGAGCTGAGATGGATGAGAGTTTAAATAATTCACAGAAGACCACAAAGGTCATGCGTGGCCAAGCCGTGGACACAACTTGGATGTCCATAGTCTCAATACAGTGCACTACGTACTAGACCGTCCTGCTAGAGCAGGAGCTCTACCTAATGTCTCTTATAAATCCACCCTGAAGACACACTGATCACCACTGGTCATCCACTGACCTGTTGGAGGAGGCAACCCACCTGCAAAATCTGACCTTGCTATACCATGAGACCCTGGTTTAAAAGGTGTGATACTTTAATCAGTGTCATTTAATTTGACTCCTGCAGTAATCCTTCACTGCCTCAACTGTTGAAATAAGTGCACTGAAAATAAAGAAGAAGAGCTGAAAAAAAAGCTCAAGGAAAACCAGAAAGACAAAACCTCAATATCTGTGATTCCAGGGGTTGGGATTATCAGCAAAATATTATAAAACTCACAATACAGTACCAAAAGTAGGGAAAATCAGTTTCACAACTGATGTCCTTGCATGTTGCCCTCTACGCACATAATTCCATGCCCTGTTGGGATGAGATAATGATGGGGAAGGTGTGGGATGGATCTGATCCCCTCTTTCTTCCCATCTCTTACGACTTTCCTGTGCGTCTTGCATCTGCAATCTCCCTAAGGAGTACCCAACTTATCCCCTTCCCCTGCTGAAAGGACCTGCAGAAGGATGCTCTGGAGGCCTTCCTTTCACTTGGCTGAGTCAGTCGTGGTTGCTCCTGGAGGGTCCTGGGCAGGATGAGCCCTCCCCAATGTGGCTGAGCTGGTTTTCGGGTTGGTGAAATGACTTCCCATCAAGTCATGCGCCATGCATCCTCTCGAGGTCATGCTCTGTGGTGCTCTCAGGCACTGCACAGCCTCAGGGCACTTCCTTTCCCTCATCCTCGCTGGTCACACATTGCAAAGCTCCACCAAACCACAGCCGTCTATCGTGTACAGCCAGGTGACACGATCTGTCTGCAGTGAGATAGCCCACCTGATCCTGCCTTCTCAACCTCCCTCCAGCCATAACTCAGAGACTGACAATAGATCGAGCCGCGAAAAACGTAAGTACTATTTCAGATGTATTGTGTGCTGAACCCGTAACAAGATCTCCCTTTCCCCCTCCCTCTTGGTTTTGTGGGAGACTTCCTCTCTGCTCCCCTTTGCATCTCAGCTTTCCACCAGCCTGACCTCAGGGTAGAAACTTCACAGCAGCCCGGTGGCTTCGGGAGAACAGGAAACCAAAACAGAGCTGGAGATGGCTTCTGCGTGACATCAGAGAGTGCATGGAAAAAAAAAAATAAACAAAACCCAGCCACCATGGGCATCCACAGGCTGGATGTGCCCCCCTCCCGCAAGGGTCCCTGCATTCCCCACTCCCTGCTGTTTGGACGTCTTCCAGGTGTGTGACCCTCAGAGCGGTTGGCTGTTACATTTTCATACTGTGCTTCGGCCTTAACCTGACTCCTAATTTGTCCACTTCCACCAAAGGGGGGGATAATTTGCATTGATCTGAATCCAGAGGAAAACTGCTTTCCTCTGCAGGACAGCTCAGAGCTACATCAGAGCACCAGGCGAGGGGTTTCGAGGCCCCATCCATTGTGAAACCACGGCTGTGCTTTCGCTCTTGCGTTGCAGCCAGCTGTAGGACAGTCTATATGAAGAGTATTTCTGCTCCCTCAAATTCTAGTATGGATGAGCACCGGCAGTTTGTCATAGTGGATGTGGTCCTCTAATTTAGACGTCTACGGTGTGGGTAGCTCCATCAGAGCTGGCCATCTGAGGTCCCAGCACCAGTAAGAAAAGGTTGCTTTAGGCCACAACTCATCTATTTTAATCGCAGGATGGTGCCCTCAGTCATCAGCTGCACTGACTGGGTTGTCATAAGAGGAGTCCAGAGTGACTTGCGCAAATAGAGGTGTTCACATTTATATAGCAAGTCCCACCCATCTGAGTCTCAGGTAAGAGGTCTTGTGACCCTCAGGACTCAATTCAGTTGTCCTTCCATGAGCCTCATGTCATTTTAGACACCTAAGTGTCCTGTATGGCTTCAAGCTACTTTTACAGAAGGGTTTGAGTAGGTCCCATGTTGTATCTGCAGTTCCCAGGCAGTTATCTCATACACCTTAGAACATCTCGTTTAACTCTGGGCATAAACATAACCTACATTTCAGCATCTGGATGAGACCTTCAGGGCTTTGGTGTTCATGAGTTCTGTTTCCTTCCAGTGTCACAGGGAGGGACGTGGGTGACCAAGACATGTGTTTTCTAGATGACTGGTGGCAAACTCCGTTCTGAGCATCGTTGCACCATGCCCTGTATCCAGCTTTCTCCTCTCATCCTTTTCCTTTCCCCCTTTGTGAGACAATAGCCAGACTCTGCAACATTTAGGATGTCAAGCTGAAATGGATCCAGTGGTCTTTTGAGGGGTTGGCAGGCTACGCTGAAGGGTGGGATTAGCAGTATATGAGGATGGAAGCATATGTAAGGGCTTTCCAGATCAAGTATCTGCAAAGTTTCTCAAAGCTGCTGATTCAGATGTTGCTAATGACATGTTTGAAATTAGCAGGGGAAGCATTTTCTGCTTTGAATGATAAGCAATGCCAGAAAGCCTCTGCCACTAGCTCCAGTCGTTGCTTTTCTTGTCTTTTTTTACAATAAAAGATGCAAATAAAAAAAAACCAACCCAAAACTTAATGGCAGGGAGAAGGGATATTTGCAAAAGGCACAAAACGGTCACTGATTTCCAACGCCTAAGGGAAAACACTGAGTGTTAAACATGACCTTTTTGCTACAGAATTCTGTTCCCCTCGTCTATAGAGGTGCCGGGCATGTAGGGTCCTCACAATCTGGATAGCGACTGGTGTGGGCTCTCAGACTAAGAGACCCCAATTTAGATGTGCAAATGTACATCTTGGGGTGTGTTGAGTGTCTGTGTTCACATCACGGTAAAAAAGGAAAGATCTTCAGATTTAGTTACAGACACATAAATACTAAGTGCTGCGTGAGATGTCTGAGAGCGCTCACGTGGACCCCAGAGGCTGTTGCAGAAGAACATGGGGCTCATAGATACCTGCCAGCCTTGTGCTAGTGCTGTAGGTGGTGTGATGCACCTCCAATGCATCTCTGGCAGTGGTGCCAGGTGTCTAAGTGTAGGCAAATAAATCAGACCCCTTAGCTGATGATCCGAGGGCTGGAGCTCCTCTCCTATGAAGACAGGCTGAGAGAGTTGGGGTTGTTCAGCCTGGAGAAGAGAAGGCTCCAGGGAGACCTTATAGCAGCCTTCCAGTACCTAAAGGGGCTACAGGAGAGCTGGGGAAGGACTTTTTACAAGGACATGTGGTGATAGGATGAGGGGGAATGGTTTCAAACTGGAAGAAGGGAGATTTAGATTACATATTAGGAATAAATTTTTCACTTTGAGGGTGGTGAGCCCCTGGCGCAGGTTGCCCCGAGAAGCTGTGGCTGCCCCATCCCTGGAGGTGTTCAAGACCAGGTTGGACGGGGCTTGGAGCAGCCTGGGCTGGTGGGAGGTGTCCCTGCCTGTGGTAGGGGGGGTGGAACTAGATGATCTTCAAGGTCCCTTCCAACCAAAACCATTCTGTGATACTATGAACTGCAGTCAACAGAGCTGGAGAGTTGTTCATCTCTATAGAACAGCCTATGAAAAAAAAAAAAGGAAGAAGGAAAAGGTTGGGAGTAGACCTGTGTCTCAGGAGTCAGCTGAGCTCTTTGGGTACCCCATAGGTGTATTCATGAAAGGTAGCACTTTTCCATGTCACACCCAGTTTATCTACAGTATTTATAGCCACAGGACATCCAGGATGCCACAGAAAAAATGTGCCCCAAATCTGTTGTTCACATTAATAGAAAAAAGTTCTCCCAGTCCTATGCTAAGACCACAGGCTGAGAATGCCCCACAGCTGCAGGGTCTTGGAAGGCTCTAAGTAGGGACAAGAGCTCTCTTTACTTGCCAGCCTCCATAAACTCTCCTTAAGCATCTACTATGGGCCAGCAATGGTTAAATATGTGGTAGAAGGGGACTATATCTGACCCTGTGTGTTGTGTTGTGAGAAACCTTGTGTTTTCACAGAATTCACAGAATTCACAGAATTGTTAGGGTTGGAAGGGACCTCTGGAGATCATCTAGTCCAACCCTCCTGCCAGAGCAGGGTCACCTACAGCACGTTACACAGGACAGTGTCCAGGCGGGTTTTGAATGTCTCCAGAGTGGGAGACTCCACCACCTCTCTGGGCAGCCTGTTCCAGTGCTCCACTACCCTCAAAGTAAAGAAGTTCCTTCTCATGTTAAGATGGAACTTCCTATGTTCAAGTTTATGCCCATTACCCCTCGTCCTATCACTGGGCGCCACTGAAAAAAGACTACTCCCATCCCCCTGGCATCCTCCCATTAAGTATTTGTATGTATTAATAAGATCCCCCCTCAATCTTCTTTTCCCTAGAAAAGAAGTTTTCATGTGAAGTATTATTATGGTGCTGTTATAAACCACCAGACTTCCCCAGCAGACTTTAGGCATACACTATTATCGGCAGCACTGCACTAAAAGGTGCCGCAGCATTTACAGGAATGCACCAGACCTAACCTGTAGGCATGAAACGAGGACCGCACGACAGGGTTGTTTGCAAGAATGAAGAATGCATCTCCATGATGCTTTTTTTTTTTTTTTTATTTCTACACATATTTTAAAACATCTGCCCATCTTTCATGGTGCAAATGTATGACACACTGATGGAATTTCATCTGTATAACTCAGTATATGCTATGTAAACAGGTTTTATGCCATCAGTTTGAGGCTACACATAGTTGTTTGCTTTTAAAAGGACCCCAGAGAGCTCCAAGAAACAGGCCAGGCATAGAAGATTTTTGGTTTGAAGAATGGAGTTTAGATAAAGCAGCCCTGCAACATGCTGTGCCTTTCCCATTGTGTTTGGTGTGTGATGGATTCTCAAGGCCTCTCTGATTTCCCCAGAAGTAGTAAAACCGCCATGACATAAACACACAGTAGCAGATGAAGACAGGACTGGCGGGCTGAGGTTAGATCTTAGGATGGTCCATCTTGCAAGGCTGGTGGTTTCCAAGCTGAGCTAACCTCCCAAGTTGCTGGCTCATATTCCCCTTCCCTATGATTTCAGTAGATGTAGGTCGCATTTACCCTTAAGCTCATCCTTGAAAACAAGGTGGGTTTGATCTGCTTTAAAAAAAAAAGTGTTTGGCATTAGTGTTGTTTCTGGGGAGACGGGAATGAAGGAAATTTCTGCTTATTGAGCAAAATATGCCATGACTCCTGCCAGTGCCTGAAAAGGTGACCATAAAAATGACCATGCTGAAGGGGATGCAATTGGCTGGCAGTGTGGAAAGGAAGGGGGTCCATAGTCAAAGCCCTACAAAGGTTTTTGGAGGGAATGGCCTAAAGAGCTGCCTACTAATGCCAGAGGCACAACAGGACTTCACATGTGTGCCATGTTTTATCCAAGCACTGAGGAGGATCTCCAAGAACACAGGTCGCCCTCACTCCTGTTTTTAAGGAAACCTAAGAAAGATGTAAGGACAATGGCCAATCTGGGCCAGGGCTTTTAGCCCTGCTCCCTGTCTCCTACCCGCCCAGGAACAGATGCTTAGGGAAGAGTGTAAGAACAGAACAAATATAGAATAAATAAATATATATATATACACACCCCTCTGTGTATCTATCATCTAGTGGTTATGTAACTAAAGGGGCTCCAGGAGAGCTGGGGAAGGACTTTTTACTGGGGCATGTAGTGACAGAACGAGGGGGAATGGCTATAAACTGGAAGAGGGCAGGTTTAGATGAAACATTAGGAACAAATTTTTCACTTTGAGGGTGGTGAGGCACTGCACCAGTTTGTCCAGAGAGGTTGTTGAGGCCCCATCCCTGGAGGTGTTCAAGGCCAGGCTGGATATGGCCTTGGGCAACCTGGTCTGGTGGGAGGGGTCCCTGTCTATGGCAGGGAGGGTGGAACTGGATGATCTTTAAGGTCCTTTTCAACCTAAACCATTCTATGATTCTATGTAGCAGTGCTGCAAAACCTCTCCCAACGTTCAGCAGCTTGTGGTTCAGCGACGTGAAACACGCAGCAGACAGATAAACAGCTGGTGTTTAACCACACCGCCTTCCTCAAAGAGCGAACACCGGCCAATCCATTCCCCTTCCTCCCCTTGTCCTACTGGCTCTCTTGAAACACCGGATGGAAAATAAGCGAAGCAGAGCTGCCTGGTCTGGGGTGGGAAGCCACAGATCTCTCAGCTTATCTCTTCAGAGGCAGGGAGACTTTCTGAAGATCCAGGGTGCAATTGGGGTGGGGCATACCCATGTACTTCTCCTGGGGAAGGAGTGGGAGAACAAGATTTTCCACCATCTCTGCTGCACTGGACAAGGGCTACCTTAAAAGCAGAATATGAGAGAATGTATACAGACTGTGGTGTAGTGGTGGTTTTTGGTACTGCCCGAAGGCAGAAAGAAAACTCTCTTATCTTCCCATGGTGTGCTGCTAAGAAACCTTTCCACAAAACTTCTCCCCACCCCTTGCTAAACAGTTGTCTTCTACAGAACATGGTTGTTCACGGCAAGATTAATGCTATCTGCAAGGTGTTTGGGGAAACACACTTCAAGAGCTAGCTGCAGCCTACCTGCTCTCCTGGCTAAAGAGAGGGCATCAATCTTCAGGGCTGCCAATCCAGCGTCCTTCAGCAGTGCTAATTTTCCCTTAGAAAACAGCCCAAGAGCAATTGCTCACTGGGCAGTTACGAGCTGTTAATTCTCCTGGCTCTGATGGCTTTAGCATACTTTGCTAATTTCAGAAAGCGGTTTCCGTGCTGCTCTCTGTGAAATAATCCTCTTTATATGGTTCAGGAAAAGGTAGCGAAAGACACAAACTTTCTCTGGGGCCCGCTGTTTGCTGCTTTGGTCAATCTTATAATTATCCCACAGTGGCTAAAATGAGAAAACTACACACCTAAACAAACATACATGGACATATATATGTGTGTGTGTGCGCGCGCACATGGACGTGGGTGTTTATTTAGGTGTGTGCGTCTGTGTATATAGCTATCTATAGATATAGGCCTATTTTTAGAGATAGCAACGCAGATATATATATAGTCGCAGACAGACATTTTTTTCCCCAATGCTTTCTAATGCATAGTTTCTTAAAAGTTCCTCTGGTTACATCTGCTCGGGTGCTGTCCTACTTGGAATCAGCCCATGATCTCCTTTTAAAATGTTGGTTAAATGCAGCTGTTACTGGTGACGCAAAGATGCTGTTCCCCAGGGGGGGAAATAATAATAGAAAACAATCTTGCTATAAAGGCGACTAGTCTATCTTGCCAAATTCCCTGATCCTGACATCTCTTGACATATTTACTTCAAGGAAAAAAAAAAAAAAATCAAAGGAAGGTTTATTAATACCAGTGGTTCTGAGCCACGGTTGGGTGTGAAAGACAAGAGGCCTTCCTTGCTCTCTGAAAGTCATCACCCAACTGAGAAAAAAAAAGGACATTCCTTTTCTCTTTTATTTCCAGAGTGCTTTTTGTACCAGAAGGCCCAAGAGACCCACGGTGGATGTATATGCATTGATTCACTTGTCACTAAAACGCAGCCACCCCTATGGTGAAACGAGGCAACGACCTGAGAGCGTGCAGCATCGCTGTGAGGTGAGTGCAGGGTTGGACTGAGGAAAACAACCTCTTGCAAATATGAGGTTAATAAAACCAATAATAATAATGAATAGATGCTGTTGAAAAGCATTTGTTAATCAAACTACAATTCCAAAGCTGGGGGAAACCTCCATTGTTTCTAATGTTCTTTGCACTGGGCAGGCATCACTTAGCAAGACCATGTGGTCCATTTAATCTGAACAATGATGATGGTCTAATTTGTCCTACAGTTAAATATCATTAAATTCACCCCTGTGTAGCTAGACTAGAAAACTCATGGCAAAAGATGACTGAGCCTTGTGTACAGAATAATGAGGATGATGATATTGGGACGGTTATTAAAACAGCTCATAAAGGGAAAGGTCATGAGGAGCAGTAATTTTCCAAGTAAGAACAGACATTGAGAATAAAAATGAAGTCTTCTGCATTGTGGTACCTCATCTAATGTCTCTCCATTAGGAAGAACAGTCCACGTCCCCTGTCTGTGCAGTGACCTCCTCAACACTCAGGAGACACTGACAAAGATAGATACATGAAACCCAGGGCAACAGACTTTGTCTTCAGTCTTTTTTACCAGCCATGGGTGGAAGGTCCCTACTCCTTCCTTGTGCTGATAACAAATGGACAACTCTCTTCTTCTTCATACCCTTCCCCTACAAATTTACCTGGACCAAGTCCTAGCTGCCAACATGGGAGGTTTAACAGAAAGGACCTCCTTTCCCTAGGGGAAATCCAGGAGACTTATTTAAATGGAGAGGTCTGCAGCAGATGACTCCCACCTCGGGACATGGCTGAGAGAGGTGGGAGAGGGGAGATAATGACTTCAGAGAGGTCAAGAAGTTTTACAGCTTAGTAAAGCTCTCAGTGTGAGCAAGATGTTCAATGACTCCAACACCTACTCCAGAAACTTCCCAGAAACCTCTGGGGCTAAAATAGTTCTTTCCATTGTATGGACTGGGAAAAGATGAGTCCCACCAAACTTGTTCTAAAACTGAAGGTTGTCCAGCACTGAAACAACACACTTCTCTATCAAGTAGCTGGAGCAGTACCTGGTGTATACAACCTTGCGGGTTCCTTGACTGCGTGATATAATGCATGTAGATGATCAAATAACATCTTTCCTCACTAAACAACTTCACTCATATGTTGCTTCTCCGTTAAGAGAAAAAAATACAAAAAAAACCCCTATGCTGTCGTTGGATTTAAAATTAAGAACCTTCTCCCCAAGGGACTGTATATCATCTTCAAGCCTGCTCCCTACCGTGAAGCTTGTGGTTAGATGTTTATCTCCAACTGTCTGAAAATAACCTGTGCTGCAAATGATCAGTCCCTAATGCCATACCCCTTATCCAAGGAGGACATCTTCCAAGTACCGCTGAGAAACCAGAGGTTCCTGCTAAATTCTTTGCAAATTACAGAAATAGAGAAGCAACCGCGTGTGGGTGGAAATGTCTTTCTCTGCGAAACAAGAAGGCCACATCCTCTCAGGTGACTCCACTGCCAGCTTTGCTGTCACGTTAACACAGAATTGCTTCTGTGATGCACTCAGCTTGGGAGACATTCAGAAGCTCTACAGAGCCCCAGTTGGGCTCAGACCCAGACAGAGAAGTAGGAAAATTCTGCCAGCCACTATCCTGCCAATCACCTGAATTTTTATAAAAATAAGGCCCATAGATCTGACAGACACCTTTTTTTCCCCCTTTTCCCAGGAGCATAACAAACCCTCTCCATGTGCTATGAATCCCTTTTCTAACTTCAGACTGGTGTCCCAGTTTCAAAATTATGACTACACCAGGATTAGTTCAAGATCTGTTCTTAGACGTTAATTTGCTTTAGCAAAGGACTTTGTACCCATCCACCTCCAATGAACAGACCACATAAAACCTCTGATCCTTGATTTATACCTCTCAACCAAGAGTTTCTCTGTTATTCACCTACTGAAGCATGGTTGCTACCGCTTTGATTGACACATCTTTTAGCTCTGTGTTTGTACATGCACTAGCACAGACAGTCATGTAAGCACTGGAATTATTGGCAACAACCTGGCAGCAAAATTATTTTCTGGTGGGGAAGGGGGAGTCTCAATGGTGTGGAAGAACCTTTAAGTTTCCCCAAGATCTCTTTACAAGTGGGATCATGGCAGCTGGAGGAACCTTTCTTGGCTTTGAGGACAATTTCAAATTCAAATAATTCTCCATCAAAAAAAAAAAAAAAAAAGATGTGGCTTTGGCAAGCTCAGACAGAGTTTCCAAGAGGAGGCAGCAAACTAGAGCTCATCAAGGGTTTTAAACAAGTCAGTGCTCCTTATATTAGCCAACAGTTCATGCTCCATGCACAAATGCAATTGCCTACCCTTTCCCTCGTCTCGTTGGTAAGGAACTTGGCACATTCACTGTAGTTTGCCCAGGTGCGGTTGTTGCCTGGGACCAACTCCCAGCTGCCATTCAGGTCACACCGGCGATAAGCATGTCCTGTGGGAGACAAACGAGAGACAGAGTAAATGGGACTACACCTGGTAGAACAGGAGGAGAAGCTTCTTTCAAGGGTGGATCCTATCAACCTTGGTGCCTCCTGCCTGCTTTGAAACTCATCTGCAAGAACACAATTTCCATCTCCTTAGCAACTTTCCAGCTGAGAAACACCAGAGAGCTAACAGCAAATTGCATTTAGTTTAGGTTAAACTGGGGTCTAGAAACCAAGAGAGAAGCTTTGAAAAGTCCCAAAGCACAGAATCGTCCTCAGAGTTGCAGCGCTCCCTATGAAAATAAACAGTGGTCTATATTACCCTGCTCTTTGTTTACAGACTCAGGGCATCTCAAGATAGATTTTTCTATGGCTACCCTCCTCATGACGATGGAGAAAGAAGAGAAGGCAAGGTTTCGCCTTAGGATTCGGCTGGCAGATGAAAACATCCATGTTCAGATGTCTGTGTGAGAGTATCATTGCATGAGCTGCGTGTAAGAAGTCCCATTACAGTTAACAGGGATGAAATCAGTCAACAGATCTATCTGTGCTGTGACTACAGAGGGAGAGCTTATAGAGACCTCTGCATCTAAGGGTCTTAAATCTGACTCCCACCCTGGCTGACTTCACCGGTGGGTTTCTGTGAGGTGGGGAATCCGTGCCATGTTGGGTTATGGAGAAAAAAAGGGATGGATTGCCTGTTCCTTCTGGCCTCTAGTGTGAAGTGCATGTGCAGGGGTCTCCACGAAAGGTCATCAGCCAGGGGTGAAGCTGGCTCAGCCCGCAGTCCCTTATAGAAAAGGCAGGACAGACTACGTGCAAGCAGGGTGCACAGGAATATCATTACTTGTTCTCTGAAAAGAGCATCAGTGCTCTGCTGGGAACATATACTCTTAATTCTCTAATTTTTCGGTCTTTGGGCGTACTGCTTTGCCTGGGAAAAGAGAATGCTTTAGATTTGAAAACACACTGAGGAGCGAGTGTACTTCAATTGCTTCTAAAAACATGCACAGACTTTGCGGCACCACAAGCAAGCCAAGAAATGTGCTGCCTGAGGGAAAGCGAGATAGGGAGGAATTCACATATTCTGGTTACCAGCGCTGTTCTCAGATACCCACCGTAGGGGTCTGGGCAGAGATCAGGGGCTAGAATTAACAAACCTGTCAAGCGAAGAATACAAATTGGAAGAAATATCTTGCGGGTTCCTATTGCTATGCAAAGTTTGCGGCATCAAACAAATGCAGGTTTGTAACGTTGCAAGACTACCCAGCTGTAAGCATGAAATCGGTGGTTATAATACTCCATTACAGTCTGGGTCGGGCAGGTGGGAAATTTGTCATTATTTCGGTTAAAACAGAGCTTTTTTTTTTTCCAGCATAAAAACGTAATGGCTATTTCTTAACTTCCTTTCCCCTGGCGTTACCCCTGCTTGGAAGGGAGTCTCCATGTGATAAAAAAAAGGGATGCTAAGGAGGATTTCTAATTTTCTGACTGCCAGGCCTCCCCTTGCTGCAGCTTGCCAGGCTGTGCTGACATTGAGGACAACACCTACCTTTGTGATTGAAGTCATAGATGTACTCGGGACATGGCATGGCCACCACTTTGCCTGGCACTCCTTCAGGCCAGCAGACAATACCATCCAGGAATACAAAAGCGATCTGTGGAAGAGACACAAGGGGAAAGATGAGTCACTGGACGTGCAGAGGTGACACTAATGCTCCACCATTTGGAGAGGGGCTCTCTGTGAAAAAAACACCACTACCATCACTCAATTTGAGAAAGCTGCTCTCAGGCGTCATTGCAATTTTCTTCTTAGTGTTTAGCCCCAGAAGGTGCAGCTTCTCCCAGGTTTTCTTTCAGGAGGAGGTGGTCTGACATGGGACAGGCTGAGAGAGCTGGGGTTGTTCAGCCTGGAGAAGAGGAGGCTCCAGGGAGACCATATTGTGGCCTTCCAGTACCTAAAGGGGCTACAGGAGAGCTGGGGAGGGACTTTTTACAAGGGCATGTGGTGATAGGACAAGGGGGAATGGCTTTAAACTGGAAGAAGGGAGATTTAGATGAGATGTTAGGAAGAAATTATTGACTGTCTGGGTGGTGAGCCCCTGGCGCAGGTTGCCCCGAGAAGCTGTGGCTGCCCCATCCCTGGAGGTGTTCAAGGCCAGGTTGGACGGGGCTTGGAGCAACCTGGGCTGGTGGGAGGTGTCCCTTCCCATGGCAGGGGGGTTGGAACTAGGTGATCTTCAAGGTCTCTTCCAACCTAACCCATTCTATGATTCTATGATAATAGCTGAGTACTCTCTGCAAGGGGTCAATGAACCCAGAAAGTTGCTTTCCCTCGTGGGCTTGGAAGAAAGGCAAATGGGGCAGGAGAGCAGAGTGGAGAACAGGAGAACTTGAGCATTCAGAACTCTGTGGACTGATGGGCAACCTGGAGATGCCCAAGGGAGCTTGGCTGGGTATAGCCTTGATATGGCAGCACAGATTTAAGCCTAGGCTGCCAAGGAGCTAGATTATGCTGCAGCTACCTTATTGCGAGGCTCAAAGCTACCAGTTCAGGCTTCCCTGAAAAGTACTTATGCACACAGAGCAGACTGGCTGTGGTTTAATGTCCACAGGCCGTTAACCTAAATTCAGCTGTAATTTTAACTCATTATTTATGTCAGCGAGTGCTACGCTATGTCGCGATGCTTCGCTGCTTTCTCAGATGTGCCTGTGTGCCTGAATTTGGGTACGCTTTTAAGTAACTCTAAGACTAGCAAGAATCTATAGAGAGGTGTCTGCGTTAATATTTCTAACTGTAAATAAAGAATATTTCATTACCTTGCTTCATAAGGGGGGAAATGATGGAATTTCTGTTTCCTAAAGATTTGCATCCTTTCGCCTATGGTTTGACATCCATTTCGCCTATGACTTCACCAGCGCCAGCTTCCCTCTCCCCCTGTTTCCCTGTGATGTCACCATGGGGCAAGATGCAGGTCATGCACTGATTGATTTGGAGCCGTGCCCATGCTAATTGGCTGCCGGCGCACACACACTGATTGACCGGTCACCTGCTGCCAAGCGCGACGTACAATGGTTGAGTTTTCCCAGCTTTCCCCCCTGCTTACTCACGATTTTGGATTTCTGCCCTTCGCTCAGTCACAGGTTTTCAGAAAAGCAGCAGAAAGAGAATGGGCAGGTGGAGAAATCACACAAGCCCCATTGCCTTAGGAAGGCAAATATCCTGGGAACTGTTTATCTCTCTCTGTTGTACTACTTTTCAAGGCTTGATGCTACTTCCTAACCTTTTGAGAAGGGAGTGGTGGGGTGTTGTTACAGAATTTTTCTTTAAGTCACCCTTCTTCTGCCTTTTTGTTTGTTGAAGAACGGTAAAATAGCCCTGAAGGAGAAATCCTGCCTCCTGCCATACACAGGTCTCCCTCTTCCCTCTGTGTATGTTAGTTTATTTGCAGATAACTGTGATTTATGTGCTTAGAGCAAGGAAAAGCAGAGATGGAAACCGAGAAATAGTCCTTCCCCACACTTTATGTCTGCCTTTTTCCCCAAAACCTTCTTTTGAAAATTGGCAAGTATATAATTATATATTTAAAGTTCTTTAATTGTCATTTTGCAATTCTCCAGTACTTGAGAAGTGTTTAAGCACATCTTCAATGGACCCGTGATTATGAGAAGCTTCGTTTCTCATTTCACAAACGGAGGTACCAGCCAACCATTCAAGGCCTCCAGCATCATGTCCTACATGAGCATATAGGCTAAGAGGGTCATGAAAGAACTTTGCAGCCCATGGGATTTACCACCAGCAGCTGAGGTACCGGTGATGGTGGCAGACTGCCCTGGGAGATAGGCTGCCTGCCCTCCCGCCAGTCTCATCTTCCTCATCATTCAATCCGCAATGGACAAAGCCAGAGCTTACCCATATTTAGAAGGGCAAAGAAATCCTCCAGGCTTCTTGAAAGCTGTGGGAATTGACCCGATTTTCAACACTGCTTCAAAAAGAGGGAAGTCAGACCCCATCCCCCACCTCTTAGGTCCTTCCAACTTGTCAACCACCCATTTCTGCAGCTTTTGATCCATAAACTCCCACTCCAGAAGGGAGCAAGTTCACATTCAGGCATGGATGTTCAACGTGGGCTGCTTTTCCAGCCCCTGAGGAAGGACTATCCAGCCAAATCTAACTTGGTGCTTACATATGCCTTTGCGTTGGGCTGTATTTACTACACCCGTCGGTTAACACCCAGAGTATTTGAAGTCAAGAGCAAAAACCGGTGAATCTGCCCCAGCTCCGCTTTCAGAGCAGCATCTTCACTTTGTACCGATGGCAGCCCGTGAAGGAGTTTATCAACAGTGAATAAAGTGTCTGACAGAGAGGAATTACACGCGAATCAAAATAAAACGGAACAGCCGGCTCTTATCTGCAAAAGAGCTCCACTGCTAAAGAAATGATAAGCATGGCCAAGATCTCAGCGTGTTTCATTAATATCAAAGCCAGTGCCTCAGCAATCTTTCAACCAAACAGTAATTTATCCTTCATAATGATTGTGCTTTTGCAAGATTAAATAAGAATCCAGGATTGCTTTAAAGACCTTTGGCTGGTATGGTGCCCTCCAGGGTCAGAGCTGACAGTGATCAATTCAGTCTGATGGTATTTTAGGACATGAAAAACAACAGAAAAACTCATCACTTAAAAGCTGATTTCTTATCTTTAATTCAGTGCTGATGAAAAGGACCACACTAATCACTGCCTATCTTCTAAAGCATTAACTGGGAGTGAGAGTAGAGGAGCTAAAATTACTCAGCATTGGTGTGACAGAAAGAAGGAAGAAGTTTATTACATTTTCTCTATTTCCAGTCACATTAGAGGAAGAATAATACTAGATTTCCTATTCATGAAAACTGGGAAAGCCCTTCCTGTTGGCTCATTATGCTACAGGATTACTTACACTGGGAAAAACAGTTTATTTATTTTTCATTCTCTGGAAGGATCAAAAGAAAAAGTTAAAAAAAAAAAAGTGCCCCACAAAATTTGGATTAGGACAAAATGTTATTGTCTCTGAGGGTTTTTTTCAGGCAAGAAAGTAAATAAAGATTTTATTTAGCCCTCAAAGTGGTTTTACTTAAAATAAGACCAATTCTTTTTACAAAATAAATAAATTATTTAGGTAAACTTTAAAAAGAATGCTGTGGAGAAACAACATTGAGGAGAAAAAAAATTCAGCCGAATGTCATGCTCTGAAATGTTGAGAGGAAAACCTTCCATTTTTCTAAAATCTTCACAACGACTTGCAAAGGTCAGCCTCCACTTGTAAGTAGTTTCATTTAGTATCATACTGCAATATTTGTCCAGAAAATATTAATGTGGAAAAGTATCTGGTGGGTACGCCCTCCTCATGCTGTAAACATACACACACACACACACACATTTGCAATGGACTTATTCAAAAGAAAACCGATGCCTTCTGGATAACAGAGTGTGAAATTATTTCTTTTTGGGTATTTAGATCCCCACAATCCTCCCCAAAAGCAGAAGGTTGAAGGCTCTGTGCAGAAAACATGGTGCATACTGGGGTTAGGACACCTTTGGGCTGTTGCTTTATCCTGTGGACAATTTGGCGAGCCACCAGCTGCCCCAGAAATTGAAAAAAAAAGGATCATCTTTGCTGCTTCTCACTGCATCTGAAATCTTTCCATGCCTCTGTGTATTCACCTGTGGAATTGAATCATTAAAGCTGTAAAAGGATCTGGTGGTACTCTATCTTCAAAAAGTGGCTAGGATCTCCCAAGAGAAGACAAAAATGAATCTGTTGTCTTTATCATGAACTGCCACGACACAGAGAAACCTCTTTAGCCTCCTCTCCATCACTCCATCATCCCCTGCCTCTCTCTCCCTGCTCCATTCTTGGAAAACCCATTTCAGACAAATTTGAAGGAGGGGTAAGACATGTCAGTCATCATTTCCTTCCTACAAATTTCACAGAGATTAGTAGAGGGAAGGGCAGGTGGACCTTTGGCAGCTGCCACCTGGCCAACCAGCCTTTACTGACTGACCAGCCAACTGGCAAGTGCATAGCTTAAAATTAGGCACAGCATGGCTGTTTCTTGCCAATCCGAAGCACTATGAGCGCAAAGGGAGAAGAATTGGACTGGGGAGAGGCACTGCAGTTATTAGTCTGTGGCTGGGGTAAGCTGGGGGGTTGGAAATCCACAAGTCAAGCCAGGTGCCTCTGGACCTCTTGGTTGCAGAACGAATTGAGAAGTTCCTACATCAACTGAAGCTCTTGGAAAACATTTTTCAAATGGAAATATTGACTGATGTCAACACCAGCCACACTTTGTGACTGTTGGATCCACATTCCTGAGTTTTAATGCAGCCAAAAGCTGTTTCTCCCTTTTATGTCACTCCTCTTGTCCCAGACAGGAACCCCACCATCCTTCTCTCACTCCTATCTTTAATACCTCCATTCCTCCCATCTAAGGAGACAAACCATCGACCTGCTGATAGGACAATGGGTAATAGTTTTAAACTAAAAGAGGGGAGATTTAGACTAAATATGATGAAGAAATTTTTTACAATGAGGGTGGTGAGCCCCTGGCCCAGGTTGCCCAGCGAGGTGGTAGACGTCCCATCCCTGGAAACATTCCAGGCAAGGTTGGACAGGGCTCTGAGCAACCTGATCTGGTTGAAGATGTCCCTGCCCATTGCAGGGGGGTTGGACCAGGTGACCTTTAAAGGTCCCTTCCAACCTAAACTATTCTATGATTCTGATTCCCCACATCCTCCCTCACCCCACCCCTTATCTCCTCTGGTCTGCACAGCTGTGTGGAACCTTTACTATTAATTTCACCAGCTTGAGACCACCGATGTGCATGTGTTCTGCACCTTCTGCCTCCAACTTTCTCCTATTTTATTCACACTAGAGGTCACTTAACAACTGAGCTGATGATAAAATGGGGAGGGAAAATACCATATATTCCATTGGTATTGTGCTGGAATGCAAACAAGACTTTTCTTTTTGTTTGTTTTCCCACATATTTCCTCCAAACATTTTTTTTTTCTCAGTTTATAAAAATATTAACATCACTAACAACTTGGCTTCTCTCTGTTGTTTTCCTTTTCTGCTGGTCATTTCTCAAAAGAGATCCACACTGAATTACCAGAAGAAATCTGAAAAATGGTGAGGAGTTTTGGGAAAACAGTCAAAAAATCCACAGGCTGACAATTTCTCCTGATGGCTATACTTTAAAATTAAAAAAAAAGAATCCATTTTTACAACCTTTTTTATAAGCTGTCATTAGACAAAAACAATCCACCACCTGCAAGTAGTGTGCTTTTGGCATGCTAAAAATAAGTCAATCTCTCCTGAGACACTGTTAAAAATATTTAGAAGCATAGATAATCAGAAGAGATCCAGTTCGTTCTAAATGCTGATTGAAAAGCTGTTGAAAAAATTCTTTTTTTTTTTTTTGTAAAAAATAGTTTGAGGGTTCAAATATGCTGTTTGGATTGATAGAGGTGGGTAGGTTTGGGACACGAAGTCACATGTTCCACGTGAACTGGGAATGCAAAACATTTCTTTCCTTGGAAGAAATAGCAGGATTCACTGAAGATGTAAGTCAAAAGGAATTCATAAACTTTTAAGAAAACAAGTAAATCTCATACATATCCCACATCCTAAGTGTGTCTTGGATGTGTGTCAGTCATTCAGGCAACGCTGAATGGAGGATATTCCTTCTCTCTCAGGCATGTATGTATGTGGTGAAGCTCCTCCAAATTCAGAGCTGTAACTCTTATGGATGGAAACAAGGAAGGTGGGAATTGCACTGAAGTTTCTCACATTTAGAGGACATCACTGACCACTTTGGTGCTGAAGAAACTAGTCTTGTAGGACAACATGAGTGGCTGGAAGTGAGGCAAGACCTTTTTCTTCTCCAAAGACTTTGCAGATACCTCATCCTGGTGTCTCCCTTTCTGTCTCTGTAGTTTGATACGAGTTCAGGGAGACAGGACAATCATACTTCTGGAGACCGTGGGGATAGTGATCACCACACTCCCTGACTACAAACCTAACACAGGCAGCTAAGCGAGGTTGGTAAAAGTCAACTGCTGAGGCAGGAATTGAAGCTTTGTCTACTAAGACTTATTTTACTTCTTCATCCCATAGTAGTTTGCTAGAAGGGGCTTCACAGGTCCTGAGAGGTCCTTGCTACTGCTTAAACAAAATAACCTCTCTGGGGAAAAGCTCCTAAGTTCTTTTGTTGAAAAGGAACAGAAACAAAAAGTCTTCAAGCAATAGGGGAGAACTGGTAGGGTGGGGAGATTTCATTGGTGGCCCTGGAGGAGAATAAAAGGCTTCGTCTGCTTAATCGAACAAGAGATAATAAGAAAAAAGTTTTTTCTCATCTTACTGGTAAGAAGTCTGAATGGAGATGACCTACAAAAGTGGAAAATTATGCAAAAATACAGTCATAACCTGGCAGTAAAGAAAGCTTATACTGGAATTTAAGAGAGAGCTTCTACCCTTCAGATGAGTTATGTTCAGGATAAGGTCCCTGCGAAGAACAGTAAGTTTCATGCCCCTAGCTGATTTGAAGATGGAACCTCATTAGAGCAAATGGAATCTGCCGCATTAATGGGGTTAGGAGGAGAGCACCATGTCACTCACAGCCTCCTCCATGTGTCTCACTCTTGAGACCTGCTGCCCTGGGACAGGTCAGTGCATCTTGATCCTACCTTAGCCTGTATGCTGCTGTCTCATGATTGGCAGAGTCACTTGTGCTTCCCACCCCAGTTTTCCAGCTGGCTACCCACCTCCACTCCAGACCTCAGAAACCATTTTACTTGCCCTGGAGGCAATCACTTCCAAGGACAAGTGAGATTCCAAAACAGATTCCAGATTCCGCCTTCATTCTTCCTTCCTGGGTACCAAGATGCCAACACAGGTCCCATATGCAACTGTTGTGCTCTCATCTCTTGGGCTTGAGACACCCAAGCTCATCACTTCCTCAAGACAAGCTGAGCCACAGCAGAGCTCAGCCTCTCTTTCCACCGCTACATCCCTGCACCAATAAGGGTCGCTGGTCGTAGTTTACTGATGCATTTTCTACAAGACTGTTGTTCTTTACCTATCAGCCCATCAATCAAGCTCGCTCAAGTCTTCAGCTTCAGCTGAAGGAAGGCCCGAAGGCCCTCACTGAAATACAGGTTGTAGTCTGAGGGATATGTGTTGGGAGAGATGGTGTTAAATGTCGCTTTCCCCCACTGCCTTCCCAGGGCTGTGCTGGGGCAGGGACTCAGGTCACCAGCAGACAGCTCCTCCTCGCCCAGCTCTGCAGAGCAGGTACCACCACCACGAAATAAGCACTTTGAGAAGACGAGGCATTTGGAAACGTGTCAGTTCACCATTGAACTCGATGTTACCAGCACCTCCGTGAAATGCACTGGATGACACCTTCCTCAAATACCAGTCACAACAGGGCGGGTATCAGCCTTCAAGTCAGAAAATCTGTTTTATTTCTCTGCATCTGCATGTCATTTTATCACAGACTGTCTTTGCCCATCTTCTAAGGCGAGACTGTAAAATCCTTCAGGCAGGGCATGTGCCTCAGTGCCTGAGGTGTCTGAAGGTTACTATTATAGTGTACCCATTCATCTCACCGTTGCTTGGACTGTCATGAATACTCCCTTACAGTAGTACCCTACTACAGAGTAGTTATAGTAGCACAGATTACCGTAGTTTTAGAACAGATGTGCCTTGCAGCTCTCCTTAAGCCCTTGAGGGTTGAAATCTCGGGGCGTGGAGAGAGTAGTCGTTATCACAAGCCAATATGGTATTACGGATGGAGTGAGCCAACGCTCTGCTGGCTGTTACTGCTGGGGACTTGCCTTTTGGAGGCAGAAAGGCCGGCCACAGAGTGCTTTGTGAAAGGGGTGCGCCGCAATGCAGCTCTCGTTTTGCTCTTTCTTCGCCTCTGCTTGCCCACCTGAGCCTAGCCAGAAATCCCAGCACGCTGCAGGTTGCTTTGGTGGAAGAGAGAGGAAAGAAGAGGCATATTTGGGCCGTGCCTGCTCACTGCTGTATCCCCAGGGTGCAGTGAGGGCTATTCTCTCCTGCCTCCTACTTTTCCCTTGCCTCCTCCCTCCTCTCCTTCCCCCCTAAGTCTCAATTCCGATTTCTGTGCAAGCGGTACATGCATGTGGAGAACACATTAAAACCATCTGCGAGGCTGCTTGGCAGCTGGATAAATGCAAACACGGTCTCGAGGTGTTTATCTAGGGGTATGGAATATAAATCAGTCCGACTTATTCTGGCATCGTGCAAGGCACCAGGGAGACCACATTTGGAATACGGTGTGCAATTGTGGTCACTCTATTACGGGAAGGACATTTGGTGGATTGGAAACAGGCATGGAGGAGCGACCAAAAAAAATGACCCAGCATTTTGGGACAGGAGGGGGAAAAAGGGAGGCTTGGAGGGCCAGTGCCTCTGTTTGGGGGTGTTCGGTGCTGCAGATGTATTTCAAACCTGGCTGTGTATATGTATGCCTGAATGTGTATGTGTATAGATCTATAGACTCATAGAAAGGTTTGGGTTCGAAGGGATCTTAAAGATCATCTAGTTCCAACCCCTCTGTCATGGGTAGAGACATCTTCCACTAGACAAGGTTGATCAAAGCTCCATCCAACCTGGCCTTGACCACTGTAGGAAGGGGTGCATATTGCTGTTGAGCTGTGGTGTGCAATGCGGAGGGACCATATGTCTGTTTTGGGGAAAGATGCTCTGCATGCATCCGAGGGCATTGCCATGGGTAGCTGAGGATGCAGTGCTGCAGTGCCTCTCAGCAGAGCTGTGTGCAGTGTGCGCTGTGTCAGTGCACACATCTCCAAACATCTCCGTGTCTGTATGGGTACCGCGTGCTGGCCAGCATGAGGGGAGGGCAAGGAGATGGGATGGATGGATGTAGGTCCTGCCTGTTACGGCTCAGAGATCTTTGCTGGCCTGCACACCAGTGTTTAGTGGGCAAAACACCCCTTGCATGCTCAGCCTTGGAGGAACGGGACTTTGGAGGGGAACGATACATGTGCCAGGGACTGTTCCGAGTTCCACCGTCTCTTTACTCACCCCAAGGCAGAATAGGAAAGTCACAAAGTTATGAGTGTTACCAGACAACTACTAGCATGACACAGCTCCAGAGAGCTGGCTACCCAGATGTCACTAGCCCATTTCACATCCTGTCTGTCCATTCACTGCCTTCACCACTCAAAAAAAGTAATATCGCCTTCAACATCCCATCTGTTAACACTTGACCTGACATTACTGGCCTGGCTCAGCCAGGCATCCTTCTTTCCTCATTCAGTCCCTCTAGTTCTTCCAAAACTCTCCGGATCTCCCTCTGAGGGGACAGTGCTGGTCATATCAACCATTAAAATAAGTGTAGAAATAAGGTTTATAATTAGTATTGCAGTTTAGCCACTCATATGCACTGTTTTCCACTCTTTCTCTGTGTTACTTTACATATCTAACACACAGAACATTTATGCCTATGGTAACTCCCGAGACCTATTCCTCCTGTGCGTTGCAAGACCTATATAACTGCTCAGCAGACATTTCTCAATGGGATTGGAAGCTCTTGGCCCATAAGCCAATAGGTTTGGCGGTAGAGGCGAACTGTTGGTATTTCCCATCTCATCCTAGCTCTAATTCAGGCATGCCTGGCAAGTAGCCATCTGTGAAGAGCTGCAAGCCCTTGCTAGTCATCACAGACTGCTGACTTGAATGTGTTGGGTGGGAGATGACGTCTCTCTGTATGGCTTCGGTGCTCTTTTGACCCATCCCAGGACCATAGATACGAGGAGAAAACCCAGGCTTGACCAAGACTCACTGATTACACCTATACTAGTCACTGCAATGGACTGTAGCCTATTTTTAGGCCCTGCAAGCTCAGTGTGGCTCATATCCACCAATCTGAACTCCCGCTCATACACGTCCCAGAAGAATAGTCTTGTCTGTGCTGCCATCTTGAAACGTCTCCTGGTCCGTGCTGATCCCAAGATAGTGTCCACTGAGTCAGTGACAGCTGTCCCAGGCCAAAACTGTGCTGGGAGCATGCTAACATGGGATGGTTTGGTTGTTTGCAGAACAGTAATTGGGCCAAAGTTCTGGCCCTGCATTGTTGAGCCACAAGGACTGAGAACAGAAACAGGGAGAAGCTAGAAAGAGTAGGAGATACAGGGTTTCCAGAGGTTTAGGGCAAATTCTGAGTGCCCTGGATGCCTTTGTCTCCCTTGACTTCTAGGGCAGCTGAGGCTGCTTACAACCTCTGAAGATATCCTGGCAGGCTGGCTGATCAGGAGATGGTGCTTGAGCCTCCAGAGAGAAAACCAGGAGCAGATCCTGTGCTTCTGCAAGCCCAGGGAGAGCCTGGGCTTGGGTATAGGTCCTTTAGGGACAATGGAGCTATAAACTTGGATGGGCAACCCACACACCTTGGGTAAATACACACAGCTTCTCAACTAAAAATAACCCCTTTCCCTAGCAAATAGTTTTATTTATTAAAAAAACAAGCCTTTTTGAGGCAAGCTGCAACACCTAGGACTCTGAGAAAGGATTGCCGATGGCCTTTGCTAATAACAGGTTTGTGTAAAAATGTCTTTTCCCCCACAAAATGTCCCATCTCCTTTTCCAAACCAGGGAAAGACAGGCTTTTAATTCATGGGTGAAAAAAAATAAATAATAAAAATCAGGTCTGATGGCTTACGGCTGGGAATTTCACTTCATCCCCTTCCAGGTTTAACTTTGGGGTGGCATCAGGCTGCCCACCATGGCTGAAATGTAATATTTGTGTACGTAGAAGAGAAATTTTAGGGTTTCCTGTTCTTTCCAAAAGGCTTTCATCTAGAGACTAAATTTAAAGAAAAAAGGGGGAGGAAAAAAAAAAAGAGAGAAAAGAAGAAAAGAAGCCAAATGCTTGTGGGGACAGGTTTTTGGGTTCTTTTTGTTTTAATATTTCAGGTCTCCATCCCTCAGTGCCTTGGCCAAAAGGGGCAGATGACACACATATCCTGAGACAGGGCTGTGTGGAAGCACGCTGGATTGGCTCAGCCCTGTATCCCCATGGCACAGGTCCATGTGGGACTGTGCCCATGTCACCCCATGGATCAGAGTTCATGGCAGATCCTCAGGCTCAGAGATACGCCTGAGAGGTGGCCAGGGCGAGGTGGCTCTGTCTACATGATCTGTCCTAGGAGGACAGGAGGAGTCTCACCCTAGCTAGCATAAAACTGAATTTTAACATTTAAGGGGAAAAAGAAGGGAATTTGGAGTTTTTTTCAGATAAACGGTGGTTCATTATTGCTGAAGAAAGTTTAGAATTTTATCAATTTTTCCCCTTTGTGTTTTCTAGGACTTTCCTTTGGACTATCAACCCTGCTAGTAATCACACATGGAACAGCCACATGTTCCCACTCTCCAGAAACACTTGGCATGTCTCTTGTTCACCCTGATGTTCCTTAGTCCCTAATTCAACTCTTGAAATGCGCCTTTGACACATATCTGATTAAATTGCATCAGGTTTATTTCAACTGAACAAGATATTGCCAAACCATGGTAGCAGATACCATATTTGATTACTCCACTTGACAGATAATTGCCAGGTCTTTCAGGACATGGGTCAGGGATCAGAAGAAAGTTAAAATCAAGAAAGACAGTGAACATCCCTTCCAGCCTCTGGATTTCTTTTTCCAATGAACGTCTCCTTCCGGTCTCTACAAGATGGATGGACAACACTACTCTCCATACTCCCATCAACTCTTTCCTTTTTTCACAATATACGGTTCAAGTTTTAGACCTACTATACTGGTTTTTATGGCCAATTTTAGTAGCTGGAGCTACTTTAAGATCAGTCCTTTCTCACAAAGACCAAGACAGTGTTGGCCACCTTTGTGAGGGTGCAGGTCTGTTGGGAGAACAACGTAACCACTCGCCAGCCACTTTGATAGGAACTGCTCTGGAAACTGCTGCGTTTCGACACTGCACCGTGAGGCACATGGCACTGGCTAATAATGGTGCAGGCTGAAGAAAAGAAAGCTGTGATTTTAATAAAACTGAAACAGTAAAAACCAACAAAGGAAAAAGGACAATGCTAAGTGGAACAGATGGGAGACCAAGGTCTTCCTGCTTCCAGAGCATGGTGGAGCGCGATTCATGGTACTTTTCTCTTCTGGGCTGGCTGCTTCCTTGGGGAAGAGCTCATGAAGTCCATGCATAGGCAAGATCACATTTTCCAGTCAAAGAACCAGTGCTGGTTTGTGTCTCCATGGTCAATCCAGGCTTGTTCTGGAATAATGACGCACAGAAACTTGCTCCTCAAAAATCTCATTTCTCCTCTTGGGGGCAAGCAGTGGTGCTGGACCCACAGTCCCTCCCATATTGTGTCTTCACATGTGTTAATCCATGTAGCCATTTCTAGCCTGCGCTTGCCAAATAAATGCATTAGGAGTGGGCAGCTGCAAGGTGAGAGAGGGAACAGCAGATATCAGCCCCAAAACAAGGTTTGGTGCTGATCCAGGCTACCTCTCACCTCTTAAGACCCACAGATATCTCCGAAATTCAGATTTTTCCCCTTTTAAAATGTTGGTTGAATTAATATTAGAGGGGGAAAAAAACAAATTGCAGTGCTGAACTGTGGGAGAAATCAATGAATTTGCGATAAATCAATGCCCTCACTAAACTGAACGGGAATCTGTCAGTTTATACCAGGAAAAGAACTGGCCCATGAAATGCACTCAGCGATGAGATGGGAAAGAGAGGAAGAGAACTTGGGTGCCCATTGCACTGCAGGAAATTTCAAATGTGTTTTCCTCATTTCAAAACAAACCCGGAGGCTTTAAAGCGAGAGCGATGACGAGAGTTTTGACTTGCAGTCAAGTGAGATTCGTCCAAAGATTTTCATCAGTTTCTGTCCACCTGGATTTGAATCTTTGGAGCCTCACCTTGAATTCCAGGACAAAAGGAAATGTGGTTTGTGGCTTGTGCCCTGGCTGAAGAGTAAGGAGATGAGAATCCAAAATTTGGCTCTGCCACAGACTCTCCTTTGAGATCGGAGGTGAGGCGTTGAATATCCCTGTGCGTCAGCTCCCAAGAATGAGGACAGAAGCCCTACCAAACTTTCACTCCCGCTTACGTGATATTTCTTTCTATCTAAAATAATAATAATAATAAAAAAAATAATCAAGGTGTCCCAAATTCTCTCACTGCTTCCAAAAACACAGATCTTTTACTATTATGGAGTTGCGTAAATCACAACACTAGGCTGCAATCACACCCAGAGGCAGGATCCAAGCAGCCCTCTGCCAGGTGGTATCTGGCACCTTCTGATGAACAGGGATAGGCTTGGGTCAAGGGTGATGGCAGGACAGGATCTGACAGCACTAAGTGGATGCATACACCCCTTGATGGGAAGTGGGGCCGCATGGGAGCGAGGAGAGAAGGCAGTGGGGGATAAGTCAGCTTGGGTTTTCAAAACATCAGACATCCAGCAGGTAACTCTCAATGGAGTACTGCTTATACCAACACCTTCCCTTCCTGGCTCTGCTCCTCTCCCTGCGATGGCTCTTTTGTTTATGTGGCTGCGTGGTGAACCAGGTCAGGAAGCTGATCCAGCTGTAAAACAAACCTCCTCCAAAAAGGCTCTTTCTGAGGTCGATCAGTTGTGCCATTGGCCCTGCCCACACTTGCCTACTATTTGAAATAGCAAACGAAGTCATGCTTTTGATGAGAAAACTGGCCTCTGCATACACACACAGGTCCTTAGCACCTCTGCCACCATAACTGAGGTCTGCTCAGCCCTTGTTAGCCGAGATGTCTTATCAAGGATACAGGCTTATGCTGCTGTCACTCCTTCCCTTTGCCATAGACATGCCCTGTAGGACCAGTTCAAGACATGACATGCAGTTAGGAGTCCATGGGACTCCATCTTCTCCTTGCCTGAGAGAAGAGACATTATTGCTGACTCCTCACACCTTCCATCTGGCTGCCTCCGAGCTGGCAGAAAAACAGTGCTTCATTCAGTCTGGTTCAAATCCAGGTATGAACTCAAAGTGTTGATGAGAGCAGGTTTGCAGGAAGAGGTCCTCAGAAGGCTCCCTGGAGAAGCAGAGGCTGTCTGCAGAAGTGCAGACCCCTAATTCTCATGGCTTAGAAAGCCACGAGAGGTAAGCATCCCCGAGTGGCCATAGCAATGGATGCGCCTCTCAAAGCCCATCCACAAGCTGTAACATTGAACATTGAGGGGGGCAGGACAAAACCCCAGAGCAGAGATGTGAAAGCCAGACCTCAGGCTGCACAGCAGTCTTCACTTGTTGTAGAGCTTGAGTAAGTACCCAGTGCAAAGCAGCTTTAAAACAACCATGGGGTCAAAGGCTTTTTTTCCTATGACCTCTGGTTAAGAGTTTCCCTGGAGAGGTGGGACTCTTAAGTCCAAAGCCACTCCTTGTTGACTCGGGCCAAGTGTTTTGAGTGGGAACTTTCTCCTTTCCCAAACATCCTACCCCACTGGGATGTCTGCAGGGGTGTCCCACAGTTAGAGTTGTTCCATACGGAAGGCTGCTGTAACGGTCCCAAAATGACACTGACTCTAGAAGCCACCATGAGGTTGGGCAACTGAGATCCAGCTCTTGCACCAGTGCTTTTTATCATTGAATGGTTTAGCTTGGAAGGGACCTTAAAGACCATCGTTTTGGTACTTTCAGACATAGTGAAGCAGAACTAATGGAAGAGATTTCAGTCTCCTTTTTCACCTTTGACACGTGAGGCAGTAAAGCATTGTTTCTGGGAAGTTATACCATAGATTTCGATTCCTTCAAGCAGAGCTGAATGTGAATCTTTTCCCTCACCACAAACAACTACGTAAGAAAGGCTGAAGAAGTCTCATCCTTTGATGACTGTATGATGTGCTTTTCTTATAATCTCCCCCAAACTGCTGCCTTAGTGGCAGCTTGTCCTTTTTCCTTCTTTGTAATGACAAACCAAGCACAGATTTGAACATGCAAGATAACTAGAAACAAGAAAAGAAGAAAAAAAGAGAGAGGCAACACACAAAGTTCCTCTTCTTTTCCAAAGTAAAAGACAGATGAATTACCCAGACCTTGCCTTTTTTCCTTGTCCGGCTCTGCACCTGGTGCACTGTAGTTAGGCCCTCACCAGTCTTTGATAACTGAGCCTTGAAGTCTACAGTGAGGAAACAATCCCCCCAGGGAGCCTCAATGCTGTTGGCTTGTAATCCTAAATCCCCTCAGCAGGACTAATCATAGAAATGTTTGTTGGAAGGGACCTCTGAACTTCTCTTGTCCAACTTTCAGCCTTCAAACCCAGCAAGAGGTCATGTCAGGCATGGATTTGTCTACCCAACTCTTGAAAACCTCTGAAGATGGAGGTCCCTCCACATGTTCAGGAAAGCTACCTTAGTGCTAGGCTACCCTCCTAGGGATCACACCATCCTCATCAATAACATCATAATCAATTACTGCAGTGTAAGTGTTAAGTGGTCCAGCTAAATCAGCAAACCGAGGTTTAATCTGTGATGGACATCTGGAGACAGGTGGGAGGCAGATGCCACCCCAGAAGATGTTCTTCTCTGTCCACCAACTCTAGAAGGAGCTCAGATGTTCGAGGCCATCAGTAATCCACCTGTGCTGCATGCAACTATCACCACCATTCTGACAACCGCGGCTCAAATTCATAATGGTCCCAATGACCACAGCTTTTGCTTTATGGGTGACTTCTTCAGCTGAAGTTCACTGTGCCATTGTTACATCAGGTGAAACCATACTCCTTTACCCTCTTTTGCAAGGCAGATCATTTGACCTTGAAGTCCCCCAGGATGCCATGGAGTAGCTCTGCTGTATTACGGACAGAGAGGGCAGATTGAGCAAACTTTCCAGGGTCTCATGTATGATTCTCATGGCCATTTATCGACCACATGGGGACAGGTTCTCCCATTTAGAAGACTTCCAGGAACTAAATGTAACACAGGTAAATTGAACCAGAAGTGTGTGCTGCCTCCTGCATTGCATACCTTGAGCCGGGGCTGATTTGTTCGTTTTAGGGTCACTTTCATTGTTGTTGTGGGGGTTTTTTTATTTTGTTTTCTTGTTAGATTTAAAAAAAAAAAAAAGTATTTTAAAGGGTCTAGGTTGTGCCTGTTCCCTTTTGTGCCTGTTTCCCTTTAAATACCGGCCAGATCAATATATCATTTCAGGTCAAGGGGTGGGCTGCTCCCTGTGGTCTGCAAACATACTTCTCAGTGGGGCTTGCTCCACCTCCAATAAAATAAGTCTGTTCTATGCTGGCAGTAGCAGCCTTTGGAGTGGGACCTATTCATCACACTGCTGAAAAGAGAAATAAAATCCAGGGGTAGCGGTTGAGCCTCCATCCTGGCTTCCAGGAGGCACTAGGAGATGTCAAGACAGCAAGGAGTATGGCTGGCTGCCATCGGGAAGATCTTGCAAGGACATGAGGTCCTCTGTGCATCTGACGTGGGGAGCATCAGCCTGCATTGCCAGCAGGTAGACTCAGTATAGATATAGTGGCACATCAAGGCTGTGGGCTGCCATTATTATCAAGCAGAGGGTCAAATGAACCTGGACACAGCTCTCTGCCTGCCTGTGGAATCACTTGTTTTCCTTCCAGAAAAGGCTACATAATGCAGAGCCAAAAACCAAATGCATCGTGAAGGACAACTCTGTCCTACAACACTGAAAATCCAAAGACAAGAGAGATGAGGGACCTGGCAGGGTGGTAACACAACCCAAGTCCTCCATGGCACTTACAAGACGACTCCTGCTACCCAACTGGGTGCTGCTCAGAAATACTCTGAGTGACATCACAGGAGACAGCCTGAAGGCTTGGGATGGCCACCCAGGATTTATATTGCTCCAAGTCACAATCATTTTGCCCCTATAAATACAGTCTGCAAGTGGGGGGTGCTGCATCTTAATTGTGAAGACCATGTAGCCCTTTCCTAGGCTTTTTCTTTTGGGTCTGTAGAGAGGGAAGAGGCAACTGGATAAGGTCCTCCATCTGGCTGAGAAGGGGACAGACCCACATGTCCTTGAGTGATTAGCAGAAATAGAAACCAGGCCCCAGTTTGCATATCATCAAAGGAGGAAAGGACTGGACCTAACCACTTTTCACCCTGGGCTCTGAAGCTTTTGTGCAAAAAGTAAGCTTCTGAGCCTTAGCCAAGCAATTAATTGCATTAAAGCTAACACAGAGCAGATTACAGCCTTTTGTTCTGGCACCTCTCACCCCACAAGAGGATCTAAAACTACTCATCTCCTTTGACTCCTGCAGCATGAAGGAGCAAGCATGCTGCAAAATGAAGACTGAGTTAGTCTGTTCACAAATACCCCATGACATTATCGTTTCATGTGTCCAAGGGCATCTGTAGTCTAAAAAAAATCTGTGGATGGTAACTCTTCTGCAAAGTGGGAAGATCTTTTCCAAATTGCAAAATCCTCTACCCTCCCATTGACTCTTTAGACCATCTCACAGATGGACTGGCAACTCACTGTCTGGTTTATGAAGTGCTAGAGGGAATTTCTGGGGGGTTTCGGAGGTGCTGCCACTGGAGATTCCTTCACAACCTCTTAAAAAAATATTTCTTGGGAAAGGTTAAATCAGAATTCATTCAGCCTTTGGATTAGCGTACCTCTTGCAGATTAATTTGATGTAAATACCTATTGTTAATGATTGCCTTGAGTCCTTAAAGCTGTGAATATACTGCTGTGAGTGCTGACATCAAGATGATTTGTCCTCTTTGCTGTACTGTTTGGGACTGGACAGAGATTTGTTATAGAGGATGGAACAGTGAGCCTAAGTTTTATTGCCTGAGCTGCTCAGAATAGCTTTTTCTGAAGCCAGGACTTGGGTCCATGAGATATCTAAATGAAAATTAGTCAGATTTCTTTCTGTTCCAGTCAATGACAGAACTAGTGGTGGCCTCAGTCACAGAACCAGGTCCCAAAACAGGACCAAGGGCATGTTTGCAAAGCCCTGTGATTTGATGCCTTTGCTCTATCAAACTGACACCAGTAAAGATCCTGAAGTCTGCTTGTCAGTGATATGCATCTCCCCAGCCCTATTGACACTGCTGCTGACAATTAGAGAGAGAGAGAGATCAATACTAAATGCTGTCATTCTCATAGAGAAGAGTTTGAAAATAGGGTACGAGAGCAAGACCAGCTGGTTGATATCGCCAGATCCCAAGGTAGGCAGGTGGTCTGTAGTACAACAGAAGGAAATGACTTTGCACATATGTTTTTTAATGAGGTGTTAATTGGGCATTGGTTGAACAGGACAAAGAAGCAACAGAGGATGTGGCTTGAGGTTTTGGCTGATGTAGAGCCGGAGGCCTGGAATAAAATGAAAGCTGGGCTTTTATGGCCCGTTGCTGTCATTTCCAGCAGGAGAGGGACACCAGGTGGGCAGGCAGCTCTGCTCTAATCTCACAGCTGGCTTTGGGGACCTTTCGCCAGGTGATGTCACCAGGTACTCCCAAACTGCTAGCGGTGGGGAAAGAGATCTCTGAGATGCAACAGTGAAGGTGGGAAGTATTTTGGCTTGTCCCCTTCTCTCAGGCAATAGAGGGAGATAGGACAGGATGCCCACCCAGGACTAGCTGGGTGGATGTAGGGTGCTTCAGCATACGGCCCCAGTGCCAATAATTAACACATGTGAAATTGATGAAAGAAACCAATGGGGGATGATGACTTTTCTACCCACATGAGAGAGCTTTCTCCCTTCCTTCTCTCTCCAGCCCTACATCTGGCAGTGATTTTGCAGCCCCAAATAGAAAGGAAGTGGAAGAAAGGTTTAGCTAAGCTTGGGCCCATTTGAGGAGAATATAGAGAGAGTATGCCACAGGGAAACAGAGAAGGGGTGTTGGAAGAATGCTTTGTTTCTCATACCACTGATGGTACTGCAAAGGATCTTGGGAGAACTGATGGCTGATGCTATCTCCCATGCTTTGCCTGGGTTTTGGGTAAAGTGGTGAGGACTGTAAACCCATGACTGTGATCCTTGTGTCCTCCTGACCCCTTGGCATCTGGTGTTCTGGAGCAAGAGAAAGAGGTTGTGACACCTTTGCTCTCCAAACCCAAAAAAGCAGTCTGTTGGGTCGTCTTCAGCTGCCTCCCTCACACACTCTGAGCACAGGGCTGAGGAGAAGGGCTGGGGTTGAACAAGGAGGGGTCCAGCCCCAGCCATGCAGTCTGGGGTTGCTGTGGAAACACTCACCATGCACCTTGGGCACCTTGGCTTTCAGGTGTCGTTCACACTTAGCCTTGGCTTTTAGCAGTAGGAAGATCTGCTCCTCTTTGGTGATGACATCATCAGCATCCACCTGCAGTGATGGGGAGAAATGAGGTTAAACCTCAGCAGGGTAAGAGCAGCAGGACACAGGCTTCCTAGGTAATGCAGATGATCTGAATGCAAAATCCCCTTTGGATCAGCAGTTTGCTCCACCAGCCTTGCTCTGTGTGTCTCAGCTCGTTCAGCAATTAGTGTCCCAAGCAACACCTCTTACAAGATGCCACATGAAATCGTCTGAGTATGCGACAGAGGAAGCAGCACACTGCAATTGCTCATATCATACACATGCGCATGCAGGAAGGCAGCAATTTCTGGGGTGGTGTGCCCCAGCTTTCAGGCACGCAGCTAGGAAAAAAAAAAACCATCCCAGTAAATAATATTGGCATAGTATTTTTAAAAAATGGCCCCTTTAGTACATAGAAACATAGGTAAATATAATACTCAGGGAACGGCAAAGCAATGTTGTGTTTCCTGACACCCTCCTCTTGGAGGATACTGCCAGGGGTTAAAAGTACAGACTCCTCTCCCTTTAGGAATCACAACCTGCCATCATCAACAAAGTACTATTTCCATGCCTGCATGCAGGCCCTTGGCCACGTGTCATGAGGCTCTATCAGCGTCCTAGCTAAATCCAGGAACACATGCCTTGGGCAGGGCTGTGAGCTGACAGCATCTGCTCCCCAAAGACTGAAGGCTCAGGGAAAAGAGTCTGTGAGCATCATCCTGAGAAGATTAGGCTTCTCCTCCTGTAAGGTGTCCAGAGGTCATAGAACAATTTAGGTTGGAAGGGACCTTGAAGATCATTGAGTTGCATCCAATCTGCCCTGGGCAGGGACACCTTCCACCAGCCCAGGTTGCTCCAAGCCCCGTCCAACCTGGCCTTGAACACCTCCAGGGATGGGGCAGCCACAGCCTGGTTGTTACAGCATACAGAGCTTTGATCTAATGCAATACGGCTGCTTTAATCTTCTGATGTGCCTCTTGGGTACTCAGCTTGTGCGTCCTGCTCAGACATCCAGGACCAGTCCCACTGCCAGATAAAGTCAGAATACGAGGGACTTTCTCCCAGGTCAGTTTGGCAAGAGTGGGTGGAAATTTCAGTGTACCCATCCCAGCTATGCTGGGATGGTGCTGCCTTTGTCCTTTCCTGTTTCTTCCCCCCTCAAAAGTGCAGTATACTCAGCCTTCTCCTACATTTCTTTTCTACTCTGGATTTGAATGGGCGATGCAGATCATACCCTCCATATGCTTTGTGATTTACCGCATAGAAGGGGGCAAGGAAAGTTGTGGACTTTGACCGTCTACTGGCAAGCATCCCTTGCAGGCTCTGACCTGCAGGATCTGACCACCCTTGCAAAACCTTTGAGGTTTGAGTCCATCCTTGGTACTCTGTCACTTATGGCAGAAGAGTCTCTGGGAGGTCAGGGCTGTGAGATCCATAAGATCACCCCAAAGCTGGTTCAAAGCACAGAACAGCCATGTACAACACATGATAGGGCTCCTCAATGGAAGGTATTTGTAAAGCAGTAGCCTGAAATAATTAAGTAATGTAGTAAATTGGGATAAATCACTGCTCTTCTCATTGCCTCTGTTTCCCTAATATTTGTCTATCTTGATTAATCAGACTATAAATGCAATGAGAGCAGATGTTCCCTCTCTCTGGATACGTGCAGAACTTAGTACTCACTCATAAAAGCCTAAGGTAAGCAAGAGGGGCTGTGGTACGGTTTTATACAAAGTAACATCCTTTTTATTTTTAACTTACATTGACTGTGCTGATGAGACTGGGCACTATAAATCTCTAAAGCAAAACCTCGGGATACTGGATGGGTGGAGCAGGTCTAAACATCAATGCATCGTACAGGCAGGCAAAAGAAAGAATAGGAAACCTTGTGAAGTCAGCAGTGCTCTGAAGATGAGAAGGAAAGCTGCCGGTAGGTCATAGAGTCTACCGAGGGAGGTGGCTGCTCATTTCGACCCCTCTGAAGCAGAGACTGAAAGGGGGTTACAACATTGTGTTGTACTCCCCAAAACCACTGTTATTTGGGATTAAGGTTCCATCACTCATTTTAAGTAATTTCACTTTGGAAAGTAAGCAAGATAAGCCAGTTGAAGGCCAATCAGTTCTCGAGCAAGACGTACTACAAACTACATAATGAGGGTTAATGAAATCCAGCTTACAAGTAAACTCAGATTCAATTTCCCAGTGTACTTCTGTGGAGAGGAATGGTGGATGTTTGAGCAGCTGGTGTGGTAATGGACACACAGACGGATAGCTAGATCTGATAAGGGGATTCTGAGTAAAACAGAAGTTAGTTTTTCATGTCCTTGGAAAAAATCCACACTAAAAATCCTTCAGAAGTGGGAGTTGGTTTCAAAACCGCATTAACGTTAATGCAAAACAAAGCTATCCCTTTCCAGATGTTCGGCCTGTCCACATTTAAGGCAGCATCCCGCATTTCAACTCTTTCACTGGCAACACAAAACCTCTGGGTCAAATCCTGCTGTCATTTATATCTGCGCAAACCCCGAGTGATCCCACCAAAGCTGGAGGAGTTTGTCTGGATTTACAGTGGCCGGAGTAGAATCTGACCTCAGGCATTTCAAATGATTCATCCCTCGCACGCTTAGTCCTCAGGCTCCTTTGGCCGTGCTCTGAGAGTAGAGCAGCTCCCAGCCAGAGGGATGTATGCTGTCCAGGCCAGGCACAGAAAATAAAATATAGTTCCCCGAAAGAGAGATTAGGCACCGAGCACTGTGCCCAGAGCCGGGCAGAATGGCTGAGGCAGAGCTCTGAACTCAACCCAGGTTTTCAGCTTTCCTGAGCTCTTGGTTATCCCTCTGAAATTTCAAAAAAAAAAAGACCCCAAAACAAACAAAAAACCAAACAAACAAAAAAACCACCCCAAACCTCCCCATTCTCTCCCCAAACTGGTATAAATGCTGAGAGATATGTTTAAGACGTGTATTTCTGTGTTTCTTCTTGTTCAAGGAGGCTGAAACATGTATGTAAACACATATACGAATAAGAACAGAGATTTTTACTAAATCCTGTGACTTCAAGGAGACACCTATTCTCAAGAGACTTATAGGAAAACCATGCAGTCTGGCAATGACGCTTCTGTGCTGCTGAATAACTCACATTAAACACTGACGACGCAAAACTGGGCTGATAGCTGGTGGTTCTGAACTTGTCATCCCCTCCTGTCCCAACCACAGTTCCCATCCCCTGTCAAACCCCTTGATGAGACATCTCAATGTGTCCGCAAGGCTGAAAGCTCTCTAGGGACAGGACTGATCAGTATGCTGCCCGATCAGACGCTGAAATGGCTCAGCCTTGGGTTCAAGGACAGCAGGTAGAACAGGGCAGACACCCACAGCTGGAAACCTTTGGATCTGTCAGCTGCCGGAGCACTTTTAACCGTTAAATACCACTTTTTCCTGTGCATCTGATTTTCTTGCTCTGGATCTTCTGATCTTAAGGCAATGCTGCTCTACTCATAGAATCTTCTAGGTTGGAAGGGACCTTTAAGATCATCAAGTCCAACCATCAACCGAATACTGCCAAAAACCACCATTAAACCATGTTCCTCAGCACCATGTCTACCCGTCTTTTAAACACCTCCAGGGATGGTGATCCCACCACTGCCCTGGGCAGCCTGTGCCAATGCTTCACAACCCTTTCAGTGAAGAAATTTTTCCTAATATTGAATCTAAACCTCCCCTGGTGCAACTTGAGGCTGTTTCCTCTTGTCCTATTGCTTGTTACTTGGGAGAATAGACCTTTCCATCCTGGCTGTCAAAGGTTAAAAGAAATCCACAGGAACATTTGCTTTGCAACATAGCTGCACTCATGATATTAGACACACTTGGATCTGGCTTGGCACAGCTCTCTCTCTGACAAACAATCTCAACACCTGATCCAAAACACTGGTGGGACAACCTTGCTAAAATCATTAGCAGCTGCATATGCCAACTTTTTGGAATATGAATATCCCTAAGCAGAAAAATAAGTGGCTTCATTTTCAGAAGTGCTGAGGTACAGGCTGCAGGAGTATGAAAGAGGTGGGAACCACTGCTTCGGAGTAGATTTGGATCTTTTGGGATGGCAGAGGGATGGGGCTGGAGATGCTGGTATGAAAGGTGTCTGGAAGACACGAGGTGGTGCAGGGAAAGGGGGCTCGTTAGTCACAGTTTTGCAGAATTTGAGACCTGGGAGGCACAAGATGGAGAGAACAAGGTCTAAAAGAAACAGGACAATGCGCATAAGCAAATCGCATTGGTGGATTCAAAATGGGATCAGGCAAATTAATAAAGGACAAATCTATCAGTGGCTGTTAAACACTGTGGCCTGGATGCACATTTCTGATGCAGGAAGGTCTTAAACTGCTGATCACCAAAAGCTGGAAAACAACAAACAGAAGAGCTACCTCTTTATCTAAACATCCTAAACTGTCAGCTCCTGGGGATGGTCTGTTAGGGCAGACGAATGACTGCATAGGGCTATGTTCATATATATCTATGGGCCCTCTATTTTTCTAAGGCCACGGAAACGTGCTGAGCACCCGGGAATACACACATACATTCAGGGTATGGTCCAGTTTGACATGCTCAACACAATCTACTCTGTTTATTCTCTGCACTTGCTGTTCAGGGCCACAAAAAAGTAGGTCTGAGGTGCAAAAAACGCTTCATCCAAGTTAGCGCTACAGCAACAACTCACCAAGGTTTGCACATTCAACATGTCACTCATCTTTTACCCAGAACATCTGCTATGAACCCACCCCTTTGTAGCCCAACACTTCTCATCCTGCAGATGCTTACTAGCCAACAGAAAGGAACAAACACCATAATACCTGCCTTACTGGCCAACTGGGGACATCCAGGAAGAGATATACGAATCTGAGGTATTTGCTTAGTTCCCCTTATAATCACTGAGAGTTTGGCTACACAGATCAGCTGAAACTCATTCCATCTTCAATCTACCACCCAAAATAAATCACATCAGCTGTGGAGATTTCCACACCCCACACACACCCACCCACCCTCCTTCCCCCGCCCCACGCCTTTTTTTTTTTTCCTTTGGGCAGCTGGTGACTCCAGTAATTGGTCATGTTAGCAGCACTGAGATGATGTGGAGTTTAGAGGCTGAGTTTTTGCTGGTGTGAGCTCTGGGGGCAAGAGAAGCATCTGAGGGAAGTCAGAAATAGTGTCCCAGACAGGTACATCTCCCAAATCCAACTGTTTGGAAGCATGAGGTCATCGTGCCCCTGCAGAAGTTAATCACTCTAAAAGAGCTGACAGCAAATCCCTTTTCATGAGCCCTCCCTAACTTGCTTCAGCATAAATTCTGGCACTGAGATCACTTGGCATCCGATTTATGCGAGCTTAAGGGATGCAGACGGGCTGGACACTGCACGGGCGGGCGCAGAAGGACAGCTTTGTCCTTCACTCCTTCTGTGACTGACCAGGTGCAGCTGGAAGGGATGGGGGTTCCTCCCCAGACTCCACACTTCTGCAATCAAAACCCATCTGTTACTCTTTCTCAATGTTTATCACCTCTCCGATTCCCAGTACTGGTGGTTTGTTTTTTGTTTTTTTGTTTTGTTTTGTTTTGGTTTGTTTTTTTTTCACAGAAAAAATAAAATTTCTTGTGAAGAAAAGATCTAGGAATGGTTGTTTGGGTTTTTTTCACCTCCTTGTTCAAAGAAAGCAGAAATGCAGAGCAGGAGGCAGGCCAAGGAGGGAAGGGTGAAAAGACAATACTGTCCAGAGGCTGTTAAATCAGTTTTGGTTCAGCTCTTTTTTTTTTTTTTTTCCCCCTTTCCCTTGCCCCCAGAGGAGGCCATGGGGTAATTATGATAATGTTCTCTGGTATTTCCATTTCACTGGCTGATCTCCCAGCCACTAAAGTAAACCCCAAATCTCACCGGGGAGTTCATATTCATCCTTGTTTATGGGTCTCATTTTCAGAAATAACACTATCCTTTTTGTGAAACTTCCCTGGCAGCAGCTCAAAAAATAGCTAAAGGCAAACAGATTCCTTGGTCGGGGTTGAGAGCATCACAGCTGCTCTATAGGCCCAAGGCAAGGGGGCTGCTGGTGATCACCATCTTGGACAGCAGTGGACCAGGTAATTGCTGGGGTGAAGCAGAAAGGGGGTGTGGGCAGGAGGGGGGCTCGGGAGAAAGATGGGGAGAAGGTAAATGTGAAAATGAAAGCATCAATGATGGTGATATGGAGGGAAAAGGGATGTGGGTCCCAAGGGTGTGGGGAACAGGGTGGGACACAGGTGGAGCTGGCCCCAAACCAGCCCTGCTGATTTCGGTGATCGCCTCTGGAAGGGTGATCATAGCGCTATTCTTTTGTGAGGAGTGAACCAGATGGACTGAGGTGGGATGGGGACACAGAAATCAACAGTTACTCAGCTTTGGGGAGTGGGACGGAACGTTGTGAAAGTTTCCCTTTTATGGCGCCTCAGGAGAGCTGGCCGAAGGGTCTAACTGAACCACCAAACCAAGCAATGTAAGGTCATAACCCAAGTCCTTTTTCTGCAACAGAGACTGCAATTGAGCTGAGGGCATGAGTGTGGAGGAAATGAAATTAGAGCTTGATTCCAGCCTTGCTGATGGAGAACACCTCTCCTAAACTCTGTGAGGCTGAAGATAGCTGTTAGAATTAGGAGATTAATCTAATCAAATCTAATCTAAGGCCAGACCTGCAGCTGCCACAGATGAGCATACCTCTACTGATGTCAGAGCACCTGGCTGGGCTGAGGACAATGCGGTGTTGATGCCAGGCATGCAGACAGGGGCGGCACAACTAAATAGTGCCACTAGATAGGGATTCAGCTGCCTTTGGTAGGAGCTGATGTAGCCTTCACCATGGGCTGAGCCAAAACCGGGTCATTCAGGAGCTTGCGGCGATGGGAAATTCCTCAGAAGCAGAAAAAGGTGGCAAGGTGGAGGTGGTCAGGAACACAAGGCATCACATGATGTTGGTCAGTGTTTGGGTGGCAACATGGCATGGTGAAGAATTGAGATCCTGACTCCTGTTTTTTATAAACAGAAATACCTTCCTTTAGATGAGAGAGGATGTTATTTTGTGATTGGGTTGAGATATCGAATTTGTCTTCTCTGCTTTCCTACACTTCTGCAAGTGAGTGTTTGTACAAGCCCCGCATCTCCTGGCCGCTGGGCTCTGCTGGTTTACTCAGGTCCAGACGAACCCTGGCAAGTATGGAAGGACCAGGGATTTGTATGTGCTGCCTTGGACAAAATGTACCCTGTGCAATCTCTGTTACTGGGTCTGCTGCCAGTCCCACAGCAAAGTAGGATCTGTCAGGCTGCAGCTTAACTGGTGATTCACCGTGCCCTGTACTGGCTGTATTTCACAGAAGAAATACAGGTATGCTTACGATTTGCTGGTTGTGCATACTGGCTTTTGCAGTCATTCTGTGCACACGTACCCTGGGAAGCAAAACTCCTTGTTGGGTTCAGAAGGAGATTGTGACCCCGCTACCTGAGCCTGGAAGCTGCCACTTCAGGCAAAATACATCCCTCACCCCCCCAAAAAAGAAGCTGCTCTGGATTTGTGCTTGGACTGTGAGGGTCTGGCACTTCATATTTCAGTGATGGCTTACAGCATCTCCTCCGTGGAGAGACAGAGCAGAGTAAATACAGATAAACAGTGTTTATTCTCTTCTAATTTGGGCAATGCTGGATTTGCCCACTGCCCAAATAATCTAATTCCCTTTCTTAATTTCCTACTACCTCCGTGCAAATTACCCTCTGCCTGCCTGCTTGCACGCATGTTATCAGTGCCTTGGCATAAAAACCATACGTAAACAACAACAAAAAAATCCATTGGGGACAATTTGTGACAAAGAGGAGCTAACTTGGAGGGGGGAGAGCAAGGAGTGGTACTTTTTCTGCCCTGAGGGATTTAATTTAACAGAATAGGCATTATTTCCAACATCAGATGAAAAAAAAAAAAAAAAAAGTGGTTTGAAACTTTTTCCTTTCAGGTTAATGCTGGAAAGATTTAAAAATAAATAAAGCCCAAGTGCCAATTGGCCCAGCCAGAGATACAGTAGCGAAAGCAGCAGAGGCACAATCCGCTGCCAGCAGCTAATGGCAAAAGCTACGGAGCTGTGGTTTGCTCAGGACATCGGAGTGGCGAAGAGGATGGAGGGGGGGTGGGGAGGGAGGTTGTTTCATAGCAGGAGACCCTGGACTCATGGATGGGCCAGGTCTGGGCAGGAGAAAGCAGGTTTGAAGCCCCACTGCTGCTGGGTCTGCGGTGGGACTGATGTCTCTTCCCCTTGGCCAACTGCGGCCGCTTTTCTCGAGGCGTGCGAACGGGGAGGGTATGACAGCAGCAAAGGGCATGTCGGGGAG
>NW_009647422.1:2980914-2985778 GCF_000708025.1 Charadrius vociferus | reverse complement strand
CTCCCCCCTCCCTCCCCCCCCCATTTCCCCCACAGTGATGTTGAAATGAGGGCAGGAATTCAGATTTAAGAGCTCTGGCAGGTGGGGGCTGAGCTGAACTCTCCATGTTGCTGTCCTGCCAATGCGTGTGTGTGTGTCCCTCACCCCACCCCACCTACACAGGACGGGAATCAGGTTCATGAGATGCCTTACTCCTTTTAAAGACCGAGCTTGTAAATAGCAGAATGGGACAATCAAATCAAGAGGGTGTGAAGACGGAAAGGGGCAAGGAGGAGGAGACGCAAGAGGCACCCAGATGAAGAAGAGGGTGGGGGGAAAAGGAGTTGATGTGAAGGGGAAGGAAGAGCTAGTTGGATGAAATAGGACTCTAGCCACAAGCTGGGGAAGCACCGAGAGGTTGGTGCACAAGCTGCTCTGCCCTCTACCTGCTTTTCCCAGCCTCCAAGAGGGTAAATGAAGTTGGTGGTTTTGCCTTAATCCCTTGACCACATCACCCAAACCGCCGCCTGCTCTAGAACAGCAGGAGGTCTCTGCTCCGGCTAGCCGGGCTCGGGGACCCTGCACTGCAGCTACAGAAAGCTGAACAACCTCAGGCTGTGTTCAGAGCTGTCTCAGCCCTTCCCATGGCTGCCCTGACCAGATCATCTGGTTCCTACTCTTCATCCTACCCTTGGGTCTAAATCTCCCATGTCTAGGAGGTGTCTACATGCTTTTGAGGAGCTTGCCTTCCTGTTTCTCAGCGCCTCATTGCCCTGTAAAAAGGACACGCTCCTACCCTCAATCATAAATCCACCCTCTCTGCCCATGTATAAGATAGTCCAGGTCTCAGCGTGGTTCTCCCATGGCTGCTGGAGTAAGAAAAATGCCAGTGAATGGAAAGAGTAAATGTTGGCATAGAAAGATGCCAGGCAGAACTGGGAATGACACATCCTGTCACTGTTTCTTGGGGAATGGTACGGGCTGAGCTGGTCTACTTGATGCCCTTCCAATCCCATTTGCTCTCACTTTGCCTTGGGGAAGCCTCATCCTTCAAGCAGCACAAGAAGAGTGGGAAGAAAATCTGCCTGGACAAAGCACAACTTGCAGACTCATGATAACTCATGCCAAAGGAAATTAACTGATTTGAACGTGGATATGACAAAAAATTTCTTTGGGATGGAGTGATGCCATCACAGCAAGAGAAGAGGACTTTTATCACCCTTGACACTTCCAAACTCTTCAAGCTGATTACCTGTATGGATGTCCTTCCTCAGCCATGCTTATGCCTCTGTTAGTAAGTGATCTTATGGTTTATGATCAACACATATAATTTATCAAGGAGAACTGACATTTATGGTGTATTTCCAGGACCTGGAGTTTTAGGAGAACATCTGTCTCACCAAAATGATTGCCTGCTTTCCTGCTTTACACCCCTAGAGCAAATGAGGTGTAACCTAAGAGGCTGAGCTGTGAAAAAAAGCTCCTTCCAAGCAAGGAAAAAAATCACCACTGCTTATCAGTGATGTCCAAGCAGCGGTGGTTTTCCCAGTGCCTAGAAGATGGAGCTGGTGTAGAGAGGTCAGCAGTGATCAGTACTGATTTGGGTTATATTCTTGGATCTTAATAACACACATAACATTCTGCACCACTGCAACAGGATTACTGGAGCCAGGAATGATTAATCCCAACCTAAACCTTATGTCTAAAATATTCAGATGAATCACACCCTGACACTGCCAGTTCTCCCCTATGACTACAGTGGGTGCAGAGAAGGACTCGCTTTGCTGGAGGCACCTACGTGTCTCCAGATCTCTCATGTGAGATGAGACAAACCTTAGCCTGAACGTCTCATCTGGGTGTCCAAGCTTGAGAACAACACAACCCAAGGACTGTCTTCTCTGTCTAGACCAAGGCAGGGGCTGTAGGCTTAAACCCAAGATGGAAAAGCAGGTCTGTGCTCTCTGAGCTTCCAGAGGGATGAAAGATTGCTCCTTGGTGCCTACTTGGCAGCTGAACGTGATGCCTGACCCTCCTGTGACTTGGAGGTCCTCTTGTTTGTTGCTGATGGAACTCTGTATCTGTGTGCCACCGGTTGAAATATTGGGAGGACCATAAAAGAAAGTAGAGGTCACTCTGACACAGTGTTTCAACTTGTCTTGGCTCACACCCGTACCTTTCCCTCATCTTCAAGGGGTGATAGAAAGAAGTGTGGTGTAAGACCCAACATTTCCCAGTGTATGAGCCTAGCTACAATGTTGGCTTCTCTCTTTCTCTTTTCCCCTCATTCTTTGAACGCAGATGGTTGGTTTTCATTTCATACCTTGCTGTCTGCAGTGATTGTTTCACAACTATCAAGCTGCAAGACTTGATTTCTGCCTTTTCTTTTTCCTTCTACATTTTATTTTGCCTTGCAAGAAAAGAATCCAAAAGGTCACAGAAGGGGTTTTCTTGTGAAAATGGACACCGCTTTCCTCCTTCCCATGCTCTTACCACAGATGCAAGGAGGATCATCGGAGTACAGACCCTGTGATCCTGAAATTGTTTAAGAAAAGTCTGTTTCAGTTACGTGACAGTTAATGTCACTTGGACGGAGCAACAGTAGGGACGTATTTTTCTTGATTCTTCATGAGAAAGTCCAACTCCTTCCCCTTTGCCCAGTTCCCTTGGACCTTTCAAACACAACTTCCTTTTTCAGTTTTCTCTCCGAGTTCTCAAAGCTTCAGGCACTGATTATTTCTTTTTTAAAAGCCTTTCTAGGAATACCCTCCCCGGACGAGGGAGTTCAGTCTTTTACTCAAGTACACAGAATTGTCCTCAGACAAGACAGATGTTTGCAGTCAGCTGGGCCAAGCATGCAAACACAGCTGTTTTAACGCACCCTGACACATATTCCCTTGTTATCCTCCCACGGTGGAAAACACCGATAAGAAGTGCAGGAGAAAGATCTATATCAAACCGTGAGATTAGAGCTCTAGAAAAAAGAGTACTTTTTACTTTTATTCCTCGTACCAGCAGCAAAAGAGCTGGGGGTTATAAAGCACAAAGTGGCCCATGGGAGTGTGTTCGGGAGGAGGATGCCAACAGTCTTTACTCAGCTCTTCAAACTGTGCAGAAATGGGGTTCTCTCCATTTCACAACTAACTACCATTGCTTGTCTGAAACCAGGTCAATACTGTTAATGCTGAAGAACAAAAGGCTCCCGGTGGAGTGTCTAATTGAAAGCCATTTAAGACAACAATTAAAAGAAAGATCTACAAGTAAACACCTGCAATTTAGTAGTAAGAATTAATTACCTATTATTAAGCAGTAGTATTACTGCAAAACACATTCTGGTGACTTTGCTCCACGAGCACTAATCACCGGTGTGCCACTGTTCCACCTCAGCAGTTTTTAGATGCTCAAAATTAGACAAAATACGGATTCATACACAGAAATAACAAATACTGTATATACTCATCCAACTTCACACATACAGATATCTTTGTTTTTCTTTCTGATCAAGCCAAAACAAGCTTTCCCTATATGGCTTGTGAAATAGGCATTAAAATGTTGGCTATAACATCATTAAAGTCCCCCCAGGTGCAGCTGTAGAGGGAAAAAATCTTATTTTTCCTATTATTTGCCACAAAAATGACAAGAATCCCAATTTTTCTGAGCAGTGCAGAGGTAAGAAAATCAGATAACCCCAGTAAACACACTTCATTTCCCCAGCAAGAGGCATGGATGTTCATGGATGCTGTGAGGCTGCTCTGGCTCTCCAGCCGTGCCCAAAGGCACAGCCACCCTCCTTTGCCAAGAGTGTGCCAGAAATGGTATTTCAGGATCAAGGTTTTGGAGCCAGTGACTGATGGAAAGGTCTCGATAAGAACATCTTTGAACTGTTCTGTATTTGTTTATGGCAGAGCAATGCCCTCACTACCACCAACTGCTGGGAACTGAGGCACAGAGTGATAAGGGCTGGTGACACTTCACCTAACTTGAAGCATCTCAAATGCCGATGTGTAGTCAGAACTTGACACTCAGAGTCTCCTTAGAAGAAGAGGAGAGAAATAAGGACTTTCAGGAGCTGCCGTTCTTCTCTGCATTACTTTGACACCAGGATGAGATGAATCATGCTCTGGACTCTGCTAGCTGTATTGGTTACTCTTCCACTGACTCTAGAAAAAGCCTGGGGTGAATTCACCCTGAAGAAGCTAATTCACATCCCCTGTAAGTCACATCAGTCCCCAGTTCACTGTCTGCCACCAGTGATCACACAAGTACCATGTAGCATGCGGGGGTTTGAGCCTGGACCTTTAACAGTGCAGTCACCTCTCCTCTCACAACCCCATCCCTGCCAAGGTTGGATGAAGCTCACCAAGCAGCCCTGAGCTCTCTTTCATAATGAGCCCTCTGTGCTGTACCCATCCTACAGGACTGATGGCATCAAGACTGGATCTGGAAAGCAGTTAATAACCTCATGGAGTAGTGTGGTGGGTCAGGTCGCATCCTCTGTACAACCTCCCTGCTTGTTTCCACTAATGAAGCTGCTCCAGAGCTGACAGTGCGGCCAGATCTACAGCGTTGTTTCACAAAGGTACAATTATTCTGCTTTCAGTAACAGCAGTTGTCACTTCCAGCACCTTCTGCAGGAGGCATTTGGGTTCACCTGTCTCATCTGCTTCAACCATCAATTCTCCTTGTATATGTCGAGCAGCTACTATCATGGGTTGCCATCTACAAGAGATCCTTTAAGGCTAATTGTCAGTACTCCTGTCAGTAAGTGATGGTAGTGTTGAGCTCATCTTCCCAAGGCTCCCAAGCTTGCAGAGGAACGAAGAGAGGCCAGAGCATCCCAAGCAATCAGATCCCTCTCCTGATGCCAAACGCGTTGAGATTCAAGGAG
>NW_009647422.1:2964946-2980874 GCF_000708025.1 Charadrius vociferus | reverse complement strand
GACTGCGTGGCAATGCGGTGAGTTAGATCAGCAGTCTGCTCTGATGGAAAGATCTTATTTTTGGGGAAGGGATTGGTTATTTTCCTGTCAGAGCATAGGTTGCAACAATTCAGGTCGGAAGGGACGTCAGGACCTCAACTAGTTCAAATTACTGTTCAAAGCAGGGTAAGCAATGAGATTGGATAACCAGGCTTTACGCAGCCATGTCTTCAAATTAATTACACTGCGAGCACAAAATGCAGAAGAGGGGGTAGGAAAGGAGTGGCCAGGGAGATAACCCCTTCACCGTCACCTTGTGGTCATGTCCAGTTAAGTGTGCTGAACCCTTCAGATGACTGACCTACAAGAGCTGGTGTTATGGTCTAGGAAAACCAAACCCTTCTGCTACTGGGGTCCAGTTAGGGAAATCCCTTCTTCCTGCTTCAGTTTCCCCCGTGTAGGCTTGTGACGATGATATTGGTCAAGCCATATGGGGCCTAGTGGAGTTCACATGGCTGATAAATACAGTATCACAAGTATGCTTTATTAATGTGATCTCCTAGAATGAGCATGCAGGAGGGCTGATATCCCTGGTACCTGAGTAGCATCAACAAGGCTGTCCTACAGAGTTGAAAAAGAGGTGAAGTGGAGAGCCAACACTTGCTCCAGTCTCTGAGCCTCCCCTTTCCTCCTCCTCTCACTTGATTTTTTCCCATATTTATCTCTAATTCCCTAACTATTTTCTTCTAGCTTCTCTGCATTTATGATCTGCTATGGTATCAGGCGGCATAAACTGCCAACATGTCTCTTTTTTTTTACTCCACAGCCATGAGAAGGGATATCTTTTTATTACGAACAAAGGTTTTACTGTTTTCCTCTGAGGTGAGCAAGAGGCAGCCTTAGATTTCAATGAGAACATCGTGCTGCCCAGACCTGAGCAAACCAGAGAAGAGCTCAGTGGTTGGCTGAGCCAGCTGTAGGTGTTATCCGGCAAAGAAGAGTTTCTGTGTTCACGTGGGTGTGGGTGTGGGGGGGGACTTGCAAAAAAAATAAAATCTCTCAAGAGTTGGAGGCTGCAATACCCTCCTTCGCACCTGCTCTGCTTTTTGCTGAGTTAAGAACAGAGTCCGAGCAGAGATACTGGAGGCTGCTATCACCCCCAACACCTAATTCACGGTGCCAAACCCGACTCGCAGCAATCCTGCTAACAACAGCCACTGAATCCCCAAGGCCAGTCAAATGCCAACCGGAGCATCCTCTTTGTCATGCACGATCTGAACCATGGGGCTATTTTAGCATGTGCTGCTTGAGAGACAGCCCCGACAACACAAAGTCCTCTCTTTTTGGAATCCATTCATCAAACAAACTCACGATCAGGCATTTCAAGGCACAGCTGGTGGGCTTGGCTTTCAGGTGGCAGCCAGACAGTGGTATATCAGCTGTCAGCATCTTCTCTGGATTCCCAGAGGTGGGAACCAACCCTACTGGGATGCCACTTCAGCATCTCCCTAGCTGTACATACAAGATCAAATTGCCTTTCTTGGTTCAACCACATGCATGTAAAGCAGTTAGGAAGCAAATTCTGTCAGTGGAGGACCTGAATCTCTGCACAGAATGGCCCTGTACGTATTATATGTTTACCAGTCCTGAGGCTGTCAGTCAATCCCAGCTGGAAAAGACTTTTCCAGCTCTGCTGTACAGGGTCCTGACTCCCAGGCTTTGGACTTGCCATTGGTTTTAACCCTCTGAGATTTCAATTCACTGAAGAGATTGAATGGTTATTCCGGAGACCTATGAAGATTTCTCAAGAAGGAATTTTGTGTAGGCTGCTGCTCACCTAAAGGGAAGGGAAAGGCCCAGCTGAAGATGCTTTTGTGTAGCTTCATCCTTGGTGTGCCTCAACCTGACCATCACCCTTGGACAACTGAAATACTCAAAGCAGAGCTGAGGAGCATCTAGAAAGGAGGGAGGTTGATCCGGACAAAAAAGGTAGAGTGATGGAGAGAGCGATGCCAGGCTGTAAAATGAAGCATATCATGCACTAGGGTCCACTGACTTCATGCAGTAGATCTCCATACAAAGGTACATACATACAAAGGTACTGAGGACATCCCCACTTTGTCATCTGAATCACCTTATATCCCACCTGCCCTTGCAGTCATGGCACGGTCCTCATACTTCTCAATCCTAGACTGGCCCAATATTGCCAACCAAAAGGGAGATAAGGTGTGGAGGTAACTCCAAGTTCAGGTAGCCCATAAGGGTACTTGAAGAAGTAGGGCTGGGACTTGGGAACACACACGGAGTCAGGCAGCTCTCGGCACCGAATGGCATGTGCGATGCTCCAGCAGCACCTTCAGCTCCCTGGTTCAGCTAATGAGCCACAACTCAGCACCCACAGGGCAGAGCACTCACCGAGAGGCCAAACAGCCTCAGCTGGGAGCTCAGAGTGGTCTTGTCTTACCAATTTGGCATTGGACTCTGAAGACGTTCAGGTACTGACATTTGCAAATCTGAGCTTTCTAGGTAACCACCGCTGTGTCGCTGAGAGTTTGAAAGGTGAGTGCCCTCCTGCCTCAGTTTCCCCCAGGCACAGCAAACCTTTTCACCTTTCCTTGCCTTATCTGTTTGGACTACCTCTAACTTTTTAATGCATGTATGTCTCACCGGGAGAGGGAGCGGTGGGAGGAGAAGAAAGGACAGATTTCTGAGCAGGCAGCTGCAACAAGCAGTAAGGAGCTGCAGAAACATGAAGGTCTCTTCCATTGGTGTCAGGGAGAGCTCTGCTTGCAACGGGAGTGAGGAAACAGCTCCTGCAGCCCAAACTGCCGCTCTGCAGCCTTTGTGTTGGCAAATCGTCAGCCTTTTTGCTCGAAGGCTTCACTGAATTTCCAATGCAGCTGCTCCAAGCCAGGCTGTGATTTATTTCTTTTTTGTCTATTTTTTTTCTTTCTCTCTTTTCTTTTTTTCTTCTCCTTCCAAAACATCAACTTTTTATCTTGCAGCAGGCTGCTGAGCCCCGACGAGTGATCAAGCACAAGATCGCACCGTGGCCCCACGCAGCCCATGAATTTTGCGAGGGAGGCAAAGTCTTGGCACGCGTTCCCTACTGCAACTTGGAGACCTGGGACACCACAAAGCCTCTCGGTCAGGCTAACCTGCTCCTTTCCAGAGCCCTGTGTGCATTTTGTTCTCTCAGTGCCAGACACCCATATGCATCCAGCCTCCAGTCCCAGCAGTTCCCCAGCCAGAGACACACACAGATGTAACAGAGACTACACCGAGCTGACTTGGTGCAGCCCTCCATTCTTTGCTGTCTGGGGAAGAAGTCAGCTGGAAGCTAAATTCATTCTTCCCGTCTTTGATGTCCATAAAGGGGCTTCGTGGATGCTCCTGAGATGTTTCTCCGGCAAATGGTCAACTCCACATCCCTCAGCCTGCTGCCCCAGTTACTAGGTTTTGGGATTTACTCACGTCAGGTCACGTCTCCTGGTGGGATGCTACCGCATATGGACCACAGGGAGATGAGGAATTCGTGCCCTGTGCGCACTGTGCCAAGGCAGGGGGCCAGGCAGGTATGGGCTGAATGCCATCTCCCCCTCTGCACTGCGGGTGCCAGCAGCCACAGCCAAAAGCAGAGAAACCTTGGTGGCTCAGATGATAGCTCACAGCACAGTGGCAATATCTGTTCCCTCTGGGGTGCACCTCCATGTACCCTCCTGCGCAGGACAAGCTGAGCAGCGTGTCCAGTAGCTGAAGTTGGGTACAAGTGACAGGCAGTAACATGGGGTTAGGGCACATCAAGGACAGATGCCAGCATGGGTTTGGTCAGGAAAACAGTCCCTTAGTGGAGGTAGCTGCCACGGTGGGGATCAGGCTGCAGTGACTATGCTGTGCCCATAAAGGGGCTTCATATCACCTAAGTTTAGAGGTCAGTGCAGAGAAATAAGCATTTCCTGGGTGCCAGGGATCACCTCCTGAACTAGATGTCACCCAAATAAGGCTTGTTTGTCTGCACTGACTGTTGGCTATCGAACTGTGTCTGAGCATCTCTGCCACAACAGGAAGGATATCGGTTATGGACATTGTCCAGGGCAGAAGGTGTTCTTCTAGCCAAGTGGCAGAGACTCACATTTAAGAAAGATGCTATGGGCCTGCGTGGGTGAATCAAACTGTCCGGCACTGTTCTCTGCCCCTGAGGTGCATGGGACAATTCACATCCTTGATGTCAAACTCTTGTACCCTCTAAAAGAGGATGGCTGCATCCAATCTCCCATGGAGGAATGATCCCTGATGAGCAACGACTGTGAGCTAGGGAGAGGAATCTTCCACCCAGGTGGAAAGCATGCAAGAGATCACACTCAACGTTTAATTTGAGAGATAGTCATGAACCCAGAGCCAGGAACTTTTCCGGTTTATATACAACTTATAGTGGTAGTCACTGTGTCTCAGAGTCACTGCTCTTCCAGGGCTGAAATCAGAACTGGGGGGTCCCAAATCAGGAAGCTATGAAAGACAGAGTCTGGTTTGGTGGTCTCTGTTGAAAATATCTTTAGTAATGGAGACTTATTCTTCACTTTGAGTTCTTACAGCATGATACAGGTTCAGAGCCACAGCGGAACCAAAATCTGCAGGTACCTGGAGTAGTGCTGAGAGTCTGAACAGCGTTGTGGATCTAGGTTCAGTATCTAAATGGCTTTGGGGACAGTCAGTACAAGCTACAGACTCCTGGTAGGAAAGAAAATATGAATTACTGGGTCTTGTGCAGCGGGTTTGGGATGGCCAGCCCTCCGAGACAGGCTGCGTGCAAACCCATTGCTTCGATACTAGTCTGAACTTCTCCTCAGCTGCACGTAGGCAAAATCAAATAAACCTTCAGGGCAGGAAAGGAAGGTGGATGAGGGGGAGACCTGAATTTCTGGCCTGCCAGAACCCCTCCCAACCCCAGGACCGAAACCCAGAGCCCTGCCCTTGTGCAGTGGAGCTCTGCGGCGGGTGGCGTTGAAGAGCGTGGCCTGGTGGGATCTCCAGAGCGACTGCAACACAGAGCACGTATTCTCTGCAGCCCTAGAGCACGCGGCACCACTAATAGCTCTGGAGGAGCTGGCGTGCCAGCATTCCTCAGCCGGTGCCAGGAAAGCTGCACCGAGTACACAAGGAGTTGGCTCCTCTATGGGATCACATTAGAGGCACTCTCAGGTCTTCCCAGATTTTGCTGCAGTGGTACATCATCTGCTACGTTGTCCATGGGAGGCTTTGTGGACAGCATGGGGCATGGGAGGAGGCTCTTGGGGGAGTCAGCCCCTGCGCCATCGCTCTGCACCGGCCCCATTTCCCTTCATCGCTGCTACAGAGATCATCTGGCAGACATGCACAGGGCGGATTAGGCCTATTGATTGAGGACCATCCTACACCAGCCCACCAGACAAGCGGTTTCTATTCCTCGCTATGCTGGGTGAGCTTCCTCTCTTTTCCCCACTCGTACAGCAGGGATAAAATCCCTTCTCTGACACTGCGTGCTTTTATTGCATGAGGCAAATTACTTAGTTCCTGTACACTCAAACCATTTTATTTGTTATATTTATTATTTTATGATTTTATTTCTTTTAGATTCCTAATAATTAACAGGTCTGTACCTCAGCTTCTGCTTAAGATGGACCACAAAGACCATCTGCTGCAATGGAGAAGGAGACCTCATACTGAAATTACTGTGTCTGCCAAATTTTTACCCAGATGACTAGTTGACTGCCTGTCACGATATCTGCTGGTAGCATCCTTGGGAGCAAAGGTGCCAATCAAAAAAGACACAGCCAACAAAGCAAGTCATCTCAGCATGCCTCTCAAATGCCTGGGACCTTAAAATAGAGACCTCAAAACAGCTCTGCTGACTGCAGGAACACAGATTTCCTTAGGACTCAAGGAGGTCCTGGGAACATAAATCCATCCTGGGTCCTAGACCTGAGATGGTGGAAGAAAAGCCCTACAGAAACAGAGAAAAGATTCCAGCCTGCATTCAGGTTTCTGCAGATGTGACTTCACTTTTTTTTTTCCTGAAGGATATTACTCCCCATTTGTCTGGGAGCCCAGATGCTTGCCCAGGACTTTTTGAATCTTCAGCCGATCCACTAGACTAGGCTGATGCCTTTTGTGTGTGGATAACCACCTGCTGGAGAAGCCAGCCATGGGCTGATCCTGCTTGCTGTGAGTCAGTGCAATAAGCACAGGCAGCAAAATAGAGCTGCCCAGGCAGTAAGAGCCCTACGGTTCCCGTGGCTGTTTTGCCGGAGGATGCTGACACCAACAAGCTGCCGTTCCTGGAGAGCAGCTGCGGAGCACTCTCATGGTACTAAGCTTTCCAGGAAAACCAGGTTCCTCTCAACTATGATGTCTGTGTTCATTACATTAACTGAGACCACTGTGACAATAAAAATGCTGCAAATCAAGGTAGTTTCTACTAGCAATGAAAAACCCAATCAACCCGAACACCTGTTTTTATGTTGGAGGTGTGTTTTCTCCATAGGAGATTAGAAGTAATGTCAGCAAAAGCTTGTCACATCGACAGCAGTCCTTTGGCCACCAATCAGCCCAGGAACCTAAGACGCATCTGCAGCAGCATTCAGGACAGCAGCTGCACTCTGTGTCAGTCTGGGTTCAGGTTAGTGAATGCAGACCTGTTGGAGCAAGTCCAGAGGAGGGCCACAGAGATGATCAGAGGGCTGGAGCACCTCTGCTATGAAGACAGGCTGAGAGAGTTGGGGTTGTTCAGCCTGGAGAAGAGAAGGCTCTGGGGAGGCCTCATAGAGGTCTTCCAGTCCCTAAAGGGCGCCTAAAAGAAAGCTGGGGAAGGACTATTTACAAGGGCGTGTAGTGATAGGATGAGGGGGAATGGCATCAAACTGGAAGAGGGGAGATTTAGATTGAATATCAGGAGGAAATTCTTGACTGTGAGGGTGGTGAGCCCCTGGCGCAGATTTCCCAGAGAAGCTGTGACTGCCCCATCCCTGGAGGTGTTCAAGGCCAGGTTGGATGGGGCTTGGAGCAACCTGGGCTGGGGGGAGGTATCTTTGCCCATGGCAGAGGGGGTTTGGAACTCGATGATCTTCTAGGTCCCTTCCAACCTAAACCATTCTATGACTCTATGATTCTATGAATATGCCCCCGCTTAATCCCACACGTGTCCAATAGAAGGGAACAAAACAAGGGGACTCAACAAATCCTCTGCTCTGAAGGCCACAGGGTCATCTTGTATTGAAAGAACCACTCCATAACAAATGACTATCAGAACAGGAAATAAATCTTCTTGTTGAGCAACTTATTGTGAGCCCAAGTTCAGGCCAAAAATAAAGTGGGTGGGATGGAAATGCTTATGGTGCCTCCTAAGGCTCTTTCTATGTCATGGAGTAAAGACCAAGCCTCTAAGTGGTAAGTGGTCATACAACCCCAGACATTGTCTGGCTGTCAACCTCACTGCAGGTCCAGCTTAGAATGTCCACCCTGTGCCTATGTGGAGTCAACTTGAGACATCTCCCAGCAGAGCAGCCTACTGCATAACAGGTCCAACCTGTGCCCTAGATGCTGCAGGAAGGAGCTCTGGGCTTGCGCCAAGATCTCTTCGCTTGCACAGGGCTTAGGGTAAATAAAAGTCACCCTTCCATTTCTGTGCACACTGGTGAAACCTTGGGTGATGGCTGGGTGCAGGCTCAGCTTTCCTTGTTAGTGTGGCTCAGGCTCCTGCTTCATACGGACACTGTTTATTTTCCTTCCAAGGAGGCTGTTTCTTCCCCTGCCTCTAGATTCTTCCTCACCTGGGTGAGACCCACAGCATTTACTCCCTCTGGGCTAGTGTGGACAAGGATGCAGTGACTCAATCTGCACCCCCTTGGGGGTTCTACAAACAGGCTGGCAGGGCAGCAGAAAATAGAGTTAAAATGGATCATAGAGGAAAAACATATTATTACTATCACGGCCTTGACATGTCTCACCCTCCTGGGCGTTCCCATCCTATTCCCCAGCCTTGCTGCAGCTACAATGTGTTGGTCCGTCTCTGAGACATTGCCATACTCCCACCACCACACCGGTAGACGCAGGAGCTGAGCCATCAGGCCTATTTTTGTTGAACAGCATCCTAAATCAGGGGCTCAGTAATGCCTGGGCTTGTGTACCTTTCTTTATTGGACTAAAATGTGGTGCTGCTTGTTTGCCAATAATGATTTGTGACACTCAGACAGTTGCCTGGCTCAATGCCCACTGGGGAAGAGAGTGATCCTCTCCTCTCCCTGCTCTGGGGCCAAAAAGCACTTTTTTTCTTTGCAATTTGACAGATGTCTCTCAGAAGTCTCTGATGAGAGAGACTTCTGAGACTCTCTATGAGGAGAGGCTGAGAGAGTTGGGGCTGTTCAGCCTGGAGAAGAGAAGGCTCTGGGGAGATCTTATTGCTGCCTTCCAGTACCTAAAGGAGCTCCAGGAGAGCTGGGGAAGGACTTTTTACTGCGGCATGTAGTGACAGGACGAGGGGGAATGGCTATAAACTGGAAGAGGGCAGGTTTAGATTAAACATTAGGAAGAAGTTTTTCACTTTTAGGGTGGTGAGGCACTGGAACAGGTTGCCCAGAGAGGTTGTTGAGGCCCCACCCCTGGAGGGGCTCAAGGCCAGTCTGGATGTGGCCTTGGGCAACCTGGGCTGGTGGGAGGTGTCCCTACCCATGGCAGGGGGGGTGGAACTCAATGATCTTCAAGGTCCTTTCCACCCTAAACCATTCTGTGATTTTATGATTCTAAGTCTCCCCAGATGGATTGCATCAGGGGAGCATGCTGGGTGTGATGGACCCTTTGCTAACCCAGGCACCTTTCAGCCTTGCACTACAGCAATGTCAACCAGGACTGCCAAGAGTGTAGAAGTCACTGAAGAGCAGATAAGACTGGAAGCCACCTGTAGATGCTTTGGGAAAGCTAAGAGATGGATAACATTCTGTTATAGTAATTTTCAAGAGGTGGTTACTGACCCCTCATCATTTGAAAGTTGCAGGCAGAGGTTACAGATTCCCTCCAGAGTTAATTCACTTCCCTCCCCTCCAACTCATTTTTTTTGTAGTTGTAAGCCTGAAAACACTTGCTGTCTTTTCAAAAGTCCAGTCCCCTGTAGCTGTCTGCAGCTCTTGGTTTCCATACCTCTCTTGTAACAACAAATTCCTTATTCCGGTAAACCTCTGAAGGTTTCTCGCTGTCTTATTTTGTCTCCCTGTTGAATTTGCTCAGAAAATCCCCTTGATCTTTTGCTATGAGACACAAGACAGATGTCTCTGGGCTCCTTTTCCTCATAGGTGTGTCTGTTCTGGGCCCCGGCTGCAAGTTGGGTGATGCCTTTGTTCCATGAGTCAATGCGCATTTAACCCATCTATGACCCAAGTGGCCAGTGCTGTTCCAGACTAACCATAAACAGAGGCAAAATCAGGCTTAGGCAGATTTCCATGAAAAGCACAAGAAGTGGGTTAAGGTAGATTATCAGAAGAAATAATACATCCTACTATTTAAACCCCAATGGGGCAAACATGGTGGGTCTCCAGAGGCCAAATTCTCATACCAAGTAAGCAACGGTATAAATTACACAGTGGACATAAGTTGGAGCAATGCAAGTAGGCAAAGACAAGGGGTTGGGGTAGGGTTTCCAAAAAGGGTATAAGGGACTTGGGAAACAAGCTGGTGACAGAAGTGTGGATCTGAGCAAAGCCCTTTTCCTCCTCACACCAGAAGTACCTTTGCATGAATTGGTATGAAGAAATCAAAGCTGCTATAACGCAACAGCACCTGGTGGGATGCAACACGAAAAGGAAGGTAGATATTCTGAGCTATAGGTTTTTCTAGGGTATTACAGGGCTCCACACCATGTAACTTTGAGGACCTGCAGCTCAGATGTCTCCATGTGTTCTCTGCATTCCCTTTGTAGCCAGTGAGGATAAAGAGGCACTTTATAGCTACGTTTGATCAACTCTATTTTAAATGTCTACATTAAGGTGAACCTAAATAATACCTCATGTACATTGACAGCATGAACAAGATCTTCATTACCTATGAGGATACAGAAAGATTCCTACACTGCAGTGTCTACATGAGTCCCGTGCTGCTTCTCATATTCTTCGCGTTCTCAGCCTATTTCTTGACAAAAATATCAATAATGATATGAACATTGGCACATTCTTTCACATTCAGCAGCAATTCTGAGCACTAGACGGTGTCTTTAGAAACAGATTCCCAAGGGAAAACCCAGTCAAAAGGATGCCAAAGTATTATGTCATTCCTGGGAGCTGCAAGGCCAGTTCATAGGGAATCACTGGTTTGGATCCAGGTAAAATGCTTTAAAGCACACAGGACTTGTTGCCAGGACTCTGGGGTCCTCCTTTCTTTTCCATGTGCTTTTTGGCCATGAGGAAAAAGGCACAGAGCTAGTTGAAGTGCAATTAGTTCTGCAACAAAAGAAATTGGCACCATTAGGAATGCTGCTGTTTCTTTGTAACCTTCTAGGTTTTCATTACAAAAAAAAAATAAAAATATACACATACAAATATTAGACAAATCTGGTTGTTTTGGTTTTTTTTTTCTGAATAGCTGATTTTTTCCCCCCTAGGCTTAAACTTTTGCTATCTGTGAAGGGAGAAGACAGCTTTTATGCTTTTTCAGAAGAAAAAAAAGAGGGTTTTTTTCTTATGAAAAATCTTTTCACTGAACATTCCCATCTCATCAAGAAGCCATTTTCCACTGGGAAAAAAAAATGCTGAGGGAAATGTTCTGACCAGCTGCTACAATACATCTTGCCACCTCAGCGGGGTGCTTGCAATTTTAATTAGTGGTTAGGATAGTAATGTGCTGCGCGTTTCTCTGATGTGAAATGCTGGTAAATTATTATTCCGACTGCCTGTTGGATCCTAGTTTCTTCTGTTGCTTCTGTATCTCACTGGGGTTTAGCAGTCCCTTGAGATCTGCAAAGCCATTTAATCACTGTGACTGAAGATGGTCTTTTGATCAACAGCACAGCAGTGCTGAGTGGGAAGAAATCAATTAATGAAGAAGCAGATTGTTTTCCCCTCTCCCCTTCCACCTGGCAGAGCTTCCGAAAAGGGGATAGAGTGATGTTTCCACGGCATGACATGGTAAAGAGAAGGACCACAACTGCTGTAACTCCGCTGCTGGGCTTGGCCATACCCAAGCACCATGGCCACCATGACTGACAGTTGACCAAGTGGTTGCATCTCAGCCCAGAGCAGAAAGGTGGCTGAAATGAGTTTGGTATGATTCAATGAACAGATGCTTTAGATACTTTAAATGGGGAAATGACTTATTACCAAGATAAGCAACACCTGGACAAAAGGGGCTGAACCACATTGGAGGGAAAAAATCAAGTTAAGAGAGAAATCAGCACGAGAAGCGATACATAATTGTCCCAAGGTGAGATTCTAAATGTGAACAAATTCAGCTAAAAGGCTCACTCCTCATCTTAGCCTGGCTGCATCACATACCCCAAGACACTGGGAGTTTCAGGAGGTGCTTTTTCAAATACAGCAAAGGATCACAGCATCCCTTATGGCCCTAAAGAAATGACTGGTGTAGGTTTTTTTTTCACAGTGATAGGTCAGAGGTCCAATGGTACAAGCTGATGGGTGGTCCAACCCTGCCCCTGAAATCAAGACTAAGCCTTAAATTATTCTGCGTCACTCTAGGTGCATAAAAATACTCGGGTTTTCCCGAAAGCAGCATGGAAAAGCATCCCTAGCCCTCTCTTCATGAGCACCCGAGTTATTTAAAAATACATTTCATCCATGCCTGTCTGTGCTGGGGCTTCACAGAAATGTGCACAGTTAAATTCTGGAGTTCATCAGAAATCAAACAAGCAGTTCAAAAAGAGGTTTAGTTTCCAGCTTCAGCTGCAATGAAATAAAAATATTGAGCAAAAATTCTCAGCAAAAACTAAATCAATCTCTTCTGGTCTAAAGTTTTAATGGGAGAGATGGAGTCTATAATTTCCTGAGCAGAAAATTATAAAAGTGTTCCAGCTTTAGCTTATTGTCCGGTCAGCTCGATTCAATCCTCCTCTCGCTCATTGCTCTCGTTTTGCAAAGTAGTAATAACAATTGTGGGGACTCGCCGTACCCAGGGCCACCTGGAGTACCCCAACCATCTGTTTCACAAAAAGGAGGTGCTTTAAGAGTTTTCCATTGACACACCTGAGGGAGCAGCTAGAGCCACAGTGATATCCAGGTTATGGGATCACAGTGCTGGCCGCATCCTTCCATCCCCAGCTCAATACGCACCCTGAGAGCTGCTCCCACTGCCCTTGGGTACACATGGTGCCAAAAGTCCCTGTGTTGAGCAGTCACACTCTATTTCAGACTTCTTCATCCCCGTGACTCTTGAATGGAAGGCTGCTCAGGAACTTTGTCCTTTTCTTAGGAGGGGACAATTTTCCCTTCTAACTTCCAGCCTAAAGTTATTCCTGCTCATTACACTTGTTTGTCCTGGTACCAACAACGTGTAGTGTATTGATGTCCAGGGACCAATAGGCCAGAATTTTGGGGCACTTTCTGTATCCTTCTTGCTTGGGAAGGGCATTAATTGTCTCAGAGGGGTTTGTGGAGGGGGTCTTGGCTCTACTGGGTATGTGGAATGAGAAGGGATACCAGTGCCCCTGGTGTGGTGTAGCCAGGGTTGAGCTAACCCTATGGTGGGCTTATCATCCTAAACTGTGGAATAGCAGAGTTGTGCAGTGCTGGAACAGGCTGCTCAGCCTCCTTCCACCAAGACAGCTTGAGCATCTGAGATTTAAAACAAGCTTAGCACACTGAATCATAGAATCATAGAATGGTTTAGGTTGGAAAGGACCTTAAAGATCATCGAGTTCCAACCTCCCTGCCATGGGCAGGGACACCTCCGACTAGACCAGGTTGCCCAACCTGAAAGCCGCACTCTTGGGAAAAATCCAACCAGGGATCCCACAACGGGACTTGCTGCGTGTGAATCGCTTTTTTCAAATCTTACTGAGTTGCTGAGACAAAGGCAAAGCTCTGCTGAGAGCTGAAAGCTGTTCTTAAATCTCCCTTGAAAAATCAGAGTAAATTTCCCTGGATAATCTGGCCTGATGCTTTTACAAGTAATGTATCTAGAAGTATTTTTGGGGGTGCAAAACACACAGACCATAGGAGAATGTGTGTATCTCCATGTGTGTGTGTATTATTTCCCCCTGTTTGTTTTCACACTTGTCTTCAGAGTTGTTACTGTGCTTTGGAAAAAAAAAAAAAAGAAAAAAAAAGGAAAAAAATTCAGACAAGTATAAATTGCCAACGGCCTTTAAAAATAACATTTAGAAAGGATTTGGCTGACTAAACGCAGATGTCTCCACTGGAACTAGTCACCTTGGACTGTCTTCAACGCCAGCAGAGATCTGCTTAAAATAGACGGTATCTGTGTTCGTTAGTGAATGAGTTATGGCTGGGGAACCCCCCTGCCCTGTAGTGGGCACCGGAGCGATGGTCTGCCCAGTCCCTGGCAAACATTTGGCTCAGGCTTTCTCAGACTGTTCCTGGGCATGGGTCAGTAGTGGGATAAACACCATCCCTGATATGCTGCTGGGATGGGGCCATCCTATGCTGGAGGTGAGAAGAATTTAATACTAAGAAAAAAGTCCTAATTGGTGTCCGGGCACTGGCAGTGTTTAGTTTACTAGAGCTGTCATTGCGTTGACTGGAGTGCCAGGCATGATTTATCTCCTCCTAAAGTAGACACGTAAACAGGGCACATGAATCATGCCTTAAAAGTGCCTGTTTTTTCTCAGCAGCTATAAAGGGAGCCTGGGATATGAGCTCAGAGGGAGCGGTTCCCACCCTTGTCACCCAACGTGAGGTGGGTGAGTTGCTCTCCTTCCTCCTGCACCTCTGCATCCTCTCCACGTGTCTGTCTCAGAATAGCTGTTTAAAATACCAATCCCTTTTTTTTTGTTTTTGTTTTTTTTGTTAACCACCGCTCTTGGAGTGGTGTCAACAGACATGGCTTATACAGGGACAGATGTTCCTGATAAGCCTCAGCCTCCTTAACAACCGTTTCAACAAAGTTTTCCTTCCAGTACCCTATCTGCCGGAGCCAGAGCTTTGCGGTGGGGAATAGCAGATCACCTGCCTGGCTCTGAGATTATTTTATTTTTTTTTCTGTTGATGCTTGCCCTGTGCAAAATCCACTTTGCTAATCACCAAGCTCTCCTATGGTGACCCCTGCACTTGACACCCCATTGCTTGCCCTAGGACAAATGACTTGCTGATCTCTCCATCACAGCCAAGCCTCTCTGCCACACTTGATCTTTTCAGCATGTACAAAGGCAGATTATCATTATTTATGAGAAGAAAAAAAACACACAAACAACCCCTAAACATATCTCATTGTATTTAGCCACCCCAGTTCTCTACAGTTGAAAACTTTTCCAGAAATTCACTTTGGATACAGAAACAAGTCAGCCATCAGTGTGCATCAACAAGCCCGTAAAACAGCTAATGAGTTTTTGTCTGTTTGAAAAGAGATTCTTTGTGGGGTGAGGCTGGTGGAGGGATTACAACAAACAGTGCCTTCTCACATCCAGATTTGGAGGCTAAACTTGTATGTCAACAAGAAGCAGAAGGGAAAGAATTTCCTTGGAATCAGGAGGATGTTGGAGAGCTGTGAGATGGAGAAGGAAAGTGAGGCCAAAGCAGGACTCTGGGGTCTTGATTGTATGCAAATGGAAAACAAAACTGTGAAAGGAAACCTCAAGTTGGGCAGGCTCAGCCTGCATTTATACGCTGCAGGTGAACTGGCATTATTGGTGGGAAGACGAGGGGAAGGAAACTTAGATATTAGAGGCAACAGGAGTAAGTTTTTCTGGCTCTGGAAATCCTCCATCTTTGCCATCAGGGAATATTCTTGATCGTGACTTTTGGACATTTCTTTAAAGATGCTGCCAGGCGCTCTGGGTTCAGTCTTGCACTGAAAAAGGCCATTGCTCTTTTTTTGGAAACAGGATGCACGCAACTTGTCATCACTACCCTAAGACCTTATTCTCTCTGTTCTTGGCTTTACTGACTAAATGACCTGTGTTCAACTGTTTTCCCAGCAATCCCTAGGTGACCCACTCAACCTGTGTTCAGGACGATCTTGTTTGCTAGGAACGCTTCTCTGCAGTGGCCACAGGCAACCTTCTGTGATCCCAACATTCAACTTCTGTCCATGTTGTTTGGCACTTAAATCTTGACTGTGTCAGCACTGACATCAAAGCTGTGTCCCCATGGTCCTGCTCACCTTTCATGGTCATTGCTCAGCTTGGGTCCATCACATCTATCTCCAGATACATAAGAGACACCATGACAATCATCTTGTCTCTCCAACATGATTCCATCACTGGGGGGAGAGTCGTTCCAGCTAGCGACTGCTCCACTCAAGATCTGGAGGTGCCCTTCAATCCAATGGTCATGCACAGAGCAAACTGACCCCTGATATAGTCATCTCAGGCACACCTGAAGTTGGTCTGCCTGTCATACATACATCAGGGAGAAGAGGATATTCATGCATCATGTTTCCGGGGTTGATCTAGACGTACCCAAACTCAAGCAAGTCTAGGGCTCATGTAACAGCACAACATCATCCGTTTACATCTTCTCTTTGCTGCTTCTCATCCTGAAGCTGGGAAAAGCAGTGCTGCATTTCTTTTGAGTCCTTCATACTATTTTCCAATGCCTACCGCAGCTGAATGACGCAAATTCTCCCATCATCGGTGGCCCCGATGAACCGACCGAGACACCGCAAATGGACCCAGAATATTGGCCGATGTAAATCAAGCCACCCCACTGATGTCAGCTGGATTATGTTGGGGTAGGATCTCTTACTGAAAGACTGGTTCAGAATACCAGAGCTCTCACAATCACAATATGTGATTTGTATC
>NW_009647422.1:2951120-2964889 GCF_000708025.1 Charadrius vociferus | reverse complement strand
GTTAGAAATACCCAGAAGAGCACCGAGCACTTTGGTGCACACCCAGTCCTGTGACTTTTTGCTGATGCATATAAATGTGTCTGCGCCTTAAATTTAGCACAGGGTGCAGACAATTCCCCATCTGAAAAAGCAGATTGGATGCCTCCTGAAAGAGAGACACCCCATCCCGACTGCGAGAAATGGGCTTTGTGCTGGAATAACGGAGTGAATTTCTGTCTTGAGTTACATGGAAAAGCCTTCTGGCTTTCACATCTAGGAATAGCTCCTGCTAACAGATCATCAAATAAATAATGGATGTAGAGAATCCCAGTTTTCTACAACTTGGCATTTCAGGGACTCTGGATGCCCTGTTGGCTAATAAGGCTGAATACAAGTTCTAGCTCTAATTTTGCAAGTTCACCAACTGGTTCAGTTGCTTTCCTCTAACCGATGGCTGATTTTTACAGAGCTTACAGACACTGGCTGGCTTTAAAACCTCAACTAGAAGACAGATTTGTTTAAAATTTTCCAAAAGATTCAAAGCTCCTTGAAAGTTATAGTTACAGAGGAAAATACATGCAAGTGCACACACAGGTAGACACCTAACCAAATAAATCTTACTGCTTTAGAGGACCAAATTTTTTTTTAAAAAAGCACTTTTGGGCAGCTTAGGCACCCCTCAAGATTCAGGCTTTTATTCAGGAGTTAGAGATTAGAAAATAAACCTTGATGGAGGAGAAGGGGGGGATATTACACCAAGTCTATTTACAATGGTGTTGCTTCCACTTCTTCTGATGTGTTAGGGGTTTTGGCCACTTTGGAGACAGGAACTGGGGTAAAAAGACCCCAGCTGGGTTCAGCTGAGCCCTCTCTTTGTTCTTCTTGTGAGAACTGCCCGGCAAGAGCGATGACATCCCACGATTACTGCCACAAGACACTCAGCCCTGCAGTCACGGTCTCCTAACTCCCAAAGCAGCTCTCCCCAGTGGGTAATGAGCCCTAATTGGCAGGTAACAAGAAGGGAAACAGGCCTCGGAAGGAGAGAGAAGGGGAAATGTGGCCTCTGCCATCTGGAAAGCTGGTCATTCAAAAACAAAGACCTGCAACAGGAAACCACTTCTATCAACACGGTCGACAGCCCGAGACAGAAGCCAAATGTCTTTAGTTATAAGCAGGGCCAAACTTAGTAAAGCAGATGGAGGAGGGATGAAATCAAAACGGAACAGCTTTCACTCCTCATGCAGGAGAGGATGCAGCTCAGGTTTCCAGAGACACAGGAGGCGCCTGGTGAACGTTTGCTCAGGATCTCGTTGTGTTTGCACTGTACCTGAGAGGAGGATGGACACGTTTCCTGTCCCACTTATCTCCCCCCACCCCTTCCCACCCTCTGGCGCTACCTTATCCTTTTCAGTGGGAACTGAGAAGGAAAATGGATAGCAACACCATACACTTTAGGCATCCGTCCAAGAGCACTTTGCTTCCCCACACCAAATGTGATGGTGATTCAATCCATGCTGAAAGATGTGGGCTTCTCTTGATGCCCCAGAAGAGGATCAGGGCCAGGAGACCACTGGTCTCAGCCCATCTAGTTGGCCTGCACTGTGCTAACAAGCAGCTCCCCGTGCTGCAAGAAATACTTGCAACAGAGGGTCTATGTAAAGCTGTCTGAACAAGTTGAAATGGCAGAAGACTGATGTCCTGTGGATGCTGTGGACATGTGGGGGAAATCTGGGACCATGCTGTGTGGCGCATAGCTCAGGAGGTGAGAAAACGTGATCCAATGCCTTGAGGAGCCAGGAAGGATTTACTGGTGGGGAACATAATTATCCTCAGTAAATTGGGTTTTTTCACTTGCATGTAACTTTAATAACTAGCCATCGAGACGTAGGTTTTATGTTTCCTTCTAAAAACACCATTGCCACAACTCGGGCACCTCTCATTTAACCTTACTACAGCACCTAAATTAGCGGCAGAATTTGGTGGCAGCTCCCGTCCACCACAAAAGGCAAGGGTAGGGCTCTGGAGGATGATTCAGCCCATGACTCCTGTTGGGGGAACCTACATTGACTACCGGGAAAAGCTCAGCTGACGAGATCTTGCCTTAGGCCTCTTCACTTTGTGGGGGAGAGCATCTCCATGTCTACAAATAGCCTTCAAGCTGTTTGGAAGCTTAGATGGAAACGCCTCCCTCAGTAAAACACCACTGGCATTCTTTGGTGTATCCCAATGTCTCCCAGTTTAGAAGGTTGGCCAGCTGGAGGACAAAATGATGCAGTCCCTTGTCAAGAAAGACAGCAGTCCAGTGGCCAAGGGTGACATCTGGTCATAAACCACCCTCAAGAAAACATGTTCTTAAGCATGTCTCCCACTAATGGGGGTCCTTGCTAACCAACAACTAGTTCAGCTTTTTTGCAGTGAAGACGGTGCTCTGAGGACTGCAATGTCCTCAGAGCACTGAGTGTGGGTTTATGTGTATGCAATAATATATGCTAGCAAAACCCAGAACCCATGCAATTTTCATACCACGCATTCTCAGCTGAAAATAAACTGGTGATCCCTTACTCTCCTTTCCGCCTCCCGAATGGACAGCAGTTATCTACGGATCATTATTTATGTGTTCCTGACTAGTCCTGTGGCAAAATGATCCCAACTATTCCCAGCAACGGGTCAACTGAAATAGTACTATTCAAGTCTTGGTGGTTTTCTCCCCAGGGGCAAATATGAACTTTCCTCTTCATCTTTGGGCTTTCTGCTGGTATTTGGGTACAAAGTCAATAGCTTCTAGAAAAACACAGACAAAAGCATCCCCAGCCAGACCTTCTGGGCATGCAGCTCAGTCCGTCACTACTGGAGTGAGGGGAACTAGCCTGGAGATCATGAGCTCATGTCTTGCCTGGATTAGGGAGGAATTCTCAAGGAGACACCGAATGCCATCCACCCATTTTGAGTTTTTTTGCTTTTCCCATTACAGAAATAACATGAAGCAACTGCACGGGCTCATCTGGGTCCCAAGTAGGCTTGCCTGCTCCCTTTGCACCAACCTGCCAGGCCCAGACATGCACACTACTTTTCCACACCGTTCTCCAGGGGCTTCTAAAAGAGAAGATGGCAAATGCCATAGCTGTGAGCTATTTAAAAAAGATGCTACCCCTTCCCTGTCCTCCCACACGTTGGCTCCTGGTGTGCACAAAAGGTTAAGTGAATTTGGCACGTGTGAACTTGGACCTGGCGGGAGGTGGGAGTTTGCAACAAAACCTAAAGACGAGTGAGCTGCCTGGGTGGGATTTCATTCCAAAAGGCTGCATACGGTTCCCTGGTGCTGGGACAGGACACCGAGTGTCTCGGCTGATTCTGGGAAGATGTCCTGCTGAGCTGGAGGCATTTCAGCGCAAAGCTGATTCCTGTGCTTTAAAGGGCAACATCTTACTTGAACTACACAACCTCAGAGTCTTGCCTTTGGCCCTGGCATGCGTGAGTCTTAGTCAGCACAGGGGTCTGAGGTCTACCCAGAAGCAAAAATCAAGGCTGAGACAATCACGGTGTTGTTTTCTAGGGAAAAGGAGGGAGGGGTGGGAATCTAATTTTGGCACCCATAAATTTCAGCCTCACCCATCCTGAGCCATGCACCAGTTGCAGAGAAAACCACCCTCACCCCATCACAGGACATGAACGGAGCAGTGCCCCCAGGCAGTGTAAGAGACTGTTCAGCCCCTGATGTAGCTGGGGACAGAAAACGGGTGGAAAGGAAAAGCTTGGTAGGAGAAGAGAGAGGAGAGCGATAACGAGGAGCACAGGGAGAAGGGAGAAAAGCCACAAAGCTGGGAAAGAGATGAGTTAAAAGAAGGCAGATCAATACATCAGGGGAAGACAAACACAGTGTAGACCTGCAGCTCAGGAGAACAGCTAGGAACCAGAATCTCTTCTCTCCTCTGACACAGACTCATGGGATGACCATGGGCACCTTCCTTCACTGTTCAAACGGTAAACTCTCTGGAGTAAAAAGAGCATGCAAAGTTGGCCAGCACGAGGGAGCTCAACCTCCTATGGAAATGTTAATCTGGAGACGTGGAGTGGGAAAATAAGTAAATAAACAGAGCAGAGCCAAATAAACAAAGGGTGCAGCAAATAAAGTTTTGATTTGGGTTTTGATGCTAAGCCCTGAACCCTCAGTATCTCTGTGCCCTGAGAAGGTGAAGGATTTGTCACAGCTGTACGTTTGCTGCTCCCTCTGGTTTCATTTAGCCACGTGTGAGCGCGCGCGTGTGTGCAAGAGGTGGAGCTGTGGACGAACCTTAACCCTGCACTTTTCTCAATTGGAAACAAATGGACGTTCTCCATTTTCCGTTCACTGGTTTTATAACAGTTTGAAATTAGACTGATGAGGTGTTTCCTTGCCAGCACCATCTATCTTGGTCTAATTACACAGGCTGTGCTAATTGCAGGAGCCAACCTATAGAACCACAGCATTCCTCTTCCGCGCTTCTAGGGGGAAACGTATGGGGGAACTCACGTTCCTGCTCACTCCATCACTCCCTCCTGCTCGCTCTCTCTCCCTGGGTGATTATCATCCTGAAATGATAATTAAAGGATTGCAAAAAGAAGGGGACCTGGCAGAGAAACGGCGTTCCGGGCTCTGGAGAAGAGCCATGAGTCTGGAGCCTGGCTAACAAGTTGCAGAACAAAGAGTTGGAGAGAGAGAATCCAGTAACGCAGAAAACTCGAGGCAAAGTGAGAAACAGCAGGTCTGGCAATGCTTTCTCCTTGGTGGTGAAGCGACTGGGAAGGTGTTTGCTTCTCTGCTTAGATAATGTAGCTTGAAATGTGAGGGGCAGTAAGGTGCACAAATACATCTAACCCCTGCAAAACTGCCGCTGGAGGTAAAGCAGGATGAGGACGCCCTGTCTTACAGTGAAGGAACCAAGATGCAGAGGAGGCTAGGTGACACCACCGTGGCCATCCAAAGCAGGAGCCTTAACCCACATCCAAACGTGAAGTTAGTGCTGTGACAGGGGACCCAGCCTGCCTCCCCCAGCAAGTCCAGCACCTGCATGGCATGCAGGGAGACGGACAGGTGGACTTCAGCTCTATCCTTAGTTCCTTTCTTGAGACTGCAGAGGAGATTAGGGGTCTTCACTGGGCTGGGTTGCGTGGAACTCAATGGAAAAGGATGGCTCCACTCTGAAAACAGGACTCACGAATCTTCTGCTAAGACACATCTTTACTGAATGGAGGAGTGGCTGTGAAACACCGTGACCCTTCATGTGACCTCCAGAACTGGAGGCCTTAAAATGGTAGCTGGGGCAGGAGAAAGGGAAGGATCGCTCCTCTTCCCAAGCACCTGTGACTATTGTCTACGGGAAACAGGGCCTGGGGCTGGACAGACTTTTGGCCTGATTGTATCTGTCTTTTCTTAAGTTCCTGTAGAGCAGGAATTATTGTGATCTTGCTGGAATATGGGGTTGGTAAAGTCAAAGTTTCCTTGATATAGAGGCGGGTATACAGATCTACAGATGGAAAGACTTCCTTGATATAGAGGTGGGTATACAGATCTACAGATGGAAAGACTTCCGTTGTGTCCTCTTTTTCTATACCTGGATGCAATGGCTGCATTTATACTGGCAATATAAACCAAACCAGGGCCCTTTCTCTGGTGCTGTCCCTCCTGCCCTGTGGCAAGACCTTCCCCATCCTGGGGCTGTGATTGTCCACACCCCACGGCAGGGACATATTTCACTTGATCAGATTGCTCTAAGCCCCACCCAACCTGACTTTGAACACTTCTAGTGATGGGACATCCACAACTTCTCTGGGCAACTTGTTCTGCCATCTCACTAACCTCATCGTCCAACCCAAATCTATCCTCTTTCAGTTTAAAACTGTTGCTCCTTGTCCTGTCACTACAAGCCCTGGTCATCTCCAGGACCATTCCTGGCGAGTAGTATGGAAGGTCTCACCAGATCTGGCTCCTTCCACAGTCCTCCAGTTCATCCCAGCATCCTGGAGCATGGGGGACTGGAGGAGATCTAGGACTTGCTTGCTAGTGGTCACTAGACCTGCTCTGCTGGACATCCCTGGATGGGAGCCAGCTGGTGACTTAGACCTCTGCTCCTCGCTCCCTTTGCAGAAGGGACCATGCCCGTACAGCGAATGGATGGAGGAATTTCCCTGGCTTGTGTCTCTGTTCCTGCAGCTCCCGGCTGCAGCCAGCAAACGCAGTGGGATGCTTTGAGACGTTTGCTGCCATCTATGGCCAATAATAAATAATGCAAAAGCAGGTAGAGAGCTGGGGTCTGGCTGCAGACTGGACATTCCTCAGCCCTGTGTCTCCACAGGGGTCCTTCTCTCCCATGGGGGCCAGGGCTGGCCATGGGGAGGCAGGGAGGTGCCGTCTGAAGGAGACTTTATAGGAATCCTTTCCCAGCACAGCAATACCATGAAAAGCTTCTCTCCCAGGATCCACAGGAGAGCAGAGTTCTGCTGGTCATTTGACTCAGAGCCCACCAGTAATAGCTGTGAAGTGCAGAAACAAGAGAGACAGGAGTTATGTGTGATAGTCTGGGGGCTGCAGAGGATGCTGCACAGCTGCCCCGCAGCCAGGCATTTCCTTCAGCTTATAGGAGCAACACACACACACACATCCTTCCAGTGCAGAAGGCCTTTGGTAGACATTTCTGCCCTTTCCTCTTGGTGTCGTTTCTCTCTCTTTTCCCTTTTACACGTTGGTGTCTCCAGAGCTGTTGCCCAGAGAGCATCCATCTCCGCTTTTGGGACTGCCTATTGCATCAGCATCCCCCAAACCTCAGAGAGCTATTTCAAATGCACATGAAAGGTTTGAAGGTGGTGATTTTGCCCTGGCAGGCTTGGCACCAGATCGTATATCATCTCTACACCCTCTTTGGTTTCCTACCAGATCAGCTGCAGCCACTGCTGTAAGCACAACCCTGTTTTCTGTCCCCTGGCTGTAGCTGCAGAAATGCAGGTGCTTGATCTGCCCTGGCTTTTTGGGGGGATGCCACAGGTCACAGACATGGTTTTAATGATCCTGGGGTAATTGGGAGAAGGCTGGTTGTTCAGAACAGCTTGCACCTTGCAGCAGCCATTGAGCAAGTTTTGCCTTCTCCCTTGGACCTGTGCAACAAAAAGGGGAACAAAAAGTAGGACCTTGATGGTTTCCTCTGCCAGCATGATGGGGACAACCAGGCACTGGGGAATGGTATGTGCATCTGAGCTATAGACTGGGAACACTGGGGATCTGGATCTTCTAGCAAAGCCATCTGAACACGAGGCCAAATCAAAGCACAAAGCTGAAGCCCCTCTTCCTCCCCACAATTCCATGTGCCTGATGCAGCTTGCTGAAGGTTTGTTGTCTGCTGTAACTCAGAGAAGTGAGTGACCCTGATAATGCTGTGGATCTGCCCATGGTCCCACAGGCAGCTTGTGATAAAACAATAACACAAAGTTAATAAGAGCCTCACCATTGCCCCAGTGGCCAGGAACCCCGCCCCCCCCTTTCTGAACTGCAAGATGAAGCAGGGATCCTGGTGTGTTGTAGCCCACCATCCACATCCTATCCTGCTGGGAAGGTCTTTGTGTAGTCTGTGTTTCCCAATACATGGAATATAAAACTTGTCAGGTCTCATGTGTATTTCTCATCAATTCTTGGCCCATGTCTCTCCTGACCACATGGGGCCTGAGAATCACCATGCCACATTTCAGCCAGCACTGGGGGCTTGACAGCAGGTAGGACCTTGCTCCCTAGACAACCCTTTCCCTAGACAACCCCATTGCATTAATTCCTGCCATCCCGCCAATGACAACATGATCTCACACACCAGAGACCTGCTTCACGCTCCACAACTGGGCATGAAGAGTCACCTGCAGGAAGGGAAGCTGATGGATCCGTGCATATATCTGCTCCAGGGGCCGAGAACCCACCTGGGATCACTGCTGGTGGCTGAGACACCACGAAGCCGTGTCCTTTCACCATTGCACAAAGCATGAAAACATTAACCCAGCCTGCTTAATGCAAAACCCATAGAGGAACAAAGTCAGTGTTGCATCATACGGCTGATACAAAGGGTATTTTGGTGAGCACACACCATGCCAGGAGCCCTTCACCCTCTGGGCTGGTATAGGGGAGCCACAAGAATGACACATGGCATCAGCACAGGAGAGACTCTCACTGGGTGGGATCTTCACCATACTGACTGGAGACACTCAGGTGGGTAAAACAGACACTTTTAGGACAGGATTCCTTTGATCTATTTTACACATCTCCTTTACACATTGAGTGTGTGTGAGGTAACGTGTCCGTATACATGTATGTGGGCGTTAACAGCGTGTTCGAGCACATGATGTGGCTTTGGTTGTAGGGTTGCTAGAAACGCACCTGAGCTGCTCTACCAGTAAATGCACTTTGTGTGCAGCACAACCGGAATCACTGTGGGCTTTCTGGCTTCCTCCCGAAGATACCATCAATGTGTGCACCTGGGCTCAGTGCACGCAAGGTTAGCTGGGAGGCAACGGGACAATGGGTGACCAGAGACACAGATCTTCCATGCTGTGAATAAGGGCTCTTTGTCAGTCCCTATGAGATCCCACACAATGCATCTGACTTTCCAATGACACAGGGCTCCTACACCCCTCTAACAAAACCACAACTGTGAGTTGCATCAGAGTACCCTAAAGAAAGCAGGAGCTCAACTGACAGACTACAGCATCTTTCTTAACATGATACAAGTATCACCATCACTCCACAGATCAAATTCGTTTTCCTTTTTCAGTGAGTCATGTCATCCCCCTACAGATTTCTGCTTGCTCTCTGCCTCTGCAGGCCACCGCTACCTTCCTGTCTTTTGCAGAGGATATGCCACCCATTCCCAGCTCCTCTTGGGCTGGGCCATGCTTGGAGTATGAATGCTCCCTCCCATTCACTGCAAGGCACTGGGTGCCTTATGCTCCTGGTGTCCATCCTCTTTCCTTCCTTCTTGACCAAGAGCCATCAGATGAAGCCAATAACACAGTCTAACTTGACAGGATGATATTTATGCTCTCGGGGTTGTTTCCCCTCCTCTCTCTGAGAGCTGTCACCTCTCAGTGTTGCATCCCGTCCCCAAGTACTTAGTGCAGGTATGTCAGAGGATCTCTGGGACAGACTGGTTTCAACTCATGGACTTGTGGATTAGAACACAGGGACTTAGGCATGGATGGAAGTGCCTCCAGAAGACATCCCCACCCCCATTTCAGCCATATTGTACAGCTCTTCCCAACAAGTGGAAAGACTTCTCCATCCCACACCTGCTTTCCATAGAATCATAGAGTTGTCTAGGTTGGAAGGGACCTTTAAGATCATCAAGTACAATCAGCAACCTAACACTGCCAAAATCATCACTAATTCATGTCCCTCAGCACCACGTCTACCCATCTTTTAAATACTTCCAGGGATGGTGATTCCACCACTTCCCTGGGCAGCCTGTTCCAGAGCTTGACAACCTTTTCTATGAAAAAAAAAATTCTCTTAATATCCAACCTAAACCTCCCCTGGCACAACTTGAGGCCATTTCCTCTTGTCCGTTCGCTTGTTACCTGGGAGAAGAGACAGACCCCCACCTCACTACACCCTCCTTTCAGGTAGTTGTAGAGAGTGAAAAGAGAGTCCACACACTTTGCAGAGCTGTATGCCCAGACCGCTGGGTGCTGGTGGTTACCTGAGAGGGTTCCAATGTCCTGCCCTGTCTGTGCCTTAGTGTCTGGACATGTGTTAACTTGCCTGGGTCCATGCATCACTCAGGATGTCTGCATCCCCCCACCCGTGCCTGAAAACGAGTTCCTGGTGCAAGTGCCACTGTACACACACATGCCAAGCAAGCATGGGGCTGCCTGCGAGCATCTGGGAGTTACACAAGCGAGCGCGTGGTGCCTCCCTCCCTCCTTCCTGGCGAGGCAGGAGAAAGCATTCCCACTGTGGATGGCCACTGCTAATGGCCCAGGAATCCTCAATGCAGCTGTTTGTTCTGGCACCGGCGCAGCGAGGTCCTGAAGTCAGTTGAACCGCATCGACTTCCCTGCCAGGGTCAGGTTTCAGAGTTATGCGATTTGGGGATGCCCCCACTGAATGTTTCCAGCACCTGGCCTCCGCCCCCTTCTCTGAGCCTGCCATCACTTCTGCTCGAGGGAAACCTAAGCCTTTTCAACACGGGCAGGAGAACGCGGCCGCCAGGAAAGTGATTTACAGCCCTGTGAAATCCCATCACCCAGCCAGCCCACGAGGCAACAGTGCTGCTATTGTGACAGCCGGTTTGGCGATAGCAGAGGACCCCTGGGCCAGCCCTTCTTCCTCCGTTCCCTTCCTCCCCTTCCCCACCCCAAACCCAGGTCCCGTGGCCCTGTCACTGTCTGACATCTGGGGGACTTGCGCGGCACAGTACATAAATGAGCTCCGTGGTCCATGGTCTGGCTGGGTCTCTTGGAGCCAGTGTGTCTGGTGTGGGCATCATGCTGTCTAACCTCAGAAATCAGAGAAACCGAAACCAGGATGGGGTGGCAGGGTTACCTCCACAGTCCCAAGGAAGCACGATGTCCTTGCAGCTCAATTCAACCCACCCCATGGGGAGGTCTGTATCGAGAACACAGCTGGTGGAGAGAGATGGGCTCCTCCACAGGGCCACTAAGCCCTCTTCAGAGCATCCCATACAATCACAGAATGGTCAAGTATGGAAGGGCCCTCTGGAGCTCCCCCAGGCCCACCCCCTGCCAGAGCAGGGGCACCTACAGCAGGTTGCACCGGATGGCGTCCAGGTGGGTTTGGAATGGTTCCAGAGTGGGAGGCTCCCCCACCTCTCCAGGCAGCCTGTTCCAGTGCTCTGCCACCCTCAAAGTAAAGAAGTTCCTCCTCGTGTTCTGCTGGAACTTCCTATGGTCAAGTTTGTGCCCGTTACCTCTTGTCCATGACATGAGTCCTGCACCTACTGCATGAACTTCTGCATGCCCAGCTTCAGACCACTTCTGTGGGGGCAGGATACTCATGTCAACCCATGCCTTGGACCTTCGAGGAGCCAAAAGATGGTGTGTTGGTGCCCTCTCTCTGCTCTGACTTCTGAGGCACCCAGGTGTACTCAGATTGCTAACTCAGCTCAGTCACATTCTTCACTCCAGGTGAAACAAATTTGGGCTGTTTAGTTCAGAAAGTCAAATGGAGCTCAGTGACAGGTCTGAGCACAGTAGGGAATGTGGTGAGAAATGGTACAGCTCTGAAGAACCATCTAGACTGGTGGCAGCCAGGATATTTTCATAGTCCATGTATGACTTGGAACACAGATGCCCTGTTTGCCTACAAAAAAGAAGTGTGTGCCCAAGAGCCCCCAGCAGATTTGCGGTAAAGACAGGTATAGAAATCAACTTTCTCCATCTTATCGCACTAGCCTGACAATGATCAGCAAAGCTTTGCATAAGTTCTGGTAAAGTTGGAAAACTTCTTGATGCAGAACACTGTGGATGCTAAAAGTTTAAGGGAAAGCTGGACAGATTAAAAAACAAACAAACAAAAAAAGACCCTCAGGTCCTGTAGGTCCATGGGAAAAAAAGTCTTGCTCAGAAAGTCCCTGAACTTTGTGTGGTTTGGGTATTGAAAGGAAGCATTGCATTATGTTTGACCTGTTATATGTTTCCAAAGCCATCTGCTCTTGGCCACCTACAGAGAGGAGGCTCGGGAACCTTTGCTAAGCTGTAGCGCTCCTTTTTGTAGAAAAGCTGTGCAGATTAGTCTTTCTGCGCGCTGCTCTCTTGGGTGTAAGTTTTCCCTCTCTGGAGACCTGGAGCAAATGTATCTGGAGAGTTGCACCGAGCAGGGCAGGCAATTATTGTGTTTTCTGTGCCTTTTGGGAGGCCTTCAGGAAGGATTGGGTGCTGTTGTGCTGAATGCTGTGTGAACCCAGTGAGGACCTGAGTAGGGTTTCCTCCATCCTACTTCAGAAACCGAAAGTATCTGAAATATAGATGTTTCATCTGAGCTAATCTCTGCAGGCTGCTTTCAGCCAGCTGAGAGAAACCAGTCCTGGAAGAGGACAGCTCAGTTCAGGAGAGATTTTGACAGCTGGATATTCCTTCATGAGCTATGTATGTGTAGGGTGGGGTGACCAGCTCAGACAGAAGTGCTCATCTTTTTGATATCTAGAGACATGAGAAGTGCCTCAGCTTGAAAAATGGCACAGCCTTTTCCACTTCCTTTCCACTCTGAAGGAAAGCCCTCATGCCCAGGGCTGAACCACAGATTGACGGGCAGACCCCAGTGCACATGTCTGTCCAAACGAAGACCTTGTACAGATGGAAGAACTTGCTGTCATTTCACAGGAGAGCGGTGGTGGTGTGGAGAGACCCAGGGAGCTTCTGGTATTACAGGGGGTTGTATGGTGGATTGCAGGATGAGAAAAGAGGAGGTGGGCAGGGTCAAGGACTGAATCATTGTGCACTGAAAAGAGAGAGAGGACTCCCACCAGACACAAGCCTGGGGTGGTCCTCATGGTCTTGCATCTTCCCTGCCGTGGCTACTGACTGGACCTGTTCTGGTGGGCTGGTGCTGCATGTCCCAACACTGCTGCTTGGGGTTATCACTGAGATGTGTACCTCTTATTTAACCATGTACCAGATGCACAGTGAATCTGTCTTCTGAGCTGGGTTTGGTTTGAACCTTTAACTTTTTTCTAGAGTCTGGCCACCCACACGCGTGTGGGAGTGTTCCTGTTTAAAGAAAACATTTCATGAAAAATTTGAAGGTGTATTTCAGCAGGAAGCTGTTGCGACCTCCGCAACTGTAGCACTCCCTCTGCTTCCTTCTCCTCCCCTGCCCTCAGAGGGCCCGCAGAGCGGATCAGTCTTGCTTCATAAATATTTTACTGACTGCCTAGATATGCACGAAAGAGACTCTTTGCCACAGATCAGAATCCTGTCACCAGAAAAGGATGCTGTGCCACCAGAGTGATACCCAGACCAACCCCTGGGACGCCACCAGGAGAGCAAGACACAGCACCAGCAATGTGCCCTGGTGGCCAAGAAGGCGAATGGCATCCTGGGGTGCATCAAGAAGAGTGTGATCAGCAGGTCAACAGAGGTCATCCTTCCTCTCTACTCTGCCCTGGGGAGGCCACATCTGGAGTACTACATCCAGTTCTGGGCTTCCCGGGCCAAGAAGGACAGGGAACTGCTGGAGAGGGTCCAGCAAAGGGCTACAAAGATGATGAGGGGACTGGAGCATCTTTCTGATGAGGAAAGGCTGAGGGACTTGAGGTTTTTGAGTCTGGAGAGGAGAAGACTGAGGGGGGATCTTATCAATGCTGATCAATCCTTCAAGGGAGGGTGCCAGGGGGATGGGAACAGTATTTTGCAGTGGTGCCCAGTGACAGGACAAGAGGGAACGGGCACAAACGTGACCATAGGAAGTTCCATCTGAACCTGAGGAGGGCCTTCTCTGCTGTGAGGGTGGCAGAGCAGTGGCACAGGCTGCCCAGAGAGGTGGGGGAGTCTCCCACTCTGGAGCCATCCCAAACCCGCCTGGATGCCGTCCTGTGCCACTGCTGGAGGTGCCCCTGCCCTGGTGGGGGGTGGCACTGGGGGAGCTCCAGGGGGCCCTTCCAGCCCTCAGCAGTCTGGGATGCTGTGATCTCTCTGGCAGTGACTCTGTGTCTGTTTGTTATGGCGTGGAGAGGGGGATGGCTGCCAAAGGGGCCAGGGGATCCCCTTCTAACATGGTCTCTTGGTCCTTCATCAGGACATTTATCGCAGCTCATTTCTGTTGA
>NW_009647422.1:2924626-2951103 GCF_000708025.1 Charadrius vociferus | reverse complement strand
ATGTGAAGAACCAACAGGGAAGGGTGCAGGGAGGCTGTCCATCCAGTTGATGTCTTGTGTCCTCTACCCCTCATCACTCAAGAGGGGCTCAGAGTATCTCTCTCTCCTTTCTCCAAGTGCTCCCTGCTGGGGAGCCTGGAGCAGCCCCATGTGGCAGCTGTAAATGGAGAAGGAAGGACCAGGCAGAGGCACAACTTCAAGCTGGGGGGGGTCACATTCATCCTGGGGCTTCCTGGTCAAGGGTTGTGCCTCCCGATAGCATCTTGCTCTGCAGAGGTAGCGCGTACCCTAGACTTGCCTTGGCCTTGCTCTGTTCATGTCCCCTTATGCGAGAGGAAGGGAACTTGCATGAGCTGCACCTTCCAAGTTGGAGTCCCATCACCACAGACCAAATTTGTTCTTCTACTTCCGGCCCACTGGGGGCAAGATCTGATCTCCCACTAAGAGCAGTTGTGTTTATTTCCATCGACTCACAACCATAAGAGTAAGAGCCTTCTCTTAACCTTTACTCCAGTCTTCTCAACGACACAAGAGGGTCATTGCCCTTGTCTTTGAAACAAGCTCTAGGATGAGGAGGAAAAGATACAGCTCGGAGCAGAAATACTGTCAAATTAAACCTTTCATACTGATTCCATCACAGGACATTTTGAGTCCTGGAACTTCTGAAACTCTGCACAAGCTTAAGACTGAAATATTCTGTGTTTGCTGAGCACAGTTATTTCCCCAATCCTTCCTGAATGCTGGTTACACCACGTGGGCTAAGCACTGATGATGCGCTCTTGGGGTGCGTGGTGTGTACATGCACGCAATACCTCTTGTAGCAGCCCTGCTTTGCATGATGATAAATCACTTCATAAGCACTTTGTGAGTGAGTAAGAAAGCCCAAGGGTGGTTGGGTGACCACCAGATTCTGAAGGCTGTAGACTCCCTGGGCAGCATTTGCCCCTCTTCCTCCTGCAGCTGCCACAGGCCACATGCAGAGCTGGTGCAGGTCTGAATTTTAAAGGCTGTAGCACAAAAATATCACTGCTGCAAGGCCAATTTCATTTACCAACCTGATGACTCTTACAAGAAAATAATACATTCTTTTCCTGCAAGGCAGACAGAAATATATGGTATCGGGCCTGCCTTTATTTCCCACCCTTCTGGGTATTAGCAAATGAGTCTGTCTCTTTCCAGTCTTCTGCCTCTTTTAGGTGCTTTACACTATTAGATAAACCCGCGGTAGAAGGAAAGGAAATTGAATTAAAAATTGATCTGATCTACCTCCTGGGAGCTCAATGAAAGGCAGCATCCCAACATTTCCTGGGTAGAACAGGAGGAAGGAGAAATAATAACCCTTAAAAAGGAGGAAAAGAGGAGTAGGAACATTAATTAGACTGAAAAGCTACACAGGTTGCACTGCCTGTACACTTATTTAGTAGATAGTCAGACAGATGGTGCACAGGACTACCCAGATGCATGACAGGAGATATTTCCAAAAAGCACTGGTGATCGAGGGAGCAGAACTGGCACCAGTTCAGAGGGGGCTGGTTCTCCCAGTCATGTGGATTTGTACGCAGGCGATAATGGCCCAGAGCTTTTGGAAAATATCTAAAGTTGGTCTGAACTTGCGGCACTTTTGGAGTGCTCGAGTCTGCAGATCCATGTGTGTGTCTGGAGAACGCAGATCAGCAAGGTCTGGAAATCAGCTCCAGATTCAGAGGATACAGATTTCCTCATGGATCACCTGCCTTGAGTGCAAACAGAGGCTGGTCCAGGTCCCCGCTGTGCTCTTGCACCCCACTCCCACGCGCTTGTGCTCTGCAGTGACATTATGTGCCTACCCAGAAAGTCAGAACATGAAGCGTAAATAAACACACGGTAAAACACCACCAATACAGTAAACAGTGAAGATTAGAAGGAGTGATTCGCCTGGCCCGCATTAGCTGTTTTGCAGGGCTCCGGTGATGCAAAGCAGCTGTCAGCTTGGTCATTCCCGTGAACAACCATCTCATATTAGCTCAGCCTTGCAGTTGGGTCTGGGCATACTCGGGAATCTGCTCCACCGATTGCACCCTTGATGCACATCATACACTCGGGACACTGAAGGATGTCTTCAAGATACTGGCATGCAAGCGCAAGTGCCCGGCAGCTATGGGCTGTGAAGAAGAAACCCACTGAACCGAAGCCAGCTGTGGAGAATGTAATTACACAGTTAAACTCGGAGACCACTGACAGTCACATAACAAAGGAAACCCAGCCTCACTGGAGGCAAATTGCTTTTGTTCTGCTTGAGAAAGGAAGGTTTTGTTGACAGGTCAAATATCTGCTTTCGGACAGGAACACTTAGAAAGAGTGGCACAACAATGTCTTACTCCATTAGATAGCTCTACCCAGGCTTCCCTGTCCAAGGGGGCTGCCGTTCTGGGATGGGGCCATTAAAATAGCAAGTCAGCTCATCTCATCCTCCAGGCATCACCACCATCTGCAAAAAACCTCCAGGAGCACATTAAAAAAGTAGCGATTCATTTAGGCCATGCTGTTTGCTTCCTCCTCTCCTTTCCTGAATGACAATCGCATGCAGAGGGGACTGTCTCGGGGTTTCTGCAGATCCTGATCAGGTTTCTTTATTCTAGCCTCCTCTGGGAAGTTGTCTTAGAGAAGGAAGATAAAATTAAACAGGTCTTGGGTACGGAGAGGAAGGTAGAGGTGGTAGGCTTGGTTGTCTTTGGGAAAATCATGTCACTGCTGAACAGTTGGAAAGACGGGTCTGGTGGGAAGGACCGTGTCCATTTTCTTAATCAAATGCAGCATAAGCTCTGTTGTAATTGCTTTGGTGAGGTGCTGGAGCTGTTTTACAAACCCTCAGTGACAGACAGTCTCTCCTTTCATGAGGCAGTCTGCTCCCCTGCCCTACTATCTTCTCTTAGAAAGCTTCTCCTGAGTTTTATCGTGATTTCCTTTGCTGTAATCTAAGGTCATTACCTCCTACCCCTGAGGGACACGAGGAACATATTTTTCTCTTCCTTCCTTTGTGCAGAAGTGTGGTGGGTTGGCCCTGGCTGGACGTCAGGTGCCCACCAAAGCCGCTCTATCAGTCCTCTCCTCAACTGGACAGGGGAGAGAAAATATAGCAAAAGGTTCGTGGGTTGAGATAAGGACAGGGAGAGATCACTCAGCAATTGCCATCCTGGGCAAAACAGACTCGACTTGGGGAAATTAGTTTAGTTTATTACCAATCAAATTAGAGTATGGTAATGAGAAATAAAACCAAATCTTATAACACCTTCCCCCCACCCCTCCCTTCTTCCCAGGCTCAACTTCACTCCCCATTTCTCTCCCTCCTCCCCTCGAGTGGTGCAGGGGGACAGGGAATGGGGGTTGTGGTCAGTTCATCACACGTTGTCTCTGCTGCTCCTTCCTCCTCAGAGGGAGGACTCCTCCTCACATTCTTCCCCAGCTCCAGCGTGGGGTCCCTCCCATGGGACACAGTCCTCCACGAACTTCTCCACCATGAGTCCTTCCCACGGGCTGCAGTTCTTCATGAACTGCTCTAGCATGGGTCCCTTCCATGGGCTGCAGTCCTTCAGGAACAGACTGCTCCAGTGTGGGTCCCCCATGGGATCACAAGTCCTGCCAGCAAACCTGCTCCAGTGTGGGCTCCTCTCTTCATGGGACCACAGGTCATGCCCAGAGCCTGCTCTACTGTGGGCTTCCATGGGGTCACAGCCTCCTTCAGGCATCCACCTGCTCCAGCATGGGGTCCTCCATGTGCTGCAGGTGGATATCTGCTCCACTGTGGACCTCCAGGAGCCACAGGAGGACAGCCTGGCTCACCATGGTCTTCAACACAGGCTTCAGGGAAATCTCCGCTCCAGCATTGGAGCACCTCCTCCCCCTCCTTCTTCACTGAACTTGGCATCTGCAGGGTTGTTTCTCTCACATATTCTCACTCCTCTCTTTGGTTGCTGCTGCCCAGTTCCCCCCCGCCCCGCGCTGTGCTTCTTAGGTATGTTATCCCAGAGGTGCTACCACCATTGCTGATGGGCTTGGCCTTGGCCAGCGGCTGGTCCGTCTTGGAGCCGGCTGGCATTGGCTCGTTCAGACGTGGGGGAAGCTTCTAGCAGCTTCTCACAGAAGCCACCCCTGTAGCCCCCCCCCCCCCACTACCAAAACCTTGCCACGCAAACCCAATACAAGAAGCCTTTTATGTGCTGGAAGGCTGTAATCATGTGTCCCCTTGATCTTCTCTAGACTAGACGTCTTCTCTCCTCTGCCTCACAGATCATGAGTTCTCTATCGCTCTTGGGCCACCTCAGGACACAGCCGGGTGTCTGCACAGATGACCTGTAAGGAGTTTTATGGCAAGCAAAGAATGCTGCTATTATCAATGTCTGCAGCCAAAGTTAAAGATTTCTCAGGTATTCTGGATGTAGGTCGTAGAGTCTCTAGAAGGAAGGTATCAAGGTCTCAACCTTGAATCCAGACAGGCAATGTCAAAAGCAGAGGATGTGATTTGTCAGCCTTTGATGCTGAGGGCATACCTTGTCATGTTCTGAGTGAGACTGTGGGGTCTCACGCAGGTACTGGAGGGGTTTCTTCAACACACACACGCTGTATATAGATAGGCTGGCAGCTATGGACTGTGAATAAGAAACCCACTGGCCTGAGGGCTGCTGTAGTAGCTTCATGGGCCTGTGGAAACCCAAACAAGAGGTGGCAGTGAGTCATTGCCTGCCAGAGTGGGACAAAGTCATCTACTCCACTGGATGTATGAGAAAACATTATTCCTGGACTCTGTCATCTAGGAGTGACAAGACTGCTCAGCAACAATGAATCAAAGGGATGCTTATGGGAGATGCATAACTTTTGAGCCAAAAATCTAATGTGTCCTCAACAACTTGATGGAGGCTGTGCTTAATGTAGGTCCTTGGTAGGTGGACACAGCCTAAGCACATCTTTGTCATCTGAAGAGCACTCTCAAGACCACCACGTCTTTCCAGGGAGGGAGAAGGATGGTTCATAACAGCATTGGCAGTGCTGGGCTGCAAGAACTGTGGAGTCACAATGCATTTGTGGGACATCAGCTAAAGTCAGGAGGTGGCAGCTTTGAGAAACTCATGCTGTACGTGGTTAGATTAATTGCTGCAAGATGTTGTGGCACAGAGGACTTGCAATGATTGAAGGCACAATCAAGCCAGACTTTCTTATGGAAGAGTGACCCACTGAGGGTGACTCAAAGCAGAGACTCTCAGGCTACCTCACAAGTTAGGTGTGTCAGTGGAGTGGACTAGTCTCAGACTTTCTCCTGCGGGCAAAGCTTTTTTCTCCTTTAAAGAGTTCTGGAATTTGCTGCAGTCTTTGAACTCTCATGACTACATCGCATTAAACACTCCGCTTTGTTGCCTGGGAGTTGGCAGGTCTCTGACCTCTGCCTGAAGGAGCCGCAAAACCATGCTTGGTTGTGATACCCTTGATCTTGAATTCTAACATCCTGCCTTTGATTCTGGCCAGCAGTACCTGCTTCAGATGAAGGCAAAAGAAATTTTGTGATATACAGCTATTAAATAGTCTTCCATTGGAAGAAACTTCTTGGTCTTTATTTAGAGCAGACTGGCTTATGCCCTGAAGCATTGTAGTACGTCCCCAAAAAGTTATCAATGTCTTATTAATGGCACTTCTATCCATTTTTGTGCCCATGCTTGAATCCTTCTCTACCTCTGGTCATAACGCGGTCTTACGGCAAAGAGTTGTACAGATGAAATGTGTATTTGCATATTAAAAAACAGCATGAAGGAGGGATATTTTACCCAAAGGCTACAAGAGGCTACTCCTCCTAAACATTCAAAAGTTTCATAGGCTTTTTAATGAGAAATAAGAAGAGACAGCAGACAGTTTTGGAGGAAACAAGCTGATACCCTGCACAAACACAGCTTATCCCGCTCAGCTGACCAGGAGTCTGAAACAATATCCATGAGCACTCAGATGCAGGGGGAGAGGAAAGATAAATTATTTCAGAGCGGCTGCTGAAACCACAACGCTGTCGTGCACAGTTCCCGTTGTTATGATCTCTCAAATCCATTAACTGTGATTCTTTTACACGCCCCCGCCCCCTCCCATCCTGGGCTGATTTGCAGCAGAGGCAATGAGAAAGCAAAAAGCTTCTCTGCCCAGGCTCCATCCTCCATGGGGGAAACCAGGCACTGAACAACACCAGCCCCCATCCTCATTTTCCCCTCAGATCATCCACTATTGCTCCGCTGGTGTCAAACGCCTTTGACCACGAGCTGGCATAGCCAGAGTGCCCAGGAGATGCAGATCTCCGTATCTGTTCTCCTGTCCATGCTGAGGATCCTTGACAACTGAAAATAAAGAAGCTCCATCTGAAAGGAGACACTAGACTCACACAATAGATTTTGGAGGGGGAGGACAGGAAGACGTTATTTTTGGCCGCTTGCCTCCAGCAAAACCAGCCGCCACTCTAAAGCCAATAGATCGGTATTAGTGACTCCTGTGGGAGGCACAGGCTAGAGATTTACATCAGTATTTGTAGGACAAACACATTTTGAGGCCACAGATAAGAGTCTGTAACTGTTATGCTTATCTTTATGCAGGCTTGCAACAAAACACATCTCTCCTCTGAGGAACTTATGGCTCAGGGCCCAGAAATTAGGGTGTAAAGTTGTTTTGGTGATAACTCCCTCGGATTTCAGTTCTTACCTAGATGCTTCGAAAGCCAAGCCTAAAGGAGCAAGTTGGATGAAGGATATAAGAACCAAAAAAGGAAGGGGCTTCTCAAAGTCACCCCAGGGTGATCGGCAGAGCCAGAAATAGCACACAGGTTATTTTGGTACGGAGCCATCTCCATCCTCAGCCATATAAAGGTTAAGCATCTAACCTAGCGTATTGTTCAAGGCTCTTTCTATAGACCCCAAAGAAAAGCAGGAGCAACAAGCAGGTGATACAAACCGCCTTACATGGGATGAGAGGAGAAGCCTGAATGACATAATGACTATAGAAGAAACCTCAAGAAACAGTTTTTAAAAAGCTTGATAAGGGGAGATTAATCCCACTTGCTGGTTCAAGAGAAGCCGGCGGCACACTCGGTCTCCATCTAGGCTGGTGTTCCCATGCCGTGGTCCACAACAGCCAGTGGCTCACAAGGTCTTAACAAGTGATCTCCAGTTTCTCTACAGAACCAGAGTAAAGACTTTTTTTTTTTTAGAATTTTTAATTAAAGGTCAGAGTATTCAAATCACAATGGTCCAAAGGAAATATTGGTGGCTGACTGTTTCCTTAGCCACAGAAACGTGGAAACTATTGACTGAGCTGTGGCTTTCAACATTTCTCTGTCATTTGTGAGCCCTTCATCATTTCTTGGTGGAGGTGTGGACCCTGTATCAAGACTGCATGTCTATTAGTGACAGTCTTCAGGATTTTTATCCACCTTTCACAAACCTCTCTGTGCCCATTGTTGCCAATGAAGCTGAGGACTGCAGACTCAAAACCAGGGAGGTATGGCCTGAAACAGCACCTACTGTTTGTGGTTCTAGACGTTCCTGAAAAAGTTGGCAGTCTGTGGTGTAATTGTACCAGCCACTCTTCAACGTTACATGAAAATGCAGAGAGGTGGCAGGAACAGGGACTTGCCATGGTTTCCTCAGAAGTCCCTGCTCAAGCAGACATGTTCCTCCTGGTCTTTGAAATCAGTAGGTTTATTTACAACCAGATAAATGGCCTTTTTCTGGCTTTTTATCCACCCCACCCACCCCCCCCCCCCCCCCAATATTAAAATTTTATTTAAAACGCACTGTTAGATTTGAAGCCCAGTGTTCTGGACCGAAAGGAAGGATGAAAGGAAGGATAAAATTCTCAACCTCGCTGCAGTCTTGGAGGGATTTTTATTGGTAACTACCACTTGCATTACTACAGCAGCTGCTGGTTTTGCCCAGGAATTGGAAATGTCCAGAAATTACTACAGCGTAATCACTTAGGCCAAAATCTACCACATGTACCTGAGCTGTCCTAGGGCGAGTCCCTCCAGCTTAGTCAACAGAGAAAGACAGACTCTGCTTGTGAGGGGTGATGCACCCTTTCCAGGTCTCTGTCCTGCTCTGCTGACCACAGAGAGGAAAATCCCAAATCTTCCTTTGCCAGAGGCTGTTCAGTGGCAAGAAACAAGGTGTTGAGTGCAATGTGATGCCCCACAGTAGCTTGCTTGGCCTCCTGCTCCTGCTCCATGGCTTCCTGCTGGTCCTGTGCCATGTCTACCTGCCCTTGGCAGATATCTCGGACAGCCTGGGTGCCTCTAGGTGACTACATGGAGGCAAATGAATTGAGCCTTCATTGCCTATGTAGAGTGAACTGAATCTCTCCCCAGGCTCATCGTTGTGCTGGCTGGAGCTCCACGGACAAGCTCAGACCACAAAGCCCCGGTAGACACCTAGACACCTCAGAGCAGGCAAGAGGAGTCTTCCGCCCAGGATGCCCAAACAAAAGGGGGATGAACCTGGACCAGAGCACAAGGCAGTCTTTGCTTCTAAAAGCTTCCAGCTCAGCTCCAACACAGCCAAGAGGAAACAGGAGCACTTGGAAGAGAAAGCAGCTTCCTAAGTATCCCCCTGTGACATGCTCACACAGCTACTTGCAGTGCCTGTGCTCGCTTAGTCCAAGACAGTCTCTGCATTCCCCGGAGACCATTTTTGGCTCTGGGGTTCTTACTGTGGTTGTCCTCTTTTAGTCACATTCAGGACTCCTTTTTTAATTATTTGGAAAAAAAAAAAAAAAATTAATTCATGCACAAAATGCAGGTTTTTACTCTTTCCAAAGGCGCGTTCCTCCCAATCTAAACACAAAAACTTCAACGGCAAGATCTCCTAACTCTGAACATCACAAATGCAACAAAAGACCAAATCATCCCCAAAACACTGCACAAATAAAGCCCATTTTCTTTCGAGGCCTTTGCAGGAGAACACACCTATTCACACACAAACAAAGCAAACAGCAGTAATCCCCAGAGGAGTGAAAACGCACAAGATTATTTTTTTCTTTTCATTTGCCCCGATACTTTCCTTTACCACACGGTGACTGGCTAGATGATGAACATGCAAAACAGCAAAAGAGCTTTTACTGTACGTAACTCCCCCGAATTCTTTAGACATCTACTTTGTCAAGTCCTTCCAGAGGATGACTTGCTGAAGAACTCACAGGAAGGAGATAATAGTATTTTCTTACTCATTACCCCCTACCCTTTAAGTACATGGGTAACCATCCATGCATCAGGACTGTGAGTTCTCCCTCCTTTATCTGGTGTTTTTTAAGTCTGCTTTTCTTTGAGCCTTAGCTTCTGGAGTTATGTGGTGGTGGGGACACAGCTCACATTTAAAACAAATACAAGCATTTACCTGCCGTGGCAGCAGAAAGAAGCTGGAGATGATCAACTCCAGAGTGCCAGAATAAGAGGAGAAAAAGGAAGAGAAGTAGAAACTTCCCCTCTTTGAAAAACTCATGATATTTTAAGCAACTGTCATAATTTTGGGAATATTTTCCAGCTGTTATCATTCAAATGGGTTGCTAAGGCAGGGTTTCCTTCACTGCGGCACTGGGTGCTACCTGCAACCCGCTTTCTTTAGGAGAAGGAAGAGATGTCCATTGTACTGCAGAAGCTAAAGGGTTTCTTTTTTCTACATGGCAGAGGGGAAAAGACTTACAAGGTCAAATATTGGCATCAGCTGGCAAAGTAAATTCAGAGCAGACAGTGTTCACGGAAACCGGGAAGCCTTTGAGAACATCCTGCTGATGCCGCTAACCACGATTCCATAAATGCAACGTTATTGTCTTAAAAACAGGGTGGATGGCCTAAAGCCCACAGTGGTTAAAAGATGCAATAATAAAATGACAAAACCAGAAACAGGTAAAGAACAGAGAAAAAGAGGAGAAAGGTGCAACGCGCAGCCAACAGGCCTGGGCTTTGCCGAGTAGAGTGGCCTAGCACCTCCTGTTTGGAGGGGGCTGACGGCTGCCGAGACCACAGGCAGAAGCAGCTTGTGTCAGTCCGTACTGATGGGACCTGGTAGACAGGCACAGAGTCCCCTGTGGGCTTCAGCTTGCCTCGCTGCAGATATCCATGGTATCGTGAGCTCACCACCCAGGCTCTCCCAAGAGTAGGGCAGAAATCAGTGACCGCATGGTGTCTTATCTGCTCCCCTTTAGGTGCCTGCTATAGCATCTATCTCCTTCCTGGATAGTTTTCCTATGGAGGAAAACTGAGTTACGCACCTTCCTTGGAGATGGAAAAGCTCTATCTTTAAGAGTGGCCTCGAAAAGCAGGTGAGATTCATCTCATCTTATTTCCAAGCAGGTTGGACAGTGTCATGGTCAACCCCATGCTTACTATGAGGACTCCTGCCTCCCTCCAGGCAACGCAGACAGAAGGGAAAACACAACTTTGCGTTGGCAAGGTGTCCCCATGAATCCCTCACAGCACGCTCAGGTCTTGATCGCAAACACAGACCCTTCTCTCTCCTTACTCTCCCCACTGCCCTGGTCTTGTGCATTTGCAGGGTGGTGTTATGGTCCCTTTCCCACCCTGGGATGCCGTTGTGCTGGGCATGGCTGGGCTAACTCTCCTGCTTGTGTTGTCAGGGACTGGGAGGATGGAGGGGTGAATGGGAGCTCTGAGACAAGGGACCACAGCGTGCTTCTCCAAGAGCAGTGCCCAGATGTGGCTGCACCCTGGCTGGTACCCCTCTGTCTTTATGTGACTTCCCATAGCAGATCCCCTGATCTTCTCCCATCCTCTCAGCCCACCTATGGTGTGCTGTCATGAGCAGGGAGAAACCAGCATGGAAAGTTCTGCAGACTGCCTGAGTGGACCCAAACCTGAACTCCTGAGAGCTTTCCTTAGACTTTGCAACACCTAATATCATCTAAAAGCCAGAGGCAGCTGAGAGCCTGTTTCATGCTGCCGTGGAAAGCAAAGCAGCCGCAATCACAGGGACAATGAAGGGGCCCTGTCTCTCCAGTCCTGTCTTCCCGGGAACAGGAATCCCATTTATTTCTTTCCCAAGCTCCTGGCACAGCCTTTAGAGCCCTGCCTTCCCACACTCCTCTGCTACTTCTCCTGCCTGGTTGGTGCAATTAATTTTCATGCTCTTTTATCCCTGCTTTCTTGCCAGCGCTTGTGGGAAGGGATGAGCAGCAAATTCCCTGCACAGAAGATGCAAAAGGCAAGGCAAAGGCTCAGCGGGCAGGTTATAAAGCAGGCAGCCCTCTCCTCTCGTACTCCTGCAGGCAGGAAACACGCGGAGAGGGTTTCTTTCTTTCTTTCTATTTTTTTTCCCCTCTTCCCTTCTCCTTTCCTTTCCCACCCCCATCAGCAGCCACCTCCCCAGCCCGTCCCCCGGCACCGTGCCTCCTGGAACGTCGCAGCTCCGCTCTTTCATGAGCAGTGTGTGGTATTATGACTCCGGCGATGCCGAGCCCTGCCAGCACGCCTCAAACCACAGGTATCTGACCCCGTCCCAAGCCCCATAACACTGATTAATGTCTTGATTCACAACCCCATAGGGTCAGCACCATCGGTGTCCGAGACGGGACACCACCCCACTCCCTTCTCTCTCCCCTCCTCCCTGAAGACCCCTCTGCCATTGCTCGAGGAGGAGGGGGGATCCGTTCCAAAAAAACCACCCGGCAGCAACCGCGGGCAGGGAGCGCGGGAGCTGCCAGCAGCAGCCGGGAGCTGTGCATGGTCGGGGTGCCGTTACAACAAGGCCAGCTCTGTGATTACGGCACATTAAGCTCTCAGTGTGGTGCAGGCAGCTCTGGGGCATGACGTCCTCCCAGCTCCAGCCAGTCAGCTCCGGCATCCCCCTCCATCTCCTCCTTTTGCTGGGCATGGAGGGGAGACACTGGAGGGTTTGACGTGCTGCTCACCTGGAGCTGGGGGCAGCCATGGCCTCAGAGCCACGGGGGAAGGCACGGCGGGGAGAAAAGCTGTGGTGGCTGTGCATGCCTTGGCGGGAGATGGAGGGGAGGGAGGAGGAAGGTCCCCAAAGCTAAAAGCACAGGCTGCAAGCCATTGCAAGAGGCCACATCAACCCTGGAGGGTATTGCAATGGGGCATCCATGCACATTAGCGTTGGGATAGAGTCATCCCCACACTCCAGGGGTACTGGGTGGTGGCTGGTGGTGGAAGTCCTAACAGAGCCCTGTTTCGGGGCTGTTGATGCCTTGGATGTGATTGTAGCAGGGATCCAGCCAGGCAGCTGTGGAATGGGACCCGCTGCAGTGTGGGATCCTTGCCCACGGGACTACAAGCATCACCTAATCCCATGCAAGAAAGTAAATCAGTTGGGTCTTGTTGTCTGCCCCATTTCACCATGCCCACATCTGTATGTCTACAAGGGTGGTGAGGCAATGGAACAGGTTGCCCAGAGAAACTATGGCTCCCCATCCCAGGAAGTGTTCAAGGCCAGGTTGGACGGGGCTTGGAGCAACCTGGGCTGGTGGGAGGTGTCCCTGCCCATGGCAGGGGGTTGGAACTAGATGATCTTTAAGTTCTCTTCCAACCAAAACAATTCCATGATTCTATGATTCTATGAATATCTTTTCCCCAAAGCAGTGTGTCCTTATCCGAGCCACCTCCTACAGCCCACAGTGCACCTGAAACGTGCTGAAGCCTTATTTGGTGTAGTGCAAGCTGGTAAGAGCTAAAGATAGGCCAGGCAGCGTGCTGCCAGTAGAACAGCATGGAGGATCGCAGGACCGCACTTCAGCCCTGGCCTGCCTATTTTTGCTTATAAGGGAAGGCAAAGTCCTGCCAGCTGGGAGCTTCTCTAAGCAGTGCCAAAGTCTTGTCTGTCCTCTCTTGTCCATCCTTCTCCCTGGGCTGGAGGAAGAGCCCTGGTCCTCAATGACTCCTCTCCCTTGACCAGTTCAAATAGAGCCTCTTGCCCCATCAAAGCACTGCCAGCCCTTGGGATGGGACATGTCACCTCCCTGTATGCTTGTACATACCCCTGCCCTGTCCCAGGGTTCAAATACCAACCTAAGGCTTTGAGCGCAGGCCTTGGACCCTCCCCAGAATGGTCTTATCTCCTGCCATGTCATGACCTGTCTTCACTAGAAATATTTTCTTTGCATCCCAACAAGCCAGAGATATCAACATTGCCTTCTTGGGCACCATCTGTTTCCAGACAGGAACAGGTGATTTCTAGGAGGTGTGGGACCTGTTCCAGCATCTGTCACTCCTCTTCCCCAACCTTGCGGCAAGAAGGCTGGAAGAGGAGACACGAAATGCTGGGAATTTATGGGTTAAACATCCTTCTCTTCCCAGCTCATTCTGCTTTGCACTGCCCTGCAGGCTTCCAGGGAAACGTGGACTTCCCAACCTGATGCTTTTGGAGGCATGAACTACAGATCTTTGCCTGGTCCACTTTCTACAGAGTGTTAACTCTGAACCCTAAGGAGGCTCTTCCCAATGGAGTATTTTTCCTTTCCATTTCATTTTAGATGTCTGCTTTGAAAACTGGGCTCTTAGGGCCAGCAGTAGGGTAAGGAACAACGGTGCTACCAAGAGACAAAGGGAAAGTGATGAAAAAGGAAACCCAGAAAAGAAGCAAAAGCTACTGACACAACAGTGAGACAATGCATAATTGGTTGTTCTGGAGGACAAACACTGCTGATAGCGAAGACTGACTCTGTCAGCAGAGTAGAAGGGAGTTAGGCATCAGGCGGGGAAAGGAGTTGCACACCCAGGTCTACTAGATCTCTGTGCACACCCTACGGGCTCTCACCCATGCGACCTCCCCCATCAACAATGCTGATGACTACTATGCAGCAAATTTGGCTGCTTTGCAATTACAGGAGAGGTGGGTGATTCACCTCTGTGTCAGCAGAAACAGGAAAATTGGGAAATGGAAGGATGCAGGGGTCCACCTGGGCTGTCGGCTCCTGCTCCACCTCAGGCCTCTTTTCCACCCAGCCCTGTTGATGGGATGGCAGTCAGTTCACCCTTTGGCTTGGCCGTTGTTCTGCTTATCTGGGTAGCTCAGAGCCCTTATCACCCCAGGAAGAGCTGAGTCAGGTCAGCCAAACACATGCCCGCATTGACCCCTACGGAGATCCTCTTTGTGTTCAGACTTGTTGGCACAGAACCAGGGCCAGATCCTTACCTGGGTGCAAAACAAGGGCCGACTGTTCCATTTTCACCAGCTGAAGCACACTCCCCTCCCCTCTGCTCCTCCATAAACCTGAGTCATCTTTTGCTGATGACAGAGTAAATTAGGAGTACACAGTAGCTGTGACTTTGAATGGCCTCATTTCCCACTTCCAGTCCTACAAAATATGTGCAAAAGGCACTTAAAGTTCAATTTGTTGATCACACTGATGTTGTCAACGACACCAAAGGATGCAAGGGCAAAATCAGTATAAAAAATTGCGTGGGAGAGAAGAAAAAGCAATTGTCTATTGCATGGTCTGCTTTAAACACTGATGCTAAATTTGCTCAAATCTCTTAGATTCAGACATCATGATTTGGTATCCTTTAAGTATGGACCCAAATCCACAGCTGAATTCAGCCCTGTCCTGTGGTTTGAAAAATCCAGCCTGCCAGCGTGCTTATCATCCTTTCCCACCGCCACCATAGCCAGAAACAAGAGCGACATTCCCCCCTTTGAGATTACCCCCCTGCCCCCAAATTGCTCATGTTTAAATGCTTTCAAGAAGGCATTCAGTGCGCAAGGCAGCCAGCCACAAAAGAAGCTACTGAAGCATGGCCGAACATGGTTTGGAGAAGCATCTGGAAACTGGGGGTTTGTCATCTGACCCAGATCTCTCAATTTGCAGAACCTTCTCCTTTCCCGTCCAGATGCAACCCAGGGCCAGGAGACCAGGACCAGCATGTGCCAGCGGGGCTTCTCCAATTTACACTCTGGCTCTCTCCTTATTTCCCTGCAGCGACACTGATTGACATCAGATGAGATTCTCTTGGCCCTTCTGCGCTCCACAGGAACACCACTGATTTACGCCAGCAGAAGGCTCCGGCCCCTTGAGCTTTGTGGTTTCTATGATGAGGTTAAGGCAAATCACAGAGAAAATCTGATCCCAGGAATGCAACAAAAAAAAACCAACCCAAAACAACAAACATGCTTCATTGTGGTGGTGAAAGGCTGATGGAGAAACACCAGTCATGGTGGGAAATGAACTGGAAATGAAACTGGTACTCTGCAGTGGGATCATATGGTGGGATGCTCTGAGACTGTTTAACAATGCGATGGCATGAGTCAGAGCCGTACAGTTATACCCGCACGCTCACTTGTATATACACACACACATCACAGTTTTGTACCAAACGCTGTGTCTTTGTCAGCTGAGGAAATAGGACCTTGAGGCCCACCCAGGTTCTGTGGGGTGCAGTCACAGATGATCTGTGGCGGGATGCTCTGCAGCTAAGTGGGTCCTTTGAGGATATGGGGCAGCTCTGAGATGCACGAGCATCCGTTTATGACATCTAAAGCCAAGAGAGGGACATCAGCCCTCTCCTGCTTTGCCCCCATCCAGTAGGTAGCCTGAGTAAACAGTTCTGGTAATTTAGTACGAGTGAAAATAAGCCACGTCTGCGATAGATACAGTGCATCAGACCCTCTGACCACCTACTGGTGTGTGTTTTAGTAACCACGGCTGTTTAGACTGGGAAAATGTTTCCACCTCAGCGCTATAGAGCCATCTCTCTTTTATTCCTTTTCTGGGAAGAACAATAAAAATAAACCACGTTTCCAAATGCATAGAGTCCACCTCCACTCCCCACAAGTCTCCTGTGCCTTTGCTGCATGTGCAGAACAAGAAATGCCTGAAAGCACACAGAAAGTCAATGGGAGAGCTAAATCTCAACTCCTGGTCTCCTCTCCTTACTGAAGAGGCCATTTAAGAACCAGCAATTCAGTGAGTGTAACCTCGAGGACACTGGTAAAAAAAAACCCACAAACCCAGAGAAAACTTCAGGAATATCAACTTTGAGAGGTTAAAAGGCTTCATAAGCCAATGGTTCTTGATAAGCGAGCAATTCTAGCTTTTGAAGCTCTATACGTTGGCTGACTCTTAGCAGTCCCAACTCATATCAGCTCTCAGCCACTTTTATTTTAATAATGTTTTTTTGCTGTATTTTTACTGAGCTGAGTGAAATTGCTAACCCCGAAATAGATACGCTACATAATGTTGCTTTATTGATCGTACTCTTCGAGTGCAGCCAGGAGAAACAGGTCATTTCCTTGCGATCACTCGCCATAGCCAGTGTCTCAAAGCTACTTTAGCTCTGGTTGCTCAATGTCTGAAAGCAGAAGTCATTTGGGATGCAGGAGTCAAGAAGAAAGTCAAGGTAACACTGAGCCGAGGCAGGTGTTTAGGCAGTAAAAGTGGGATAGATGGAAGTAGCATGTGAACTTGATAGAAATCATTCCAGTGGTCTCACTGAATTTTGGAATTTGGTTTGTATCTTTGCAAAACAAAAGAGGCTACTAACTATTTACTCCTGGGGGAGATCAGGCATTGCCTAATGTGCTTTAATTCACAAGAGCAACGAATTAATTACCCATGGTTTCCTGTGGCTGAGCAGTCTCGGGAGCCCCTGGCCCCACTGTGTCACTCAATAAAGTGGGTTAGAGACCATTCTCATGTCTTGCGGGTAAGCGAAACAGCAATAACACGGGCTGGGTGCAAGCGAGCCTGCGCACGAGCCAGACCCAGACTTGTCTTCTGGTCGACTTCCATGTGCCTACAGGGAGTGGTCTGAATGCAGCCCCCTGTGCCTTCCAGATTGGTCAAAAATGTTGATGTCTTTCTCCCTAGCCTTGTGAAAGAAAGGCCAAAGGCAGCGACAGAAATGACAGAGCCGCCTGTCATCACGATGGGGAGATGTTCCCCTAACAGCACAGCACAGCAAAGTGAAGAATAAGTTCAGCGACACGCTGAGAGTTTGGGTTGTTCAGCCTGGAGAAGAGAAGGCTCCAGGGAGACCTTGTAGCCCTTTCCAGTCCCTAAAGGGGCTACAGGAGAGCTGGAGAGGGACTTTTTACAAGGGCATGTAGTGATAGGACGAGGGGGAATGGTTTCAAACTGGAAGAGAGGAGATTTAGATTAGATATTTGGAAGAAATTTTTCACTCTGAGGATGGTGAGGCACTGGCACAGGTTGCCCAGAGAAGTTGTGGCTGCCCCATCCCTGGAGGTGTTCAAGACCAGGGTGGATGGGGCTTGGAGCAACCTGGTCTAGTGGGAGGTGTCCCTGGCAGGGGGGTTGGAACTGGATGATCTTCAAGTTCCCTTCCACCCTAAACCATTCTATGATTCTGTGATTCAAATGATGTTCCTGGGTCCAGCAGTCCCAACCTTCTCAGGCAGAGCAGGGCCAGGGTGCTTCCAGCTTCTGAAGCCCTCCTTTTCTTCCTGAGCTAAGAAATGTCCCACTCTGTGTCTGCTACCAGCACCATTCCTGTGGTTAGCAGACGGGATGGGCCTGGGGCTCTCCTGGGATGCTGCAATCCCTTGAGTGCTCAAGGCATATAAACCAGGTGAATAAATTAAGGCGATAAGATGATGATTAAATGACTTACTAGTCATCCTAAACAGTGGCTGAGTCCCCCAAAGCCCCACTGAGTCTCAGTTAATTGCTCATTTGTCATCTGCTACGTGCCCAAGAGGTGGTAGTTCTCCACCATCTGCTGCTCTGTACGAAGTGCCTCATCCCTTAACCCACAGCAAGCACTAGCTAGCTTTTGTGTACCACTCACTTTTCTGTTAAAACATACCAAACACCCACCCCCCCTCCACCCCCACCCAAGCCAAAGTTCAGCAAAGGGAAGAGAAGGTTTTCTAGGGACACCCAGTGACTTTCAAACCTGCCTTTACAGATGCAATTGAGGCCACTTCTTGCTCTCAGTGTGGCAAGACCAAGCAGCTAAACACACACTGAAATGCTTGGAGAGAGGGGAAGGGAGACTGAAGTAAAGATAACATCGAGGAACCCTGATTAGCTACAAGGCAGCCATGTGAAACACGAGATAACCGGCCTGTCTTGTGTGCTGAGACAGCAACTCCTGTCTCCAGCCTTTGCCCCAGACACTAGGAGGTCTTTTTTGAGAGGCCACCTCTCCTTTTGATGAGCTGCCCTTATCTGACAGACGGCTGATCCTCCAGGTCGTTAGGAGGAAAGACGCAAAGACACCGAACACCTTTTGACTGTGAAGGTTTATTAGTTCTGCACTTTGATGAGGTCAGAGAGGTGGGCTAGGGCAGGCTGGCTGCGTTGCCTCGTCCTGCCTGGCTCAACACCTTCCTTGACTTGGACATAAGGGGAACGGTTTGGCTTGACCATTTCACTGTCCCTGCAAGCAACAGACCAGAAAGTAGGTAAGTAGGTACCCACTGTGTTGTATCCCAGCTTGTCTGGGCCACTTCTGAGTCTTGGAAGTCCCTGTTTATGTCTGTACTGCTAAATAAAAGGGTTGGGTGCTGTCCTCTGGCCCTGAAGCCAAGTGGCACAGCCCACCTCATGTCTATAAGCCTAAACTCATTTTTTCCCCCCCCAAAAAACCAAGAGTGTAGTCACATCCAACACCCCTGACCTACGTTATCCTGCACACCACCACTTGGCACTGTCTGCAGGACTCACCTGCTAGACGAAGACTCTGCCAAAAAAGTGTGCTAATGATCAGATGATGCTTCTGATGGAGGGTTGTCATGGTTTCAGCTGGGATGGGGTTGACTTTCTTGCTAGCGGCTGGTGTAGTGCTGTGTTTTGGATTTGGGATGAGAATAGTGTTAGTAGCATACTAATTTGGTTGTTTCTAAACAGTCAAGGCCTTTTCTGCTCCTCACACTGCCCCATCAGTGAGGGAGGGGTGGGGGGTGTTCAAAAAGTTGGGAGGAGACATAGCTGACCTCAGGTGACTGAAGGGATATTCCATGCCGTATGACATCATACTCAGTATATAAAGCTGAGGGAAGAATAAGGAAGGGGGGGATGCTCAGAACATTTGTCTTCCCAAGTCACCATTACATGTGATGGAGAACTGCTTTCCTAGAGATGGCTGAACACCCACCTGTTGGTGGGAAGCAGTGAACGAGTTCCGTATTTTGCTTTGATTGAGTGCATGGCTTTTGCTCTACCTTTTAAACTGTCTTTATCTCAACCCAGGAGGTTTTTTTTCTCACTTTTACTCTTCGGATTCTCTCTCCCATCCCAACTGGGGAGAATGAGCGAACGGTTGCGTGGTCCTAGTTGCCGGCTGGGGTTAAACCATGCCAGGGAGGTTCAGAGGTAGCATAGAGCCTACGCGGAGCTCACATTGAGCCCTGTGGCTCACGTTGCTGTATGTGTATTTATTGCCAAGGAGCAAGAGGGACAACAGGGATGTCAAAGAGAGGATTTGGGGGGCTTTATGCCACCATAACGTGACCATACAGCCATGGTGTCAGCGCAAACCTGCCCACATTGCTGGCCACTCATCCCTTCTTATCCCCTCCTCTGTGACCCACTCTCTCCCTTGCGTGTCTTAGGGAGTCATCCAAACCTTTGCTGTGCAGATACCGTTCCCTAACCCAGCTACAAACCTTCTCCTACACTGATTTTCTTTTTTGCATCTTGGTTTAGTTTCGCGCAAACTCAATGAGTTGAATCAGATGACAGAAGGGTGCACACAGTCAGGAGGGAAGAAAGGAGACGGGAGCACAATCCCTGTGCTGCCAAAATGCCTTGAACCTGGGATGCTGGAGGGATTGAGAGGGAAAAGGGGCAGAGAAGTCCACTTTCTGCTTTGCTGGGTAACGGGAAAAACATGTGGCCAGGCAGACAGGCCAGCCTCACAGAAGATTTCAACAACCAAACCATCACCTGAATGCTGTCAGAGGAATTTGTGCTACAGCAGGATCAAAGTACAATCTGTTAAGAGGATGCCGTCAGTCCAAAATTTTCCTTTCTTGAAAATCAGGTTTTTGGAAGTCAGTCCCAGCTGAGCCTCTGAAGGAAAAGGAAAACCCTAAAACACAGAGCCCCTCTAATCGCTGGCAAAGGTCAGCCTGGCCTCAGTGGAAATCAAGGGATTAATGCCAAGCCGGGCACATTCAGCACTTGTTTGGGTGTTTGCTTCCCGTGACACGAGACAGCAAAGCTCAGCCTGACCCAGCAGGTATTCTGCTGGCTGAGTTTCAGCCCCAGGGGTAATTAGTTTATTGCCACGTCGCGAAAGGTGCAACACAAAGATCATCTTTAGTACAGCAGCTCTCGCAAGGCCGGCTGAAGTTTGAGGGGTTATGGGGTGAGACAGCCAAATGATATCACAACAGCCAAGAGGATGCAGAGGGAGAACGCAAATTCTGCTTGTCGGGGCAAAATATCATTGATATGGTCTAATCTTTAACACGGGCTGATCCTGTTGAGTTCTTCCTTTTGACCAGGGCTTGCCCTAAGGAATGCATTTTCTTTGTTGGTTTGTTCGTTTGTTTGTTTTTTTTCTCTTATAATGGTTACTAATTGAGAGGTGCTAAAACTGCACTTACAGCAGGAGCTGAGCAGACAGAGAAACCCCTCCACGCTTGCCCTTTTGCAGAGAAACAGCCCGTCCAAAAGGGTAGGGGATCCCCGCTGGCTTCTCCCTTTGATCCAGGCAGTGTGTGAGCATGAGGGGGTTTGGAGGGATCAGAACTCAAAAGGCTGAGACGAGCCCAGCGACGGCTGGGGGGTCGGAGAGCTGCACAGTCTAGTGAGTACCTAAATACATGCTGGACTTCATCGCCTTTTCCCAGAGGCCCGGGATGAGGATGGAGCTGCTCGACAGCAAGGAGGGCCAGTTCCCAAGAGGGGTTTAAGTCGAAGACAGCTGTAGTCCGGCTTTGCTATTCCTGTTTCCTGGTCTTTAGGCGCAAAGAAAATTCCACGACTGCAGGGTTTAGCTTTGCCACCGACTCCAGGGAGCAGGATTTCCCCTTCCCTCTATCTCAGCCTCATGAGAGGTGTTTTACCACCTCACCCCACACCGCTTCATCCGAGGCTGCCCCGTAATAGCTGCAATTCAGGGGTTTCGGGTGTGATGAGCATGCCCCAAATAACTTCAAGAACCAACCATTGGTTTCAGCCGAATTTAATCGAGGGGCTGAGTGATGCACTTCCCACACAGAGGGAAATCCTCCAGACAACATCTTTACGCCCTTGGATAGTCCCTTATAGGTGCACCCAGCCCAGGAAAAGAGACGATACGAGACACACAGCTGTGGGACGACTCTCAGCCTCTCAGCATCGTTTTTCAAAGGGACATGGGGTGGCGGTGGCAGGGCCAGCAGCTGCCTCTGCTTGAGCTGTCTGGGCTGGGGATACCCCTCACAGGGACTGCAGACACACCGCCCTGGCCAGAATAATCCCACTGATCTCAAAGCACCACCCGTGAGGCTATTTCTAGGAGGCCAGAAACCAAAACAACAACTGCCTGGACCTGAAAGGCACACCTCGGGTTTCGTTTCCTCCAGCCTTGACCCCCCTCCTTGTGTGCACAGTTGCCCAGTTGATTTTCCTTTTCCCGGTGCAAGGAGCTCACACCAAACCCATCCAGCTCAGGTCACACTTGCCACCGGGGCCACCGAGGTTTTTTTGGCTTGCATGGGATGAAATCACAGCCCACGGGATGAAATCACAGCCCCTACATTAACTGACGTGGAGGTTTGTTTGCTTTATATTTTGCGGTCGGGTGTTTTATAGTCCAGGGATATCTGCAAATCCCAAAGTACAATAACAAAAAAAAAGAATCGTATCTTTCATAAATACACGGGGCAGGGATGGGCACGCTCCCAAGCGCGTGCAGAGAACAGAACATTTCAGGCATTGTTTCCCTGCACTTGGAGCCTGTCTTTATTTAATGAAGTTAGACAGCTAGTCGGGATTTGCAGGATCTCCATATAGGATTATTTTATTATGATTACTCTTTTTATTACGGGCCGTATTCTGAGGCGGAATATGATTATCATTCCCTCCCGGCTATAAATTATTCAACATCCAATCCTTCCCCTTTCCCAGTTTATGTAGCTGTGGGTCTCATCAGAGGAACAACAGAGAAACAAGTCAAAGAGCAAAACACCGACCAGCACCTCCTTAATCCAGCTGCTCTGCTGCCTGAGCACCGGGGTCTGGGCTAGTTGGTGACCTCGGTATTGTTCTAGTGTGAATTTTCTGATTTATACTGTTCCTTCCTGCCAGAGTTTAACCCCAATGTTGGTGTGGATACAGGTCCTTTGGGAATAAAGGCTGGGACCTTTCTCCAGGTGACCTGGCCGAGCTTGTCCCTGCTTTGGGTTATATTTCCAAGAAAGGGTTCCCAATCCCTTAATGATACCCCTTGAATTTCTGGGGGAGTGGTACAGGTCCTCTGCAAAACTGGAGGGAAGCTTCAGCGTTGTCCAAGCAGCCTGAGGGGGGTCAGGGCTGCAGCAAACAGAAAGGGGTCGAGACCGCTCTGCTCCCAAAACGCATGCCCCTAATGTGCAGCACCTTCTGCATAGCACCGAGCATCACCGAAAGGCAAGACCCTCACGGTCCCAAAACTGAGCTATTCTGGTCCAAAGCCCTGCAGAAGGCTGGTGGCTTATTGTTATCCTCATTATCATTATTATTATTCAGAATATCTCCTCCAGTATCAACTGGGTTGGGGGCTGCCAGGCTGAGACTGGCAAGAGAAGGAGATAAAGGGAAAACAGAAGGAGTCAGCAGAGCAAACCACGGCTGAGAGCGGGACAGGAGGAGGTTTTTCTGGCAGCGCCATTCAGGTAAAATCATAGTGCCTATGTCTTGACTTCTCCCATGCTCTGCTGATGTCAGACCCTACTTTTCAAGATCCTTTTGCACCCATCTTCTTTTCGAGCCTGTGTTTGCCGGGCTGTCTGGCTCAGGCCACTCTTGCTTCCCTGGCCCTTGGACCAAATAGCAGAATTAACCCAAATTTACCCCCTCACCCTGCCAGATTTCAGGCACAAAGCGCTCCATCGACAAGTGGAATTCCCCTCGCTATTTGGGCAAGTGCTAATCGTGATATTCCCAGGGAAATGCTGGGGGAGGACTTCTCTGGACTGCCAGGGGAGCTGGAGGAGAGCAGAGCTTCTCCTAGCACTTTACCCCACATGAAATGCAGCCGTCCACCCCCTCAGCCGCCCCTCGAAAGCTCAGGGCAGGGATGCTCATCTCGCTATGGATTTTACGTGGCCGCGGGCTCACGAGGGGGCCACGACTTCTACACAGACACTTTTAACTCAGAGAGGACTCACTCACACAGCATTTTTCCCTGTTTTGGCATTCCCACCCCAGTTCACAGTTAATGCGGGGACACACAGACCGTGTGCTGCCGAGAAGTGATTCAGCTGCCAGCATCCTGTCCCATGATGTACCGGTGACACAGGCAATCAAAGAAACCATTTCCCATCCCTACTTCGGCACTCTTGCTTCAAAAAGTGCCTTTGCTATCATCTTTGCTGGCTGACAAAAGGAATTACAGGAGTGACAGCTCCAGATTTAGGACACATCATGCTCCTCCCGCTCCGGGCATCACCAACTCTCAGACTTGAAGCCACCAAGCCTCGAAAAGCCCAGCAAATTAGGGCCGCGGCTCTCAAGATTCAAATCTGCCAGCCCCAGACTGATGAACTGTGCCCTGAAGCTCGGAGCGGTCGGCTGCCTCAGCCTGCGGGAATCCTCTGGCCTCAAACGCCCATGAGAGAGCTTTGCTTCGCTCTGCCGGGGGGAGCAAGAGAGCGGGTACCACTTTTTTGGCTTAGCCCGAGGCTGCCACGGAGCCGGTCTCTAAAGGCAGTCCTTGAATCCCCATCCTTCTGCAGCTGCCCTCCTTGATTTTTCACTTGTTGCTCTTAGGAGAGAGGCACTTGGTGACTTCTATTGATGGCAGCACATAAACCACGCTCAGCCCTGCTAGCTCAGCATCAAATATGTATACGACGCTTCTAATCATATAGCAATTAAGGTATCACCGTGCTGAAACACGCAGTCAATACCACGCAGTGCGTTTAAGTTCATGTAAAAATCAAGTTAGTTTGGGAAAGAAACAACACCAGCAAAAAAAATATCAGGCTTTAGGCACCCTGCAAGTGGCTGTGTGCCTTGCAAGTCGCTGGGCAGTGGGATGACATGGGGCTGACCTTCTTGTTCTACCAAAGTGCCCACCAGGAGGGACACGCAACATCTCCGCAGCCCCCGAATTGTCAGGCCGACTTTTCAACGCTTCTGGCAACTCCTTCGGATGCCAGTTGTGGGTTTGAAAAGTGAGAGAAGTGTCTGAAGCATGCGTTTCAGCCTGGGCCGAATTAAACCCAACGGGGTTTCCAGCGGCAGGACCCTAAATAGGTACAGGAGGGGATGAGGTTTTCGGAAACGCAACAGAGCAAACACTCCGGTGTACTCCTCACCTTGCCCTTTGCAGCAAATTTCCCTGCTTTCTCATCCCTCTGTGATTCTGGAAGAGCTATTCCTGATTTACACCCAAGTCCAGCTCGCCCTGAGCCGGTGCGTGGGGCGCGCTCAGCCCCTGTCCCCTCCCTGCGCCACCGAGCAAATTGCTTGTGATGTGAAAGTGTTTGTTTTGATGGGGGCATCGAAAATAAAATACCCAACTGGGACCACGAGACAGCTGACACTCGGTTCACTGTCTGGTCCTCCGTGCTTTTTGGAGGTACCGAGATGTACTGGGAGAAGGGAGTGAACCGGGAGCGGGACTGGAGGCGCAGTCTGAAGCCCTTGCTTGACTTTTCTGGACCCTGAAGTTTATGGAACTACAATCTAGCTGTTTCAAGAACCTGATTTTCACTGGTCCCATCAGAGACACCAAAGCGAGCAGGAATTTTGGTGCTGTCTTCAGCGACAGCAGTGCTGTGGAGCTGTGGGGTAGCAGGTGCTACAGGACTTACTGAACCCCATCATGGTATGGTCCCAAAGTCATCTGCAGTCATGGAGATGAGAATCCAACCCCAGAACAGGGAAGAAACCTCAACCGTCACTAAAACCTCAACAAATCTACAAGTGGTCCTCTCTGCTCCTCCAGTTTACTTTGGGTTTTGAAAGGTTTATTTATGCTTAGAGTTACGCCACGACAGGGATGGACTGCAAGAATGACTGTTTCCTGAGGGACTGTCTCTCTTCATTTATTGTTGAGATGTTTCCCTCCAGCGCGATGCTCGACATGTGAGGGAAATACCCCCCACCAGCCCTCCACAAGGTCCCAAGCAGTCCCTGCGAAACCCAGGGGACAGGGTCTGGGGTGATGGCGTCCCTGGAAGGTTGGGGAGAACCTGGCTGGAGTCAGGATCAGGTGGAACTCAATCCCTTCCAAACACATCTCCATCCCCCATGGAAAGCAGACACGGCTTGAGGTGGTGGTATGCCCCTTCCTATGCCAGAAAGCATTGAGAAATGGCCAGGGGTGGTGGTGATTCCGGGGATGGAGACAGCAAGGCAAGTGGATATCAAAGCAGCATGCCCGGCACTGGGTTCATATCTGGTGGCCGATTCTACGTGACATTTCCCTTCACCTCTGCTGAAAGGCTTCGGAGATCACCTGGGGGTCTACTGTAGATCTCAGCCCACTCCCCAACATCACCATAAAGGCAGTTTTGACAGACTTTAGCCCGTTTTGCTGCCTCTGTAGAGATATTCTCTCTCGGTGTGGGCAGGAACAGGTGAAAACAGCACCAGGGTGCAAAGGGTTAATACTACTTTCACGCTCCTGAGTGTAAACTGCCTGCAAGCCCTGCACTCTAAGGTCCTCTCCAAATTTAATCCCAAAGAGGAAGGCACTGTTTCGCTGAGATTAAGCAGATTTGCAGATTAAGAAGATTAAATTAAAATTAAATGTGTCGTCTTGAGGAAGGGAGGGAGGGGGGTGGATTAAAAGAAAAAAAAAAAAACAAATAAGGAAGAAAAAGAAAAGTTGCCCTTTACCCATAGGTGTCTTTTAAATTATTGCCCTGTCAAACTGCACGCGTTCCTGTCCGGAGAGGTTTAAAAGTGATTCAGACTCTTTGGGAAGCACAGACATTTTAATTTCATCTGGTGCAGCGAGTCTTGAAACCAACTGCACGCCTGAAATAAACCGCTGGGTTGTTAAAAAAAAAAAAAAGGGAAAAAAATAATAAAAAAAAAACCCACAGGGCTCTGCCTTCTAAATCCTTGATACAGTAAATTACTCATCGAGGAAAGAGCCGCGCGGATCGTGCAAGAACGCGATGGGGGCAAAGAAAAAAAGAGATTGAGGGACTCACCAGAGCGTAGACTGAACTCAACACGGAGCAGCAGAGGATCAAACCCAGACTGTGATAAACCAGATATGATCCCATATCCAAGAGGCTTCTTCCAGCATCCAAACTCGCTCAGGGAAGTAGGAGGACGAGAGGTCTTCCAGCTCTCCTCTTGCAGATGATTTCTCCTTCTCCTTCCCTCCCGCCCCCCCCCACCCC
>NW_009647422.1:2923514-2924083 GCF_000708025.1 Charadrius vociferus | reverse complement strand
AAGTTAAAAAAAAAAAAAAAGAGCGAAAATTTGGAAATATTTTCACTTAGCATTTACCTTTTCGCCAACAGTGGTACTCTGGGGGATTTTTTTTTTTTTTTTTCTTGTATATCCCGGCGCGTTTCAGCTCCACAATAGGTTTATTCTGCCAACCTTCCAGGTTGCAGTGTGTTTTAGTTACAAATCGGGATTTTTTTCCTTCTCTCTCCCTCGCCGTCTCAAAGGCTCTGCAGTTTCAAAAAGCCGATTGAGTACGGCATGAAAGCGTGGGGCTGAAAGATCGCCCCCCCCCTCCCCTTTAAGTAGTTTATTTTAGATTTTTTTTTTTTTTCTCTCGCGGCAAAACCACTTTTCACTTACTCTGCGAAACTTTCTGAAATCCTTGGGATTTATTTTTTTTATTTATTTTTTTTAATTTTTTTTAAATTTTTTAGCTTATTTTTATTTTAATTCATTTTTTCTTTTTCTTTTTCTTTTTTTTCCTTTTTCTTTTTCTTTTTTTTCTTTCTCTTTTTCTTTTTCTTTCTCTTTTTCTTTTTCTTTTTCTTTTTCTTTTTCTTTTTCTTTTT
>NW_009647422.1:2922236-2923067 GCF_000708025.1 Charadrius vociferus | reverse complement strand
CGCCTCCTCCCTCCTCTTCCCCGCCTGGATTTCAGCAGCTTTTCGGGAGTTTCAGGGCAGGGATGTTACAACCGGGCGGTTTCATTCATAAAACTACGAGGGAGAAAAAAAAAAAATAAAAAAAATAAAAAGCCCCTTCACTCCTCCCAAAGCTGTTGGGGTTTTTCTTATTCAAGAGCCGAAAGAAGTCTCCAGCAACCATCCCCTTATCATTTTTTTCGACGTGGGAGGAGAACCGAGGAGGGGAGGGGGCTAGAAATCATGACAAGGATGCGACATGCGCTCAGGGCTGACTCATTGGGGGAACTTTGGAAGTTAAGTAGCGGTGGTTTTTAATTTTCCTTTTTTTCTTTCTTTCTTTTCTTTTTTTTTTTCTTTCCTTGCAGAAGCAGCGGATATTTAGGAGCTGAACGGCGGCAAGGAGGGGAAAAAAAAAAAAGAGAGAAAAAAAAAAGAAAAAGAAGCCAATCCCCTCTCTAGCTCTATCAGAGAGCAGACGGTAAAAACATCAAGTTTTCGCAGAGTGGAGCTGTATGCATTGCTGTTTTATTTTCTGGAGCGAAGAAAAAAAAAAAAGAGAGAAGAGCAAGAAAGAGAGAGAAAAAAAAAAACCAACCCAAAACTCTACAGTCGGTTTGTTGCTTGCTCTTTTTTTTTTTTTTTTTCTCTCTTCACAGCCCCATGGCTGTGAATAGGTGCCTTCAGCTAATTTTATGAAAAGGGGCTCTTTCCAAGGCTAAGGTAGAGTAGGGCTTCCTGTAAGAGAGAGAGAGAGGGGAAAGGAAAAAAAAAAAAAAAAAAAAAAAAAAAAAAAAAAAAAAAAAAAAATTT
>NW_009647422.1:2921610-2921956 GCF_000708025.1 Charadrius vociferus | reverse complement strand
ACCCCATCCCATCTCATCCCACCCCATCCCATCCCATCCCATCTCATCCCACCCCACCTCATCCCACTACCCCCCTGTCCCACCCCTGTCCCAGCCCCTTCCCTCCTGCTTGAAGAGGACACATGCCTCCAGTTAGGCAGTGCATACTGGTGGGGGGGTGTGCGGAGATGAGGAGGGGGGTGCTGAAGGTGGAGGGATTTAAAAGCACCCCACCCCATTCCCACCACCTTCGGGCCTATCCCAAATCTGTTTTTCAAGCTTTTCCAGCAGGGATTAATAAAATATTTATTGCGGGGGGGGAGGGAAGAAGGAGGTGGTGGTGGTGTGGGGGTGTTGGTTTAAGAGG
>NW_009647422.1:2867976-2921392 GCF_000708025.1 Charadrius vociferus | reverse complement strand
GAGCTCAGCATCTGTGTGTGGGGCAGACTCAGCAAATATGTACTCAGGGCTCTATAGTCTTTCTGAGAAGGAGCGGAAAAAAAGAAAGAAAAATCCACTGCAAAGTTTCAGGGGCCTCCTCACAGCCCCCTCGCTAGGTTTTATTTGTAGGAGAGGGGAGAAGCAGGGGAAAACCTCGTGTATTAAAATGCCCCCACCTCCTGCCGGAGGTCTCTATCCTGTCCCACATGTGAGGGGTAAGGGACGGGACTGGGGATGCTCCTGGGCTGGTATTTCTCCCCCAAATCATTTCATGATTAAAGGCAACTACTATTGAACTGCTGAAGCTGCACAAGAAGGAGATTGTTCCCTCCCTCCTTGCTGAAGAAGCACAGTAGGTCAATCTGATTCCGTCCGTGTCTCGCTCTTGCGGCTACCAAGACTATGAAGGATGTTTTCTTGGATCCCCTTTATCCCCAAGCAAAATCATCTCACACCAGATGACTCCCTAGATCCAAAGTCGCCTCCCTGCCAGGTGTAGCAGTCAGGGCATCATTCATTTCTCCCCACCAGTTCCCTTCTGGGAGGATGGGAAGTATAAGGGCTGGAGCTGTTCTTCAGAGGGATGAGCATTGGATGCACCGCAGCCAAGTCTAAAGTGGGTTTCACAGTATCATGGAATGTTTTAGGTTGAAAAGGACCTTGAAGATCACCTGGTTCCAACCCCCCTGCCATAGACAGGGACACCTCCCACTAGACCAGGTTGCTCCAAGCCCCGTCCAACCTGGCCTTGAACACCTTCAGGGATGGGGCAGACACAGCTTCTCGGGGCAACCTGTTGCAGTGCCTCACCACCCTTAAAGTGAAAAAATTCTTCCTAATATCTCATCTAAATGTCCCCTCTTCCAATTTGAAGCCATTCCCCCTCATTCTATCACTACGTGACCTTGTGAAAAGTCCTTCCCCAGCTCTCCTGTAGCCCCTTTAGGTACTGGAAAGCCGCAATAAGGTCTCCCTGGAGCCTTCTCTTCTCCAGGGCTAACAACCCCAACTCTCTCAGCCTGTCCTCACAGCAGAAGGGCTCCACCCCTCTGATCATCTTTGTGGCCCTCCTGTAGCCCCACTCCAACAGGTCCATGTCCTTTTTATGTTGGGGACTCCAGAGCTGGATGCAGTACTCCAGGTGGGGTCTCACGAGAGTGGAGTAGAGGGGCAGAATCCCCTCCCTCGCCCTGCTGGCCACACTTCTTCTGATGCAGCCCAGGATACAGATGGCCTTCTGGGCTGCGATCGCACATTGCCAGCTCATTGCTCTGTTTCCCCAAGGGGTAGCTGCAACCCTCCTCCCAAACTGCTCAATGCATAACACAAGTGAGGACGGACAAGGTGCTGTCCCACAGTCCCACCCCTCCCTCAGCCACAACCATGAGATTGAATCTAAAGTTCAGGTCACAACTCAGCAACACTCATGTGGATTTTTGCCACCACTGTGGATGAGCTCAGGTCTCACAGGCAGCTCAGGAGCTGCCCTGCTCATCTCTTTTTTTACAGAGCAGGAAAGCAGGACTTTATGGGTGGTTGGTAGAGGTGTCCTCTAAACTCACAGTGAATCATGTCCAGGGACTCCCAGTGCCAGAGGTGGATGTGTAAATGTCTTCACCATTCATGTGACCCCAAAACAACCTGTCCAGTTCTTTCCCCACATGAAAAGGGTCCCCGTCTGGACTTGTGGGGTGCAGACAATCAGGTCCTGCAGTTCTAGGCCCTGACATCCTTGGAAATTGTGATTTATGCAAGGTCAGGCAAGAAACAGCTCTACTGCTCTAGTTGATTTTTGAGCAAGTGCTCCAGGAAATCACATTTTATCATCTCCCATCATCCCCAAATGTGGTGTATGTTCTCTGCCTCAGTTACCAGAAGATCCTTTCTCTCTCTACAGACTTTTGAGAGTGAGATGAATTATTCTGCATGTCCAGATCCCTCTTTTGTTTGGGATGAGGCATGCGAGTGTGTGAGGTCTCTGCTTGGAAGTCTTCCCACTGGAGGACTTCATTCTCCTTAGCAGATCTATCCCAGGCTTATATTCCTATCAAAGCAAAGGTAATTTGGACATCTAAGTTTTGTTTTGTTTTTCTTTCCAATTGTATCCATGAACATGTATAGAATGAGCCAAGAAGGAATGCGGCACTAAAAGAAGCCTTTGTGATGTTGCTATTTTAAGGAGACCCTTGGGGATGGCACGGGTTGAAATGAGTTTCTCCAACATCTTTACAACAAACCTCTCCAAATGTTCAGATCCTTCTACTGATGTGAAACGGCATCCAAAAACAAGCAAACAAAAAAGCAGAATCAATTTAAACTGGCAAAGGTTTTGGCCAGAAATGATCGCTATTGGGAATCATCTCTATATTGTAGCTAAATTTTATGCAGCCTAATAATAAACCTCTTCTCTCCCAGGGTTGTTTTCTTCCCAGCTGGGTCAATGCTTCCCTTCTGTAGGAGCTGAAATCCCATCATGGATAAAAAGCCTCCTGTCCTTTCTCTCCTGGGTCACTCAGGTTCAGTGACACATCCCGACTTACGTCAGCCAAAGCCATTGATCAGGGAGGGAAAGGTCTGACACGGACAGCACTGGCAACTGCGCCGCAAAAATCCCTCGTTGTGTAAGAAGCCGGTCCAATGACCAAGTGTTGCGGAGGGCGAGATGGCCTTTCCTGCTCTGTTTCTGCTTGGCTATTGCTCATGTTTTGTATGCAAAGTCAAGGCCAAAATACACAAGAAGGACCTTTGGCTAAATTACGCTTGTGCACCGAGCCAAGCGGCCATCATGGATTTCTGGACGTAGTCGCTGTATGTTTTGTATGTGTTGCAAAGAAGAGAGTTTTGATGTCACCGCTTTCTTTTAATGGGAGCAGAGAAGAGAAGGAGTAAAAAGGAGGCCCTGATGCTTCAGGCCTGGTGCTATTTGCACAAGGCTGAAGTCATAATTCTTGGCCGAGATGACTGTGAAAGCCCGGCGTGATGGCTTCTTTGTTGGCTCTTAAGGGAAACATCTGCGCTGGGTCTTATGGACAAAATCCAAGGTGAAAATCTTTGTCAAGGCAAAACAAAAATACAGATGAGGGTCCTGCAGTACATCATGAGCCCCTCCATAGTTTAGTTCTTGGTGCCTCAGTTTATCTGCGGTGCAGTGTTACCACAGTGAACAGCCCATATTGGTATTGTCGGTGGAGGTCGGGACCTCCACATCTTTGCCATCAGACTCCTCTGTGACCTGGATGAGACTGTCCTGCTTCAAAGCCCTTGCTCCTTCTGCCTTGGGTAGTCTTACCTGATAATCTACTTTGTGGGATAGGAAGGGCGAGGGTGGATGTTCAACCCAAAAACAGTGGCTCAGCTGAACTCTCCTTGCAGGGGGACAGTGGCTTTCACATCATCAGGAAGGTGGTGTGAGAAAAGAGGTGGACTAGAGGAAGCTGTCAGAGATGAGTTTGTGGAGACGGACTCAAGAATAGTGACACCTAAAAGGTGCCACAACACATTGAAACAACTGTTAAGAGATGTTCTCACTCAGTAGCTTTCAGACCAAACACTGACTCAATTTGCTAAACCAAAGAAAGGGGTTGTTTTTTTTGTTTTTATCCAGTGGTTTCCACTGCAGATGTGGTATTTGGCCTCACGCCAGACCAGGCATGCATCTTCCCATTATTATCACCAATGTGAATGACTCAGTCAGATGAAGTGAGACAAGTTTGGGGCTTTTTTTTTGTCAAGCAGAAAGGAATCCATCTGAATATCAGGATGGGTAGGTGTGCTAGACATAAGTGGGTCTCTGCCCCACTCTCTCCTCCTGCTCCACTCACCACCTTTCAAATAGTCATTGCTACTCTCAGCCTTCAAAGTGGGGTTTCCCTGACAGATCTTCTCCAGAAAGCCGACCCATCTTGAAATCAAGGCTTCCAGGGATGGCAGATTACATCCTTACTGTCCTTTCCTTGAAACACAGTGTCAACCATTGGCTAAGAAGAGACTTAGCTAAAAAGTGAAGTTACTGAACAGAAAATTGATTCTGTTTAGTCTCAAACCAGGACATTTAATCATCCAAAATGAAGGAAAAACAACCCACTTTTTTTTTCTTTTTTTTTTTCTAAGCTCTTGTTTGCTTGCTGCTCCTTGCTCTGAGTTTCTCTATCAGCATCTAGCACTCAAGGAACAGGACTGCCTTGCAAGAGAGTGACAGGACAAGAGAAATACACTTGTTTTTCCTATACAGCCTGAGTGAACAACCAATGAGTCCTCTTGAAGGACTGGAAGTGAGAATCTAAACTGTTAAAACACTTCCTAGAACAATAGGTTGGTTTTCAACTGTTTTCTCTTCTATTTTGGTTTGATTCCTTCCAAAGCCTGCTTCCCTGCCTCTGTGTGATAGGAAATCAACCTAAGCAAAAATATTTATCTTGGTCAAAAAAAGGTTTTCATATATAGAAGAAATATAAAATTAAATTTTAAAAGTAGCTTACTTTTCTCTGCAAAGGCTTTTTAAACTCTCTAGGCAGGAGTATGTAGGACCTCTTGTGATGTGTAGACAGGGGTGGACTAAAGAGACTGTCCATCTCTTCTAACACTCTGTAGTAATGGTTTACAAGGTGCTATAGTGGCCCTTTCCATCTTCTTTCAGGTCTGTGCCCATTCCTGAGCTATTCCAGGGACTGCAAGCATGCTAAAAGGTTTATGTGCTGTATTCGGGAGGACCATGAGATGGGATAAAAGTCTGATGAGCCTGCAATTCAGGGAGTGAGGCATCTATGCTGACTTCCACCTATCACCTTTATTCTCAGTGGTAACTCCTTCCAATTGGAAATGTGTGCCTGAGACCTTGAATATCTCTGGTCAACAGGGTACCTCTAGCTGTGTATATGGAAATTGGGCGGACTTGGGAGGTGGTGCGTACAGCCATCGGCAGCTGGAGTGGTAAAAGAGGAGGTTTCTGGGTCATGCCTTGGGGTTCTGGTCAGGGTGGCTGGGGGTGAATCATCTCCATGGGGTTGGGTGCCCTGCATGAGAAGGTCCAGAAAGTGTAAGAGCAGGAGGATCACAGGGCTGAAACTGGTTTGGGAGAAGAGGGAGGTGAGACACGTGGGGTTGAGGGCTTGGTTTAAGGCAGACAAAGGAGTGTTGGAGCTGAAGAAGAGATCTCCTCTGACAACAGTCAGATCCAGAGCCATTTTCTCTCTTAATCACACAAGGTGAATAATAGTTGGGCTAGCAAAGAAACCAGCAGCAGTGACAGTAACCAGTGGCTTCAGACAGTGACCTTCAGCTGAAACAAAGCTGAACTCTTCAATTTTTCATTATGAAATAGGCTTGATTCTGTCCTCTTTGAGCTTTTGCAAGCACTTCCGTGAAACAGGACCGAAGGCACGCAGGTAAGTCATGGACCATCTTCCTAAGCAATGGGTTTGGCCTCCATTTGATTGCATTTTTGGAATGACAAAGGGGATATGGGCGCCTGTTTCCCAGCCTCTCCTCTTCTAGGCAGCCCTGGAGATGCCATCCTTTGGTGAACTCCTGATGAACAGATGGGACACAGAGGCTCTGCAAAGCATCCTGGGCTCTTCTCTTACTCTCCTTCTGTTGCTTTCCTTGCTGTAGGCCTGACCTGAGCTGCTGCTCTGAGCCCAGGTGGCCATGGGCAGGATGGAGATTGGAGTCTGGGCTCTGGAGCAGGGGTAGGACTGGGGAATGCAGCCCTAACTTGCACAGTCTTGTGTCGATCCCTCTGTCTTTGTGCTGGACAGAAGACACCAGCATTCAATGCTGTCTGCTCTACTTCTTCGCCCATCTGCTGTGGGGAAAAACTGGTTGGTGGTGAGAACAAGAAGGAACAGGGTGAGTGTTGCAACTCATCTCTTTACCATTGAGGTTTCCCCCATGCCAGCGACTGATTTGCCTTTCAGGTCATTCACCATGGCTTTATCTTCTTTGCAGAGCAGCAACTGATGCCACTTCTGGCTTGTTCTCTGTTTTGTCCTTCCTAGGGAGGGTCTTTTGTGATTTACCAGCTCCATCTTTCAAAATAGCAACGTGAGTTGAGAGGTTTTACACCAGATTTCACAGGTAGTTATCTTGCTTGCTGCTCATCACAGTTTAGCGATCTCAGTGATTTCTGCACACCACCGAACAATCTCATTCCCACCCTAAGGGAGAAGTGACTGTCTCAAGCCTGAATACTTTTCTCCATATGCACAAAGTCTTTTTTAACTGCTTTCTTAAAACTGTTTTTCCTTCTCCTCCTCCCTTGCCACGTGTGTGACAGACTGGATGTCTCTGGGATTGAATCAAATTGTCCTTTTTTCATGTTGCCGTCCAACTCCCAGTCAGAACCAAGGGCAAACTCCAGTTCGGAGGTGAGCAATAAAACCCCCCTCTGAAACTGCCAGGGACTGAAACAATTTGGCAAACTTTGCAGCAGAAAACTGCCAGCATGGAAGAACGAGATGGGAGCATTACTCCAACAGAAGAAGCTCTGATTAGCAGATTATCGCTTAAGTGATGTTGATCCCGGCCACGCTGCCGTCCAAATGAGCCCTTTCACAGCCGCCAGCTGCACCACGGAGTCATGCATGTAAATAAGTGGGCCAGATCCTTTGCTGGCATGGGTCGAGGCAGCTTTGATGGACTGTCGTGGAGTTACACCAGCTGGAGAAGTCTGGCTATAAAACTTCTTCGAGAGCTTGGGAATGCCAGAGCCTGAGACAGAGGAACGGCCTCTCCCGCTCTGACAGCACCGAAAACACAGCGCGCTACAGCTGCAGGGACCCTCTAAACTTTGATTGTGTCCAATTGCTACTGGACAAGGCATTCTTTGTAAGTAATACTCATATTTTTTTTATATTTTATTTTTATCGCAGATACGAGACTGAGCTGACAGACTCTGCAGCAGCGGCCGTAACGTGCTCGGAGCCTGTGCAAGCGGGTTGGAAGAAGTTGGAGTCACCTTATCACTAACTGTAAGAGGTCCTTGCTGAGTCAGATAGGGGAATGATGAGGGATATATATATATATATATATTTTTTTTACAGTTGCTGAGCTTGTAACCTGTTCCCTTGGACCATAAACCAGTATATAGCGTCTTACCCTCATAAAGCTCTATTTATCTCTGGTGAGCCTGTTTGGCTGAGTGTGTAGGGAGCATGCGAGGGACTCTCATGAACAGCCTTGGGGTGAGCTTTCCCCAGAGTTCACAGTCCGTTTCAGCTCTGATAAGCGTTCAAAGGTGATGGCCTGAAACCTGCAGAGCTGGCAGGGAGGAGGGGGCGGTGGCGGGGAGGAACAAGCTCCCTTTGTGAGGCTGTTGGAGCTTGCTCCTGCACACTGGAGACAACGCAAAGCTGCAGCTTGCCGGGATGCCTGTACTTGGTGCATTGAATGAAACCTTTCATTCGATTCCCCAAACAGCCCAGGAAGATCCTCAACCTTTGTCCTGAACAGGACCGCAGTACCACGTCCAGGTAAACTCAGATCACGAATGTCAGTGACTTCAAGCCTTGGTAATTATCCGGAGGTGCATCAAGAAGAGTGTGGCCAGCAGGTCAACAGAGGTCATCCTCCCTCTCTACTCTGCCCTGGGGAGGCCACATCTGGAGCACTGTGTCCAGTTCTGGGCTCCCCGGGTCAAGAAGGACAGGGAACTGCTGGAGAGGGTCCAGCAAAGGGCTACAAAGATGATGAGGGGACTGGAGCATCTTTCTGATGAGGAAAGGCTGAGGGACTTGGAGCTTTTCAGTCTGGAGAAGAGAAGACTGCGGGTGATCTTATCAATGCTTATAAACCCTTAAAGGGAGGGTGCCAGGGGGATGGGAACAGTCTGTTTCCAGTGGTGCCCAGTGACAGGACAAGAGGGAACGGGCACAAACGTGACCATGGGAAGTTCCATCTGAACCTGAGGAGGGACTTCTTTGCTGTGAGGGTGGCAGAGCAGTGGCACAGGCTGCCCAGAGAGGTGGGGGAGTCTCCCACTCTGGAGCCATTCCAAACCCGCCTGGACACCGTCCTGTGCCACTGCTGGAGATGCCCCTGCTCTGGCGGGTGGACTGGATGATCTCCAGAGGTCCCTTCCAACCCTGACCAGTCTGGGATTCTGTAATTTTTAGGTTATTGGGTTGAATCCTGGTTTGTCATCTTAACCTTGCTGTAAACTTAGACTTTTCAACCTGGAAAAGAGGGTACTGAAGAAGGAGAGGGCAATAGGTAGGAGGTAGATCTGTGAAAATCATGAAGAGGGTCACTAAGAAATGGTGATTTGGTATTGCTCCCAATAAAGAGATCGGGAACACACGACTGAAAATTTCAGGGCAGGTGCAAAGCAAACAAGAGGTGGCTCTTCACAAGCAGGTGGTGAATCTGTGAAACTCCTTGCACAATATCTGGTTTACACGGGTTCAAAATGTGAGTAGATGAGTTAACGGAAAGAAAAAACACTCAAGACTTAAACACTAACTTAACCTCTGTGCCCCAGGAGGTCTCTGAGTTAGGGGTTACTGAGGGCTAGGAAGGTACTTGGGAAACCATCAGTACATGTTCACGCTGTTCTTACGGTAGTTAGCAGTAGAGCACGTTGTTCAGTGGCTATCCATCATAAGCGCTGTTGGAGACAGGATACTCTGATGGGTGGACTTTTCATCTGAGCTGGATCACCATTTCTGCGGTTAAAAAAAAAACCAAAACCAAAACAATGGTTTTCTAGTCACACAGATGCCAAACTCAGACCCTGACCAAATCCATCCCTCTCTGAAAGACCAACCTTTGGAGAACCGTGAGCAGGAACATGCTCCTAGTCCCCCATGCCTCCTGTCCATCTGCACTGCCGCTCCTCCAGCAGCCCATGGATCATGCACAGTCAGTCCCCCTGGGTCTGCCCCCACCCATGTGTGACACCCCACTGGCTGCTTAGCTGGAAAGACAGAGCTTGGAGTGGTAGGATAGCCTGGCAATATGAAAAGATGCGGACTCAGGACTCATCCTTTTCATCCTTCACCCTGTGTTTTGGCAGGGCCAGTCTGAATCTGGCTCCTTCTTTCTGTGACAGGTAATCTCAGCGTTATGTCTGCTCCCACAAAGCCTGGAGATGGTCTCACCAGGTGTCCTGAGAGTCACGGAGCCTGTTCATGTTGCCATCAACGCCTGAAGCATTGCCCCTTATTACCACAGCACCGGGTCCCCTCTTGAGGTGTGAGAAAAGCCTCCAATTGAAAACAAGACTTTACCTCTTGATTTGGAGGCTTGAATGTCTGAAAATCTGCTGCTAAAAAAAAGGTTTAGCTGCATTTCGGTGTTCAACTCATGTGGCTTTTGTTTCCAGCTCTTGAACTTCCCTGTGCCTTTCTTTCATGTGCAGAGAAAAGGCTTGGCTGGTCTTTCAGTCCTTACAAAGTCTCCTTTATCAAAGTGGATGGCTTTAAAAAAGTCACCTCTGACTGAAGCTTCCAGCCTGCATCAGGAAAAACTGGGGAAAAAAAAACCCAACCCGAAACATATATTTTCAGTGTCAATCACTGCAGACTTAATGAAGTATCCAATTATTTTAAGCAACACATGATTACACTGTCCTGTAACATAAACTCTGAAAGAAAGCATCCTGGGGTACAGCAATAAAATAAAAATACCATCACTTACACACTAGAAGAAACACAGTAAAATTCAAGCTGGTCTTGCAGATGTGGAGATAATATCCTTCTCTCATTGTGATTTGTTAGCACTTCATATAACTCTTTTATTTTAAATGGAAATAAGAAACTAAAGCATGGAAGACATGCCACCAGCTACTTGGGACAGATCTGTAAACATAATTTAAGCAGTAAATTCTGTGTAAGTTTTAATAATCAGCTCTTCTTTTCTTTGGGCATGTGGGGTTGGTTTTTATTTTCGTTTTTGTTTTGATTTGTTTTGCTTTGCTTTGTTTTGTTTTGCTGCTCTTGTTGTTGTCCTGGAGATCCAGGCAAAGTGAAAATAGGGTCTTATTTCCCCTTTGACTGTAGGACTGACTTTGCCTTTTAGGTTGGACTTCCCATAGGGCTTGGTGGGAGTCAAAGCTGGGAAGTGGGATGTGATCAGAAATCTCTGCATCCTTTGTATTCCCCATCTGCACAGCTCACTGGGAGCTGCTAGGGGTTGCTTTGAGTGTTGGCCGGACCAGGCTGACACATGTCCAAGCTCTGCCACCACTGCCTGCAGAGAATGACTGTCAAATATGGCTCAGGAAGGATACCCCTGTTGGTCAACCTGTACAGCTCCCTGGATCGCTGTGCCCCACATCATGAGCTCTCCTCATGGTGGTGTCTCCAGGGTCAAGAAAAGGAAGGAGGTCTTTTGGTTGGTGTCCCTCCTTGAACAGTTTCTCCTTTGTGGGCTCTTGGTCTTGAGTTTTGCATTAGCTTTTTGCTCACTGAAACAGCAAATATCAGATGACTCTGGTACAACAGAAACCAACTGCTTCCACAATGCTGTTTGTGAGTGCCCCATATCCCATCTCCCATCCTTAGAAAACCCTCCTCGCTTGCCTGGGCTGTACCTCATTCCCATCTGATTTCCAGACCTGAAGAATCATAGAATCATAGAGTTGCTAAGGTTGGAAGAGACCTTTAAGATCATCAAGTCCAACCATCAACCTGCCCTGACAAAACCACCTCTAAAACATGTCCCTAAGTACCACATCTACCCTTTTTTTAAACATCTCCAGGGTGTTTAAAAAAGTCCTTATAACAAGAAGTTGCCACACTCCCAGTCCCAGCTCTGTCCTTATTCACACATCCGATTACTAATGCGAATCCAATTTGACTTGCCATGGGAAGTCTTGCAACAGCCACAGGAGCTTTGTCTCAAAAATCAGTAGCAGGGCTGGTGCAAGAGGGGTGCTCCAAGGTTATAAGTAAAGCAGATTTGTAGATAGGCACACTCTCTTTCCATAGATGTGGCTGGAAACACATGCAAATATTTTAACAGACAAGCTTGGAAGGATGTTAAAAAAAAAAAAAAAGGCTGAAAGCAGTGCTTGTGGACTGAAAACCTCTGTTTTTTCTATTCATAACATATACCCCTTCTCCATAGACCTCACCTTTATCGGAAAAACTCTGTGTTTTTAAGAGCATATGATGAGAGTAGTAAACATGAGAGGATCTGTTCAGGGGCAGAGGCTTCTTGCCCTTGCTTGGGTGAGGCCATGCCACTGACCTTCTGCACAAAAATTTGTGCTTAGGTCATAATTCTGTGCATTTTGTTTGGTGTGGTTTTGTTTTTTTTTATCAGACAATAACTCTGGTTTTATTTCCTTAGCTAATGAAACAAAATTATTATTTAGTCTTGCAAGACCAATGCAATGAAAGATGGTCCTCTTGCATCTTTGTTAAAAGCTTCCCCAAACATCGCCATTCCTCCTGTTTTCCTCCTAAATAAAAATAAAGAAACTTGGAAGATGACAGTAGCAAAAGAGGAAGAGGAACATTACCAACTCTCTCAGGTGGGGCTAGGTTCACGAGGAAGCTTGCTTGCTGTTGTGCTGAAGGTGCACTTTGCAGGGAGGAGCCAGGTAGGCAGAATAGCCCATCTCCTCCCCTCCCACCCCAGTTCTAAGCTGAAAGCCTTCAGAAAGCCAGCACTTGGCTGTCTTGCTTCTACCAAGCGTCAGGAGATGACAGTCAGCCAAAGACTGTTCTGAAACATTTTGGTATGGAAGAAAACGTACAGGCTGGGAGAGTTGGGGTTGTTCAGCCTGGAGAAGAGAAGGCTCCAGGAAGACCTTACAGCAGCTTTCCAGTATCTGAAGGGGGACGACAAGCAAGCTGGAGAGGGACATTTTACAAGGGCGTGTAGTGATAGGATGAGAGGTAATGGCTTCAAAGGGGAAGAGGGGAGATTTAGATGAGATATGAGGAAGAAATTTTTCACTCTGAGGATGGTGAGCCCCTGGCGCAGGTTGCCCAGAGAAGCTGTGGCTGCCCCGTCCCTGGAGGTGTTCAAGGCCAGGTTGGACGGGGCTTGGAGCAACCTGGGGTGGTGGGAGGTGTCCCTGCCTATGGCAGGGAGGCTGGAACGAGATGATCTTCAAGGTCCCTTTCCACCTAAACCATTCTACGATTCTATGAAATGTAATGACAGAATCTGACATTGTTGCTGAAACAAAAAGCACCTGTCCCTCATTGAGAAATAATTGATTATTACCTAGAAGTGATTTCTAGGACTATGATGGTATCTTAAATTTCTCCTCTCTCAACATATAAATGGTACCTCTAATGTGCAGGGGAAGGACACCATGTCACCGGGAAGAGCCACAGAGCTGCAGAGAGGGATATACTTTGTAGCGGCGTTGATTTCAAATGTGGTTCTGGTCATTTGCCTTCCCTCTGCCATTGCTCTTCACTGCAACAACTCTCCTTCTCCATGACCTGGCCAGCAGCTCTCAGAATAGTCCAACCCCTATACTCAGGAACACGGGTTGAAGAAAGATGTTCCAGCAAGTGAAATCCAGGATGGGCTGGAGGAGAACGAGATGGTGTGGAGTCAGGAACGAGAGTTGGGAGCCACTCTGTATGTCAGACACAGCAGGTCAGTCTCTGAAGTGTTGTTTCTGGTTCAAAACCTGTAGGTGATCCTTTTTCAACATGGTAGCACGGAAGCGACATCACATTGAGAATGTCTCAAGGGGCACCTGGATGCTCTGGGCTTCCCATAGATGATTACTGAGTGCTCTGAGTCCTGCTGTGTGCATACCAGACGTGCCTGTTCCTTTTCATCATCTGACATGAGCCCGGCACTGGAAAGAAGAGCCACACTATCACTGCAGCATCTCACCTTGCTCAGCCACCTGTGGGGCAGACACCACGACTGTCTGAAGCATCCCTCGAACTGTCATTAGCTAAGTGAGATACTCAAGGGTCTTTGTCAATTGGAGCCGAGTGCCTGCTTTTAGGGAAAGATTGCAGAATAACACTCAGTCAAACCCGAAATCGCCTGGAGGAAAGCCAGCAGAAAACAGAAGAGATTTCAAACGTCTCTCAGAGGAGAAAGTCAAAGATAATTTTGTTTGTTTGTTTGTTTGGTTGGCTTTTTTTTTCAAGACTGGGAGACAGTAGCAGCCTCCTCTTCAGTCACAGGGAATAATAGCTGACTTCTCCAGGACTGCACGATGGACTCAGAGACGGACACAGCGGGAAACGGATACCTACAGATAGACACTTGACTTTCCTCTACTTCAGCTCAAAATCATTAAGATGGGGAGAATGCTAGCTGATTTCATCTTGTGCAGTAGAAAAGATTTAAAGTTGGAAACGTCTTTCTGCCTGTCCCCGCTATAACTAGTAATATGACTGCCAGGACCCTGAAATACCAATGTAATATAAATCTACAATTGCACTCTTCTGTTTCATTAAATCATCTGGATGTGGAATGGTGAGCAAAAATCTGTTATGAGTCCAGTGCAAAGTCTGCCACAGTGTTTTTAAATTCTGTTGCAGGTCTACAAATCTCTGGCACCAGCTATCATGTGAGGCAGTTTGAAGTCAATGGAAAAAAAGTTCTGAGAGGCATTAAAAGTTTGTGTCTCTGGCTGAAATACTTTCTTCTCCTTCTTTTTTTAAAACTTTTTAGCGTGGGAATTAGATTGTCTCCAGAGATGCTCAGAATGGGAACAAAGGTACATGACTGAACATATTTGAGTTATGAAAGCATTTTAGGACAGAAATGGGAATGTTAGAGCTGAAAAGTGAATTACCATTTATATGGGGTTCCCCCCACCTCCAAAAAATGCTAGGGAAGAGTCTGTGAATATGTAAGAAATAAGAAAATAAGCAGATAGGATAAGCTTATTACTGCGTCAAAATGAGACTCCAGAAGACTGAAATATTCTGAGGCTTCTTTGCTTTTTAGTTGCATCAAAGCCCAGTGTTTTTCTGACAAGAGACTTCAAAAAAACCCATGTTTTATCTAGAGGAGTAGAAGAGAAGATAGTATAAGAAGACAGTTAAATAAGGAATAACTCGATAGATTAGATTAGAGAGAAATCTCAGTTGACTGGAGGAAGGCAGAGACACAACCTATCTTCATGCAGAGGGAAAAAGGAGAATCAGGGAAGGTGCAGCTGATGTTGCCCGACTTCAGGTCTTGGGAAGATACTGGAACGAATTAATTATAAATTCATGAGCACCTGGAAGTACTAATACGGTGATGAAAAACAACCATTATGGATCTGTCAAGAACAAATCCTGTCAAACTAATGTACTTTCAGTTTTGACAAGATAATGGGATCGAGGAGGAATAGGAGACCGTGTTATGTCTTGGTTCTGACAAAGCATTGGCACTGCGTCATTCAATACTGTCATAAGCAAACTCAGAAATATTAAGGTAGTATTCGTCTTCCCTATATTAGATGTGCATTGGGTATCTGTTTCTGAGCCAGTCACCCTGAGGCAGATAACGAGGAGCATCCAGAAATAATTAATCTCACCCATTTTAGACACTGATCTTAAGATGGGACAAATTGCACTCTGCAGGTACCCATTTCTCTCCTCTGAGCGTAAAGACAACCTAGGGTTACTTGCTCAGCATTTTTCATCTGTCTTTTAGACACTCAACTTAAGGCAGATGAATCTTACTCAGAGTCTAAATCAATGGTTAATGTATTTTACTTTTTTTTTGCACTTAAATATTCCCACTAGAGCGAAGATAATTCTCATGGTGAGTTTATAATAGAGATTTTCTGCCAACCAGGACAGGTGATCAAGTAGTTTTCCTGTGGTGGAGACTTATTTAACTTTTTTTGAGAAGCTTAAACTTCTAAATATTTACCGCAACACCAGGTTTGGAAGGGGAAAATTCCCAGGACAATTCCCAGTAATACTCATCACCTGCAAGGACTGTCCCTAAGCAACAAGGTGAAATTCAGTAATGGCAAATGCAAAGACAAAGCACAGAGCAAGCGGGAAAGAGAGAGAACTCTCTTGTTTAACAGCCTGAGAATCTGCTAAACATCATGTAGGTACCCCAACGTAGAGGACTGATTCTGCCTCACAGATCCTTTTCTTTCTTCCTTTTCCCTTTCCTTCCCTTTCTCTTTCCTCTTCCCCCTTTCCCTCCCATTCCCCTTTCCCTTTTCTCAGGTATTTTACTACATTTTATTCTCACTGAGATAGCATCCATGTGTCCAGATGCTGTCTCCCTTTGTTCTCTGCTGCAACACGATGAGAAACCTGCAATACCTAAGACACCAGCTTTATTTCTTCCCTTCACGTGTCTCAGAGGAATCCTGTGAACTCAGTAAGATCTCCCTGGAAGACTAATGTTTGTAATCAGAATTGAAAACATTTAAAGCCCAGACCCTTCCTTCTTCCTCTGGAAGCTCATCCCAGTTCTCCAACAATGTAAACAGTTTAAATTTTTTTCTTGAAACCAGTTTTTAAGCTCCTCTTTCGCCCAAACAGTTCTTGGTCAAGAATGTTATATCAAAATAAACTTTTATTTCATGGGGGGACCATGTAATGTAGTCGGAGCCTGACACTTGCTGTTTCTTTGAGATTTTTTCTTTCTTTCTTCCTCTTTTTGCTTATTTATTTATTTATGCTTTTTTCAACCCCCGTCTTAATTCATAATTGCTGCTCTAAGAAATGCAGTGTAGCAGATTTTCTGCCAGAGTCACACCACATTGCTTATGTTAGAATATATCTCACTCCAGCTTTATGAAAGTCGGATATCTGGGATGCATAGGAGCTTCCCAAGGTCTATTCTCAGACACTTGAGGTGCACGATTCATCCTGTGAGGGTGTTGATATTTTTCCATAGATTAAAGAGTGTGATGATTCATCTGATTTGTTTTAGAGGTCAGTTTTTGGGAGGTGAGAAAACTTGGGTAATAGACTTCAGGTCACCCTGAGTGACCACTTTAGGTGAAGATACTTGCAGCATAAATGCCGGTATTTAGCCAGACAAATACTTCTCCCTTTCAGAGGTGGATATTTGGGTTCCTTTGTCAAGATAAAGGCAGGTCATCCTACAATGAGATGAGTCTCCTGTCAGAGATATCCATATCTCTCCACTGATCCAAGAACCAAAATCACTCAGTTAAATCAGATCTCAAGTTTTTAATCCCTTTAATGTTGACTGACAGGAGCCCTTCACTAAGTGTCTCTAAAATAATTTAAGTGCTGCAGTGATGTTGTCCTTCAAGGTTCCCAGAGGGACTTTTGGAGATGAGGAGTGGGGAGAAAGGCAATTATCTTCCATGAAGGAAAACAGAGTTGATGTTTGTGGGTTTTTTTTCCATTTTGGAGCAAAGCTGCCTCACCTTCTAATTGTTATATAGAGCAGGTTGCAATTTTTTTCTTTTTTTCTTTTACTAAAGTAAAAATCAAACTTTCTTATTCCCATCCCTCTTGAAAATGTTATTTACTGAATTGCGGTGCTGCTCACAAAAATAATTCATAGATGCCCAGATGCTCTGAGGATATCTGTTGATATCTAGAACTGGCCCTTGAGGATTCTCGCTTTGCTGTTAATAGCCAAGAACGATGCCAGAGTCAGGTTACCCAGAAACAGGTGAACTGATGGTATATATCAGGAATAGAAATCCATTTTTGGGGGTTTCTGCAGAGTTGCTGGACTGGAACAATCTCTGCATGATCAGTTTGAATGAAGTAACCACCCATTCCCCTTGGATTTCTGATTCCTTTGCATTGACAGCAGCGTTACTGGGTTTTTTCAATCAGAGATCTGCCTAACATCTTCTAATTTAGAGACACAGATAGAGAAATGGTTCATCTTGTGTTCCTCTCTTTTTCTGCAAGTTGGAAAAGACAGAGTTGTGATGTATAAAAAATTAAGTTACCGAGCTCCTTTAGCCAAAAGAAATATAATCATTACAAAATCTTTGTGTTACAGCATTAATTGGGAAGATTTTAATTGAAAAAGCTGAGAAGTTTTTCTGCCTTTGTAGAAGTACTGACACCCACCTGTTTGCTGTGTAGGAATTTCCAAAGGAGGAATTGCGTGCACTTTTCTGATCTCTTCAGGACTACGAGGGGTTTGGAGAGCATCTGCTGGACAGCTTTCTGGGTTGTTTTCATGGGCTAAGGAGAGAGCATCTTATGTTATTTGCCTTTAGTGTCTTTCAGTTGTCCCTATTGTTTCAAACCAGGGGCTAATAAAAGTAAGTTCTTCTAAAAAAAAACAAAAAAACAAACCAGGCCTCCAATAACCCTCATCCCCTTCCATGACAACACATTATTTTATTACATTTGCGGCTTTTTCATTTGTGCCTGAGGAGTCCTTCTGAGAGCATTCATGACTTTGTTAAGCAAGGAAACCAAGCAGGGGACTGGTTAGCCTCTCATGCACAAAACCTGGGCAAAATATGTTGCAAGAGGATGTATGAGCTTTTTAAGAATCTACATTACTAGACAAACTTCTGAGTCAATTTGCATGAGAGTTAGATGCCCCATGTATCTGCGGCGGAAATATTCATCTATGTGTCTGTGCGTGTGCATTTCATCCTACGTGTGCAGAACCTCTGCAGAACCGAGGATGAGCTGGTCAAAATCAAAGAAGACCCTGTTCCCCACAAAAAATGACAGCCCAGGGAGGACCACATGCACACTCTTTTTTTTTCTCCTTTAATACAAGGATTTGAAGATGAGCATCTCATGAGCACTGATTGGCTGTATCAGGAGTTCAGGCCACTGATTCTGAACAAAAATGTCCTCTCCATTCAGCATCACCTACTCCCCTTGATAAATTTGCACCAACTTCTTCCATTTCAAAAGGACAATATTATTTTTTTTTTAAAATAAAGAACTCCAAAGATTTTATTAGAAATACTCCAAAACAGCTCATACCATTGGCCTCGGCCCATTGATCCAGCCGGTCCATCTGTCATCATGTAGCCATAATAATCTACGCACCTTAAGAGGACTGAAGGATGCATCACCTTCAGTAGACATAGTTAGTCAACACTATAAAAATTAAGATATTACAACAAATTATTTTTGCTGGTAAAAGTGCCTTCTTAAAATGGAACTTTGATGGTTATTCCACATTTCCTATTGTTCTTAGAGTTCTTGGTTTTAAGTTTCTCACTACTTTTAAAAACTTTTATTAAAATGCAGTTGGCTGCAGTACAATTCCTGAACATCTTTCAAGGACGAAAACAGACTTTGATAAGAAAGTTGTGGATTTTTGACTTCCCTTCAGCAGAAATAGAAAAGTAACAAAATCATCAATTGGAAATAGAAGATATTTTGTTTAATAAATATAAAATGCAAATGTTTTTAATATTTCCCTCAAAGATTCTCCTTTTTTACACCTGGCAGTTGTGAATTTGGATTTTCCCTAAACTTGCTTTCTTCAGACCAGACTTGGAGACATCCTCACATACCTTTAGCTCGCCCTACACTTCCATGAACTGTCTACCTAAAGGCCATCTATAAAATACACCAGGATACTGTATGGTTACACCCCATAAACATTTTTTGCTGCATGAGGAAATGGTGGAAGTTGGCTTTCGCACATTTCAACAAAGTTACTCAGCCAAGCATAAGAATAAGGGAGCAGAATGGAAAAAAAAAGAAAGAAAGAAAAGAAAAGAAACACACCAGTCTTTGGAACATTTACTTTTTGCCAGGATTTTAGGTATTTTCAGTTTAGGAAAATTTTCCAGCTTCTCTATTAAAACCCTTTTCTTAGTTATAAATAGTGCTACTTTAGCAGAAGTGAGTGAAAAATTAAATTTAATTTGAGGATAAAATTTTCAAATGAAGGGTCGTTTTTCTTTCAACATTTATGCAGTCAGAAAAAAAAGAAAAGGTCCTATCTTTCAGAAAGATGAGCTCTTTGAATCGAAACAGTTCTCACAGAGATGCCTTTGGCAGTGCCTTCTGGGTTTGCTCTCAGCGTGTAGGACTGCAAAAAAAAACACAAAACACCTCATGTATTATCCTGGAAGGATCAGTCTTAATGTTATAACTGAGCATGTTGAGGACTAGTGGAGATTCATTCTTTTCCTCTTCTTATCTCCAATTTTCTCCATGTGATCCTCGTTGAGAGACAGTCTTCCAGAGTCTCAGCTGGTGGAAATTTACCCTCTTCTGCCTAAGGGGAAAGTAGTAATCTCAGTTTAGGATGTTATGGAGAAAAAATTAAATATGTTTGGGGATGGCTGAGGTAGGGTTGTTCTTAGCTTGAGGTGGGGGGGTGATCAGATGATGTCTTGATGTCCCTTTTGTATCTATTTTTCTATGATTCCATGACGCTGAAGCGATGCTGAAGCACAGGCAGGGAACCTCATCTGCAGTCAGTCATACAGTTTACACATTTGTTGTTTCTTTGGAGACTGGAACTTACAGTGGAATTTAATTGAAAGGTAAAAATTGAAAGGTTCAACCATTGTAGGAGGAGACAATTTCCATAGCAATCTCCTCATCTCTCTGTAGGGTTCTCACTTGGTAGATTGCTTTTTCATTTTGCTTGTTTGTGTTTGTCAGGCTGTGTTTGGATGTGGAAATCATATGTTTTTTTTCCCTGTCCCAGGACTTCAGCAAGTCATTCAAGTTTCCCAGTTTTGCTTCACTGAAGTGAAGGCAGTTTAAAATACTTAACCTTCTACAAAGCCTCTTTTGTAGCAGGAAGTCCTGTAGGTGATGTTCTGCCATGCTCATGGAGGTCTGTGGGAGAGCCTGGATGCCCAGCATGGACCAGAGGCTGGACTGGTTCATCCAGATGGTGCCTGGTCTGGATCTAGTGAACTAAGCAGTGAAATATCTTCTGGTTTCACTTTTTCGGGATATAATTTTTTCACGTATCCGAGAACGGGTGGAAGAGTTGAAGGAGAAACTGAAACAAGCTGTAGGTGTCACAGGAGTCAGGACTTAGTGAACCAACTGGTTAAACTCTTACCTCCCAATAAATGGAAATGTGTCAATGCTCATTAATTCCAGAGCAGCTAAGGAAGGAAGGATTTGTGTGCCTTGCCCTGCCAGAAGCAATGAGACAAATGGAGTCCCTGGCCATCTGGGTCAATAAAGAGACACATGACCTGTTTTGTAGAAGTGGAATGAAGAAGGGAACAGGCCACAAAAGATTCATGCTGTTGCAGCTTAAGCACTACTTTCTGTCACCTCTAAATCAAATTTTCTCCCTGCTTGTCTAGAGCAGGTCTTATTCATGGCTTACTGTAAATACTATCCATTCACACTAGGAGTGGAATTAATTTTCCAAAATGTAGACACTTAGTATTTTCTGAGGTATCTTGTATTATCTTGCACGTCCATGTGACACTGGCAGACGGGACACTGGATTTAAGGGAGACCCATGCCCTTTTGGAGTGGCAGCTGGAGGCTGGGCAGATGCCTTGTGGTACTGTGATTGTAGACGTCTCTGTTCAAACCAGTGAAATCCTCTGGTACTGGGACACTGGTCCTTCAGTGAGATGGCAGCTGTTTGTAGCAGAAGAGCCTGAATGGTCAGAGTTAGGGAAGAAGCCAGTACTGTATCCCGTTATTATATACACAAAGTCACAGAAAATGTTTAATCGCATTGACAGCACAGTCCTATTGTCTGAGCTGAGGCCATTCAGGGCAGCAAAGAAAGGAAAGCAAAAAAGGCTACGCATCACTGGAGAAGGAGCCCTGCCAAAGAACTGGATCCACAGGGATCATGGCAGACAGAGAGATCCAAAACAACATCTTCCATGTGGTGTCAGCTTGACTCAATGGGTAACGTTAAATGAAAGGGAAGCATTTCAACGATCTCCTGTTGATGTCAATCTCATGTGTTGAGATGAAAAGTTGACCTTTCTAAACTGTTCCCCTCCAGGAAAGTTTAAGTATTTTGACTTTGTTCCAGTTTGAGAGGAAAACAAATGTCAAAATATCTCCTTGTGCAAGAGCAATGTCATTGCCCCTTGTGCTGTACAGTTGCATTTATTGCTTTGTTTATTCATCGCATCTGATATTTTTCAGTGGAAATTTTTAAATGGAGATTGGGTTGGTTTTGAGGACTGGGACAAGGCTGAATGTACTTCTCTGGGATTTCTCTTCCCCTCCTTGTTTGCCAAGTAATGTGATAAACTGAATCATGTCTAGATTCTGGATGCACGTGTCTAGTCACACACGAACATACGTTTGTATACGCTCATGCACGTGCAGTGGCAAGAAGATAACAAAGGCAAATAGAATCCTGTTTATGACAAATAGTGTCAGTAGGGATCAGGGAGCAGGGAGAAAACCCCAAAATCACCATGCCACAAATGGGGGGGGTGGAGTGTGTGTGAATGTGTCAAAGATAAAAGAGAGAGCTGATTGCTGCATGCCTAACTTTCAGAGAGGAACACATTTTTAGCTGAGGTAGGAGACTTCCTTGAGTACAGTAAATAATACAAAGATTGTCCAATATGATAGCAATACTCATCTCCTTAACTTCAGCCATTTAAAGATACTTTTTGAGGATATTTTAGATGCTTATCTTTGGGTGGAAATGAGGGCCAGTGTTGCTTCCGATCTCTAATGACTCTAAAGGGAGCCTAGAGGATTAGTTTCAGCTAGACAACTCGAAGGCTGAAGTTAGGTGAAATTAATCCCACTTTTATTGTCCATCCCTTGCTGCTGCTCAGACTCCAGTTGAAGACACTGCATACCCATTAACTCCAAGAGAGTTTCTAGTGAGCTAATAAAGGAAGGAATTTATGATTTCAGAAGAGGATAAACATTCAGATCCTTACTCCCAGCAAACAGCCTTGAAAAAAACAGAAGGCAGGCAGTGGGGGACGTGCTACATAGGAAGAAGAGTCTTGAAATAGAAAGTTGGTCCAGCATTTCTGTGAGATGTCAGCAATTTTTAACTGAGCTTTGCCTGGAGATACTCAACTGGTTGGAACTAATCCATTTCCAGAAGAGGTGAATCAGTGTCTAGCAATTCACTAAGCCAGTTGCCCAAGTTCTGGTTGCTAAAAATCTGTTCTAGTTGCTAAAAATCTGTGCTGGTTGCTAAAAATCTGCATTTCATTGCCTTCTTGAGGGCAGAGTCCACAGGCACGCACAAGTGCATCCAAGGAGGCAGACGCCAAAGACTTGTTTGAGCTGGTGAGTACAGGAACTGTGGCTGTCAAGCAGAACATCTCAGGCTAGACCATAAACATTTGTGGGTGTGAGATGATACATGGGGAGTGGGTGAGGGGTGGGGAGGGAAAAGTGCTGTGTGAGCTAAAGAACAGTTTTGTCACTGTGTGAGTATAAATTGGCCCTGAGTCAGTTCAGACTGCAATGAAAAAGGTGGTCTCTGTCCATCCAAGGGGACTGGGTCCCAAAATTAGGCATAGTGAGAGTAGAAGCTTGGACTATTACTTGAATACTGAAACACATATATTTCCTTGTGCATTATGTAAGAAAATTTCCTGAAATAAGAGGAAATCTGTATTAAATGCTAAAGAAAAGCTCTTTTGTATTGGATTGAGTTATGGTCAGAGACTGCAGAGATTTGCCACTGACTTACTGAATGAGTCTGGAGTGTTATTTAGGTCATTTATCTTCTGAGGACACAAAGGTTAGCCAAGAAATTAAGCCACTTGTTTAGGATTTGAATGACTTTAAACCCCCCAAAAACAGGAACCCCCCTTCTTGTGAGACTTCTTGTAGGACAATAGCTTGAGGTGGGATTCAACTTGCATACTAAGGCAGCTAGAATTAGAGATGAGATTCAACCTCAGATTTAGACATCTAAAAGTGAAGGTGTAGTCCCTGCATGGGTTAATTTCTTCACATGTTATCAACTACAAATGAAAGTTTGTGGTCAGGTCTTTCTCTTGCAACAGCCACAGGTGAAAAAGAAGACATTACGTTCACAAGCAGCACTGAAAACCACAGTGTGGTCTTTTTGGTCTTCATTCACTGATGTTATGCTACTTAAACACAAATATTAAGCTATCTCACCTAAGGTTACATGTCTAAAAGTTACATGTCCAGTCAAAGTGAGTGGTCCAGGCTCCCTCTTGAGTCAGTGGAGAGAGGTAGGCATTTCCAGAAGGTGACTTGGTGAGACATCATCCTTTGGCAGTACCTTTGAGCACGTAGTCTGCGCAACTTGCAGGGAGGAGAAGCTTACATTTTAGACAACCAACATTCAGTTCAGTGAATCCCATGTGGCAGCCTCCTGTGAAACCTGTTTTGTTTTATTCCAGGTTTTATTTACCCCAGCTTTTCACATGGTTTCTTAAAGCAATGACTCTTTATTAGAAAACCCTGTGGAACCCCTCCGCTATTCCTTAATATTGTGTTGACCGTCCCAGTACAATGCCCATTTTGTCTTTTGTTACCCAGTGAGCTAATATGTGGGAATCATCCAACTTTCTCACAGCTGAGGCTACTACGTGCTAGTGGCCAACAATGAATTTTCTTTCTCACTCAAGGAGGGGTTTAGTGCTGGAGAGTCAGGATGGACTGTGGTTCCTGCATATCTAACATGACACCTCTCTATAGCCTACCTGAGAAGAACATCTATGGACACGTCCCTGAAGTCTCTCATTATTCTGGGAGGAAATACACTGGCAGGGTTGAGTAAGGCACAAGTGCTGTCCTGATGTCCTGCTTAACCTGTTTTTTTTTTTTAAAATAAACAAACTCATCCACTCTGTGACTTTAGAGGAATTCCCATGACTTTTAATTTCCTAGGGACGGATAACTTTGCGATTAAGGCTCTGGCCTGAATCCAGAAAATGCTTCACGTTCATCACTAAGTCTCATATTAGACCTGTTTGCTTGGGTACAAAAAGTAGTTGTGCCAACCATTTCTTTCCCCTTGCCTGAATAAGGTACAGGTCCAACAGAATTGGCCAGGTCATTGATTTCTTGACCTTAGGTTTCACAGTATCTCCGATGTACCTGCTTTATAGGGTTTTACAGCCTTCTCTTGTAGTAAGTGGGATTCAACTCACTTAAATTTAAACATTTAAATATTGGCAGTAAGTCTAAACTAGTTATGTAGGTGTCATAGCAGACACTGATTCTCCTGAGAAACCTACCCTAGCGCAGGCTGAGCTGCTCTCTGGAGAAGCCATTCTCTCTTCATGAACTCTAGAGGGAGCCTGGATGACTGCTTTAGAGTACATATGCAATTTCTAGACAGCTAAATGAGGTGATGCAAATCCTGACATCTCTGTTTTCTATCTGGCAGTCAGTATTGCATTTCGCTATCTCAGCAAAACATAACATTTGGTCTTGGAAGCCGTGCAGTTCCAGTGGTGTTTTATATACTCTTGGGTGAGAGGCTACTATGAAAAAACAGGTACCATAAGTGAAACCCAAGGATGGTGGGGACCTTTATACACTGATGAAAGAATCCTATTGTCATTACTTTGGTGATGGATCAAAAAAAGTGAGGCAAGGACCAGTAAATGACAAGAGCTGGTAAAACAAATAAACAAAAATTCCTTAAAGCATCCATGAAGGTAAGAAAAATATGTATCAGTCATATTTAGTTTTAACCTTCCTCATAAAAACAACCAAGTTTATAACAGTTATTTTATAGAATTACACTTATTTAATTTTAATTCGTATGTGTTTTGCCTCTATCCATCTATCTGCTTGTCAGGTCTCTCAGTTCCTGCCCCAGTGACTTTTGGACCTGTTGCTCAATTTTAAATAAATTTAACAGATGGATGAAAGACCTGCAAATATTAAGTTACTCTAAGTTTTGTGAAAATAGGTTGCTGACTGGAGGGGAAAAATTCCAGAAAACAAACGAGAGAGGCTGCAACGTGAAATCAGTCACCAAAGAAACTATGGGATGGAGCTGCAGGAAACAAAACTTTGCAAGTTTTGCTGTTTGCAGAACTGCTTTTCTTTTTCTTTCTCTTTTTGTTAAAGCAGAAATTGTTCCCTACATCCATCCCAAAGTTAAATACAATTTATTTATTTTGAAGGATGAGTAAGCTGCAATCATGCCACTGCATTGTGGTCTGCTGAGTCTGAGTGGACAAAGCCTAATTTAGAACAATGTTATAAAAGAAAACTAAAGAACCCCCAAATCCCAGTCCTATAGTAAAATTTGCTTAAACGTGAATTCAGTATTTTTTTTAGTGGTCACCTACTTTTGCAATGTCGAGTTTAGCAACTCAAGTTCACCCAGACAGAAGTTATGAGCACGTTTCTTGAGAAAACATGACTGACAAGAAGATTGTGATGGGAAGGGAAGGGAAGGGAAGGGAAGGGAAGGGAGAGGGAAGGGAGAGGGAAGGGAGAGGGAGAGGGAGAGGGAGAGGGAGAGGGAGAGGGAGAGGGAAAGGGAAAGGGAAAGGGAAAGGGAAAGGGAAAGGGAAAGGGAAAGGGAAAGGGAAAGGGAAAGGACAGGGGGAAAAAGGGGAAGAAACTGCTTTCAAGACTACATCCAATCTTCTCGACGCTGATCAGAATATATTTTTTAATTGCTTTCTTTAAGTCAACATAGACAATAACAACACTGGAGGCTGGGAAGGAAGTGGATGATACGCCCAGGTTTGCTGTTGACACCCTGTTCTTCAGGCTGGTAAATTCACCACAGCTCTAACAAAGCCGAGAAGTACGTTACAACAGCACCTCACCAAGAACAATGTGTTTTGCTCAACGCTGCAGTTATGGTAAGATTTATGGTTCCTACTCCAAGAATTCAGCTTCTTAGCAGATGAGTCAGGCAAAAAATGCCTTGATCACAGATGGTGAGCAGAATCATAGAGAAATTAAGTGACTTGATGGGGTTATAATTCAGACTGTTATAGAGCTGGGAATTGATCCCAAACCCCTTGAATCCTTGCCTGATGACTTAGAATAAGGTTGTCAGTGAATTTTATCCCTGTGCAAGTAGAGTGTCAAGATTAAGTCAGTTATCTGGATTCCTTTTTCCCACATCAAAGAGCAATTAGCAACTCCAGATGCTTTGTTTTACCTAGCTCAGCCATCTATCTTAAGGTGGGACTATCAAGCTTGGACTGGTGCTTCTAAAGTGACTATTTGCAAATAAACACTCAAAAGATTTGAACAACCTGGTACACACAAAAAGGAACCTGCAAGTTTGCCTTCTTACCCCAGTACAAGCTCTTTTTCTACCTTGTTCCCTATATGAGCACTGTTGGACAACCAAATTGCCTGTTCAAGCACTATGGACAGTCTATTGCAGCTGAATTATTAATGCCTTAATATACATGTGCGGATAAGGTTCCACTCAATTAACATTAAGTCCCTATATGTTAAGCATTCGGCATTTAATTCTGAACTCTTCCTCCCCTCCAAGCCTTTCTCTGTTAGCGTTTTGGCCAAGCCATCACCTTCATGCAGCCTGTCTACAAGCAGGATGGAAAGCTGATCCAGAATAAAACTAATTATATTTTCTGTTGAATTATTTTTAAACCAAGAGGTTTCTTGAACCCGCCTATATGGTAGTCACGGGAATGCCTGTGGCATTACTTCCAAAAATATGTCATGGGATTTCAGGAATGAGGAGGCAGATGGGCAGAGGGAGGGTGAGACCACCTCTGTGGCAGTGGTGCAATTTATGCTTCAGGAGGACGGGAAGCAATCATAGAATCATAGAATGGTTTAGGTTGGAAGGGACCTTGAAGATCATCGAGTTTCCAACTCAGTGTAGAATCACCTCCCTCGATCAGGACACAGGTACTGCTTTGACAACTCATACAGACACCATTCAGTGTGGAAATAACCTGGACTAACCCACCACAGCCTGGCTTTACCCTAATGGAAGTGTCATAGGAGATTTGGAGGAATACCATTGAGGGGGCACAAATCCTTAAGAACACCATTTTGTTACATTCCCTGAAATGCCTTTTTTACCAGTGAAGAAACTTGGATGTTGACAATCATCTTATCTCCCCGATTTCTAGTCATCAAAAAGTTAAATGTGTTAATAAAGTTATAATCTCTATCAGTGAAGAAAGAAGTCAACACTTCCAAAAGCCAAATCTTCCCAAGTTTGAAGAAGTGTTTAAGATACTTGGGACAAATTGCACTCTGGTACATCCAGTAGCTGTTGAAGGAACGTGCATGACTAAATGCTCACCTTGTCAAAACCTGAAGTGAGATAAATCGTTTGCCTAAGGACTACTTTAAAATTTCTGTAGCAAAGCACTTGGCAGAGAAAAAAAATCCCCAAACTCAAACCTCCCTCACTCTTCCCTGCATCATGTTTGCCTTCCAATTATGCAATGTTGACTCCTGTGCTTGCTCCCTGCATTCTAACAATCGATGGATGAGTATTTAGCAAATATATATGGTGTTATATGAGTCATACAGACCCAGCCCTGCAGTTGCCACTGCTTTGGCCTCTCAGAGCACAGAGGAAGGGAAAGTCTTTCCTGGTGCCTTGATGCTCACGGTGAGGAGGGTGGGATGACCAGGTGCACACACACACACACACACAAATGTAATCTTCAGTGTAACCCATCTTTTTTCTTTGCTCTTCAGCTAAACTTTTCCACTGAGCATTATGCAAATATTTGCACTCGTGGATGTAACACGAGCTTTAACTTTCTCTGCAGTTTGCAGAGCTGTTAGACTCTGTTGGCACAGACATGGGTATTTTGTTGGCATTGGTATTTTGTGGGTATTTTTTTGTCCCTCTACACCACTCTCGTGAGACCTCACCTGGAGTACTGCCTCCAGCTCTGGAGTCCCCAACATAAGACAGACATGGACCTGCTGGAGCGTGTCCAGAGGAGAGCCGCAAGGATGATCCAAGGGCTGGAGCACCTCTCCTATGAGGAGAGGCTGAGAGAGTTGGGGCTGTTCAGCCTGGAGAAGAGAAGGCTCCGGGGAGATCTTATTGCTGCCTTCCAGTCCCTAAAGGGGCTCCAGGAGAGCTGGGGAAGGACTTTTTACTGGGGCATGGAGTGACAGGACGAGGGGGAATGGCTTTAAACTGGAAGAGGGCAGGTTTAGATTAAACATTAGGAAGAAGTTTTTCTCTTTTAGGGTGGTGAGGCACTGGAACAGTTTGTCCAGAGAGGTTGTTGAGGCCCCATCCCTGGAGGTGTTCAAGGCCAGGTTGGACGTGGCCTTGGGCAACCTGGTCTAGTTGGAGGTGTCCCTGCCCGTGGCAGGGGGGGTGGGACTCAATGATCTTCAAGGTCCTTTCCAACCTAAACCATTCTATGATGATCAGCTAGATGGTTGCTACTAAACATACGTGCAATGAGTGAATTCAACATGCCATTGTGCTTTGGGCACTGCTTTGTAGATTTTTCCTCTGCTGAGGTACTGATTTTCATGAATTTATTAAGAACTCTATTATCCCTGAGTCTTCCAGCCCCGTTTCAGTTGAAATGGTCTAGTAGTTTCCAGCATTATTGAGAAAGGAACCTCTAGAGAAATAGGAAAACAGCTAAGAACCAAAAACTTTACTTTTTCAGGAAATTCTGCTGATAATATAGTCTGTTCTACAAAGGAAAGGAAAGAAGGAGAACAACTGCGATGACTGCTGAGAGCATTTGCCTGATGGCATCACTGCTGCTTGGATGGCTCTCAGAGATATGTGTATTTCAACTGCTGATAAAAAAAAAAGAAAGAAAGAAAAGAAAAGGAAAGGAAAGGAAAGGAAAGGAAAGGAAAGGAAAGGAAAGGAAAGGAAAGGAAAGGAAAGGAAAGGAAAGGAAAGGGAAAAGATGGGAAAAGATAACAAAAGAAAAGAAAAGAAAAAAGAAAAGAAAAGAAAAGAAAAGAAAAGAAAAGAAAAGAAAAGAAAAGAAAAGAAAAGAAAAAAGAAAAGAGAAAAGAAAGGAAAAGAAAGGAAAGGAAAGGAAAGGAAAAGAAAAGAAAAGAAAAGAAAAGAAAAGAAAAGAAAAGAAAAGAAAAGAAAAGAAAAGAAAAGAAAAGAAAAGAAAAGAAAAGAAAAGAAAAGAAAAGAAAAGAGGAATGAACAAAAACAGCCTGGAGTATATTTCCAAGTCAATTTTATCTTATCTGGAAACACACCTTAAACATAAATGCTTACTGCTCATGTAAGGCAGACTTAAGGTTCTCTAGGTGATATGTTATAGCATACTATATATTAACAGATTATACTCAGAGTTTAACCCTAGAACTTCTGAAGTGACCATGTTAAAATTATTCCAAGTAGATTTGTGGTGTGATTTGCTTTTTGTTTTGTTTTGGGTTTTTTTTTTGTTTGTTTGGTTTTGTTTTGGGGTTTTTTTGTTTTTTTTTTTTCCCCCTGCCCTGTGATAAATATAGTATTGTTGTGGTGTCTTTCCTATCAGGGCATTTTTGGCCTGAGTAAGGTTTTGTGAGTCTCATTTTGTCTGGAGTCAGAAGAGCATGTAAATATTTAAATGATGCATTTGAAACGGTCCCACCGCCAACATCATGTTTCTCAACATGAGCAAAGGACCATGGACTTCAGCTGAAATAAAGGAGATTTGAATTCAAGACCAGGACAACTTTCTAATAAGAGGATAATGAAATACCAAAACTGATCACCTGGAGAGGAGCATGTGGCTTCTGTCACTAAAAGTTTTTAAGAACAGATTGGTAGATATGGTGGGAAGGGCTTAATGGATTTTACCTTCCTTTGGTTATGACCATGGGATTTCTGAGGTCCCTTCTGACCTCATTTTCTAGAAAACAGGATTTGATGTCTTGGGGGAGGGGAACACCCCACCCCAGACCCCTGGCCAACACAAACTGGCAATATCTCCAAGTCAACAAACTGTGGTATAGGATACATATTTACACAGTCACAACAGGCTTTTTGCATAAGGGTATCAAAAAGAAGAATGAAAATTATAGCGATTATCAGTCTTTTGGAATTGACATTGAAGGCCTTCTATGGAAGCCTTAGTAGGACTTTTTTCCTTTGCATGAATTTAAATTTGTTCTTATCAGGGGTATTTTCTCATGCTGAGACTGAAGAGGATCTCAGATGGCACCAGACACCAAATTTCAGTCACCAGAGTTGTGCTCCGGGGGTCTGTGTTGAATGAGCTACTCCAATCCACCTCCCCATGTAGACAAGTCCCAAGAAAACACCAAGTTTTTGAAAACTCGACCATGATTGTTGAAAAGAGATGAAAGCAGAGACCAGAGGCAGCCGCTAGAAAATGTGGCATACGTCAAGCTGCATGCCTGGTTTTGATCTTCAAACATGATTCTCCTTCGAGGTTTGTTTTGTTGTTTTTATGAGAAAGCCATCAGCAGAGATGTGGAGATGAACCCAGCAGAGACGTTAACATGTGATTTTATTGTAGTAACCTTTGTCCCTCCTCACCCCACTCCTATATCACCTGCAATCCCTGTGTAATGACAAGGGTTAAGGATAATATTGTGAAGGTCAAACATTGAAAGCTGATAAAAAGAAACTGCTTTTCCATCCACCACTGGTTCATTGAGTTCAAAGGCAGGAGAGTTCACAGATACACGTCTTGGTCTGGGTTACAAGGAACCTTTGCTGGTGAGGTTGTTTGAAAACACACGAGTTTTTACTAAGGGCAAAATGTAATCTGGAGTGAAACGTCCCATGTTTTAGGAAAATACATCATTCTTCCCACCTCTGTGCTTAAGCCACCTTTCCAGGCAGTTAAGGGGTTGGATTTTCTGAGGGACATCATGCCAAAGCTGCCCAAATGCAAAGACTGTTGCATTTTCTCAGAAGTAAATGCTGTTGGAGGCTACTTGAACCTTTAAATATGTGGTCAGTTTACCTTAGAGTGGTCCTTTATCATACAGCAGCTGAATGGAGTATGGTTTGTGTCCACGCTCTTTGCCTGTGCCAAATGCAGACCAAGACAAGTGAGCATGGCCTGTGCTAAAACTAAGTGGATTTACACCATCTTGCATCCTGGAGGGCCTGAGAGAACACTCCTAAGTAGTTCCTACCTTCAGTAGCACCACCACGAGGCTCACCATAACTTGTCAGTCCGTGATAGTTTGGGAGTCGGTGAGTCCTCAGCAACATCAAGTGCCTGAGCTGTAAGTTAGGTGGGTCACGTACCCTGATCAGATCCCACAGGTCTTGTGTCTGAAGTTAAATGATGGAAGTTGCTTGCGATGAGTTGAAGGATAGGGTTGTAGAAAATGTTTGGTGACATGACTCCTGCATTCACTGAGAATCACCCCTACCCCTGCTCTGGGAATTGCACGGCAAGTTTGCAAATTAATCTGCACACTGCCATAAGCGACCTGCAAGAATCTCTTTAAGTGGGCTTTTTCCTTCAACCCTGGCAAGACTTTTTTCAGCTCCTGCCACAAACTATCCTACTTGCTGTCATGCCATAATACATCTTAGCCCTAAGGCAAAGAGCGAGACCTGCAGGTTGCAATTTCAGGTGGTACACCAACAAATCACTTGACCTACATGATGAAGCGTGTGTTTCCGCCTGGCCAGCATCTGCAGTGTTTTGACTACTGCAAAGCCTGCTGAAGCTGCAAAGCTGTTACAATATTATGACAAGCAGTTTTTAAATCCCACGGCGCTTATGAAATGCTAGGAAGTCTATGGCCCACGGCGTCCCCTTCCCTGCTGAGGAAGATGAAAAAGAAAGCACGGTTACCTTATCAGAGATGAATGAATGGATCGTCTGTTATTAGCTAACGGTCCCAAAGGCAAGAAGCAGTTAACAGTCAGCAAACTCCTACCATGAGTATGGTACAGACTAATGTCCCAGGGATATTTTTTTTCTCTTTAAACAGAAATTAATCACGCAGAACAGAAATACTTTCCTTCGTGCTTCTACTCTGATTGCACAGACAAGAGAGAAAAAAACAAAGGCTTAGTTGAACTCTGTGGAAGGGGAGTGGAGGAAATCTCTCTTTAAAAGTTTTTAAAAATAGAGTGCTTTTCTATTTTCTTGTCATTTGCAAAGAGCTCTGTGTCTTCTACCTGCGTCCTGAGGCAGGAGGTTTAGTAGTGGCTATAGGATCTCAACAGCCCACAGGAGGGATGAGACAGTTGCATGTGGCTTAGCTCCAGGCCCTCTTTGGAGGAGGGCAGCAACCATTGCAAGGGCCTGGTGGGTCTCCAAACATGCAGAGTTACTGAGGAGGAAGCTGGGAAGGACAATTGTCTTCTTCCTTTAGCTTTTATATGGGGATGAACGGTTCTGGGTGTGAACTGCTCTGTGGGTGAATGCAATAGCTGCAAGTCAGGGGGAGAAGGACTCTTTCTCCTGGAGCACTTGAAGGGTGGGGTAGAGGTGGTTGGGACTGAGGACACAAGGTCAGCTTGGCCCTGCTCACAGCTCCTTGCTCCATGTTTCCCACTAACCCTGCTTTCTGTGTTACTTAAGAACATGGTCCTCCCTACTTGAAGTCTTTATAGGATCTACACTTGCTTCAAACCTCTTTCTCAAAGGTGCATCAGGGTGGCAAGTTCTTTGCCATTCACAGACATCAGGAAAAAATTTCCTCATCTTTTTGGGTTTTGTTTAGTTTCATGGAAAATTCAGGCTGTTACAGAAAGAGATCTCAGCTGCTTTGACCTGAAACATAGAGGTCAACTGTTGGAGCTGAACTGTGATCTGTTAATTGTAATAAGCTGTTACTCTGCCGGCAGACATGACTTGCACAATGTCAAGCACCTTGTGGGCTCATAAAGAATGCCCTCTGACCAAGTCTGATAATAAAATATCTTACCGTGTTTGGGAAGGCTATCCATCTTACTTTATCCTTTTAATTAGCATCACCCCTCCCAACAAACCCAAAAGCGTTGGAATTGCTGCAGCATAACCCTGCTTTTGGAAATTTACTCTAAAATGTATGCCAACACCCTGGAGGCAATAAATCCAGAAAATCAAAGAATGAAATGTTTATCTCGTCCTTTTAACATCACGGAAGGGAATCTTCCTCTCTCGTGTTCACTAGTGAGTGGAAGTCCATCTGGAGGGCTTCTGTTATTTCAAATCTTCTAAACAACTCCTCCTCTGTTACAGTAATTGCATTAATTGTAGGCTGATTTTAAAAAACAAGCTGTAGAAACAGAGCATGAAGCAAAGTTCACTTCAGAAGTGTTTCCCACTCTTTCTAAACAGAGTGGAGGCAGGCCATGCAAGGACGAGGACTCTGGCTCTGTTGGAGTTTGCTGGATGTCTTGGATGAGCTCCTCTCTTTTTACCCACCCAGACACTCTGCAAAGCCTGAGATTAGTTAACTCCATCCAGACTTTGTTAGATGCCCTCCTGCTCATCCTGGTGTCCTATTGCGCTTTTGCTATGGGCACGGTTTTGTAACAGGCTACCAAAAAAAGCACGGATTAAAAAAAAAATAATTATTGTTATTGTTACTCTGTTCAGAATTTTAAGTCTTATCAAAATACAAGGATTTCATGCTGTTACAATGATTCTGACACTGGCAATTGTCTAATTGTTGCTAATTCCTATTTATAATGCAATTACAATTACTTTATTATATACAAATCTCCTACTATTTACCCCTTTTTCCAGAAATATATCCATCCTTTCCACGTGCTGTTACAGCAAGCCATCGGCATGACAAGGTCTTTACTCGGAGGAGTGCAATGTTGACTGTGTGGGTTTTGTCCCCTCCAAGTCATGGTTGCACTAAGGGTTGCCTTTTATTTATTTCAGGAAATATATTGATAACACTTTTTTTCTCCTGATTGCCCTAAAAAAAAATGTTTACAGAAGGATTGCTAGCATTCATTCGTTCTTCCATGTATGTGGAATGGTTTCTTTTAGAGTAAAGCGACACAGATGCACAAGCAAACCTTAGGTTAAAAAACACCTTGAAAATAGTTAGATGATTTACTAAAACAAACCTCCAACCACATGGTAGGTAATGAACACCTGACAAGTGGTGAATTTTCCCATTCTGTTTAGGACGAGTTAGACAAGGGTCATTTGAACCTAAAGCAAGATGCAAACACAGCAAAACTTTCTTAAATAATTTTGCAAGTACGGGTGAAATGAAGAAAAAAATGCATTCAAATCCAGAGAAGTCCAGACAAGGCCTGAGAAGTCCAGAGTAATGTGTTCCGTTGTTTTCAACTACAATTAAATGTTGCGCTTACTTTGAAGAAGAAGACTTTTCCCAAGATTGACATGGTCTTTGAAAGAGGGCCCAGTAGCAGAACCATCTGCTCAAAAGATTTTTCTAAAGGCTTTATTCTGGTTCTGTTCTAATTTTCACATATCATAGAATCACAGAATGGTTTAGGTTGGAAGGGACCTTGAAGACCCTTAAGTTCCACCCCCCTGCCGTGGGCAGGGACACCTCTTACCAGCCCAGGTTGCTCCAAGCCCCGTCCAACCTGGCCTTGAACACCTCCAGGGATGGGGCAGCCACAGCTTCTCGGGGCAACCTGTTCCAGTGCCTTACCTCCTTCACAGGAAAAAATTTCTTCCTAATGTTTAATCTAAACCTGCCCTCTTCCAGTTTGAAGCCATTCCCTCTCATCCTATCACCACATGCCCTTGTAAAAAGTCCTTCCCCAGCTCTCCTGTAGGCCCTTTACTGGAAAGCCACAATAAGGTCTCCCCGGAGCCTTCTCTTCTCCATGTATAAAATTGGAGTCAGTAGACTGGTCACGGTGCACGCGTGCTTCAGAGTAACATCTCAAAAGAAAGACCAGCTGGAAAGGGAGTACAGCGGCTAAATGAAGGTGACAGGGATTTGCTGAGTTATCGTCAGCAGAGGATTGTGTCAGGCCTGTTTACGGGGTGCTAAGCAACATCTACTTTCCCATTACTTCCAGTGAGAGCTAAACATGCTCAGCACCCTGCAGAATTAGACCTAGTCCATTTTGCATATTTTTTATTCCTGGCGGGATGTGCTGAGCACAGTCCGTTTCAGTCTCAGCACCAGGCCTTGTTTTTTTCCAGAATAATCTAGGATTTGCTTGCTCAACTTTTGTCCTTCCTTTTGCGACCAGATGTGTATACCTTTTTTCTTGGGCTGTTGAAACTGGAATTGAAATCTGGGGGAATCACAGACAGCTTTTTACTGGATAAACTTAAAGGAATTTCTCTGTTGGTTGCTTTTTCTTTTTTTGAAAGCAAGAATGGCAATTAATTCAACCCTATGTGAAGTTATTTTCTTTAGAAATGGATTACCCAGAGAGAAGATGGAGACAGAAGACAAGGAGAGACAGAGAAGAAAAAGAAGGAGATGCTGTGCAGATCCTGGGCTCATCTGCAAACACAGTGAAGACCTAAGTGTACCCATGAAATCTGAGCTTTCACTGAAAGGCGATGGGGTCTCTTGGGCAGCCAGAAGAGAAAGGCAAAAAGTCTGAGGAAAACTGGGACTCCAGATGCCCCAATGGATGGGGACCCTCACTAGTTTTCTTTGAGTGTTTGGCTCACTGGAGGACCACAACCTCCACTGACTCCAGCAAGCAGAATTCTTCCTTCTAGGGCAGACAGCAGGTTTGGACTGGTGGCTTGGGACAGGCGAGCTGCAGGAGGTGGATTCCTCAATGCCCTTTGAGGATATTAAACTGCAAGGAGAGGAACAAGCTTTGCTGTAAACTGCTCAGAAAAAGAAAATGAGAGATAAGACTGAAGTTTAGAAATTGGTGTTTAAAGGCAGGTGCAAAGAACTTCTTTACATACCTCCTTTCAATTTTCTCTTCCAAACATTGAGCACACCCAGCCTGTTCAGTCAGACTGACCCTCCAATCATTGTTGTTATCTTCTTTCTCTTATTTATCCACGTGTTCCTTGAGCTGTATCACCTGAAATTCGACGTGACAATTTGGCTGAGGTGTGAGCTGGTTCCCCCAGCCAAGGCAGATCTCAGGGCTGTCTTTTATGCCAGAAGAAAAATGCCACAAATCTATGCAGACTGAAGCTAGAACTGCGGCTGTCTCGTGATGTACACATTTTCTTTCTGAGATGTCCAAATCAGCACTGAATTCATGGTCCTGCGCAGTTCCTGGCATCTCTTGGAAGAAACACAAGGAACCTGTACTCTAAAGAAAGTCACTAAATACATTAAAACTTCTTGAATATCTGTCTGCTGCAATAGTAAGGTTTATATACATCATACATCAAGGGGTTTGCCTTATATAGCTTGCAGAAAATGGGAATAAAGAAGTATTCTCAGCATCTGGTAGCATACAAGCTATTACAGGATCAAAGAACATGAATGGAAGGGAACTGAAATGATGTAATGTCGCTTCAAAATATCCAGCAGTAGAGAGATTGAAAACACAAGGTATTTCGAATAGGGAAAGCTTCTTAGCTGAAGATTTCCACAGCAAGAGTTACAAAGCGCAGTGGTTGAAGTGGTCACATTTGAAAATGACTGGGAAACAAAGGTTAGATACAGAAGTAGGAGCTACTGTAATGAGAGCAGGTCAAAACTTGGTGTTTCCATTTCGAGGCAAAATAAGAAACTCTGAAAAAAACACAGGGCTGGTTCAGTTGAAACAAAGATACGATTTTTTTTTTTTTTCCTAAGTGAAGATACTGCAAATGTTGTTTTTGCGGTACTTGGCAAAAATGTTGTACTTGCGGTACTTTAGTGGGATTAGAATGAAGACAAAGTTCACTGCAGAACTTGCCATAGTTGGATTGGATGCTGAACTTGTCTCTTGCTCACAGGAAGGTACAACAAATCCCACATTTACCTGCTCTGGACAAAGAGATAAGGTGCGGTTTTCAGGGTAAACACAATCGACCTTTACTGTTGCAGCTCTTCATAACAGTAGGTGTGGTTGCCACCTGTTTTAAAGAAGGGGGTGAATAAGCAACCCGACATCCCTGTCCCCATCACGTGATGCTGGGAAGTGCACTTAGGATTCCTGTACTTCCAGCTACAACAATCTGCACAGAAATACGGGTGTATGCACCATCCCACGCGCGTGCAGGGAGGCTGTTACACCTGAGACGTGTTGAACCTCATGTACATGTGGACCAGCTGCATGCAACTAGGGGCCATGGTCCCACGGCCTGAGCATCCCACCACTGTTGATGAATATTCAGAAGCCACAAGCAAATGCACACTTCTAGAATGAGCAAACTGTGGCATAGAGAAGTGGAATGGAAGTGGGTCAAATACCTCTAAACCAGCTTGATTAACTCACATCTGAAAACAAGACCAGCTCCTATGGAGACCCTCGCTCGGCATAATCTGACCTAGAGAAGCACTGCCAGCTCCAGACACCTTAATAAAGAACCTGACATATTAATTGCTACAGTGTTTTATTTTGTGTGAGGCTTTTCACAGATGAACTGCAGTTCAATTCTCTTTCGCAGGTAAAGTTTAACTATCCTTGCAGTAAAGCAACTTTTTTTTTTTTTAAAAAATCTTGTTGAAAGGGATTGGGGAGGTGGAAAGTAGTTTAAAAATTAATAGAGGTTTTTTTTTTTTTTTCTCAGTTGAACTATAAATGGTATTTTAATGGGTATCCAGTAAAAAGAAAACCTAGTCAGGAATTCTTCTAGAAGACTGAGAACCAGCCACAGGATCACAAAATTGCCCGTTCTCAGAATAAGTATGAAATATAACTGATATTTCCTGTGAGGAGTGGTTTCATAACACATAAAGCTACGCACAGTTTTGTCCTTCCTCCAATTTCTCATTACTCACTATTACATTTTAAAACATAATAATTTTGAAATGCAATAGTGAGAAGAGGATCCTTCAAGCAGAACTTTCCCAGTAATGTTTGTCCCTTCTCTTGGCTCAGATACTTGAGCATGACTCCATGGGGATTTTAAGTTGTGGTGTTGTTTTTTTTTTTCTTTTCTTGTATCTTCATAAAGTAGACAGCCGACACAGGTCAGATAAATCACGCCTAAGAGTGCTGGTTTCCCACCACTAACAATATAAAGCTGTAACAATGAGCCTTGAATGCGCTGCATGAACGTGGAGCTGAATCCCAGCATCAGCATCACTGTCTGAAGTGAGTTGTGGTGAATCTTTAGCTATTGATTTGGACAAAATGGATGTCTATGCTCTTATTTAGTCTTTGACTTGTGGGTGCTCTGATATAACAAGTCATATGAGTGGCTTTTTGCTGTCTGTAGCATACAGCCACGTCAGATCTTCTTGTCCCTTGAACCCACCATTTAGATGCATTCCATGTTCTCTTGCAGGGATACGCAACAATGTCCTTTGAAGCATCAGGTTTGTCTCCTTTTTTTGAGCATATTTCTAGTCCTGGACAATACAGACAGTGGGTAGAGGAGAGAGGGACTGGAAGAATTAACAGTGAGCTGTAAGCAGGCTGTTATCAAGATTTTTGCATGCCTGGGAAAATTTGAAATTCATAACTAAAGGGAATAGGATGCAGCTGAGACTGCACTAATATCAGAAATTGGCTTTCACAGGAGTCCTCTGTTGTAAGCTGATAGGTAGGTAGCGTACATGGGCAGGTATGTGGGCTTGTGTGCTCCCACTTTCAATTCTATCATCAAAACCATGGCCAAAATGGAAACAGAGAGAAGACAGATGCTCAAAGACAGTGGTTGCATGTTGAGGTCCTCTAAATTGAGGAGAGTGCCTTGTTATTTCCATGGCAGTTTGAAAGCTTCAAACCCCCCAGAATATTTTGACCTCTGGCTTTCTTCTGGCTGTGGCTGTACAGACAGATAAGGTTGATCAAAGACAAAAGGGACTTGGTCAAGGACACGAAGGGATCCGGCAGCATGACAGGGATTTACATCTGGGTCTGCTGAGCAGCAGGTTCAACTCTTCTGTACCTTCCTCTGCAGGGAGCAAGAATGTACTTAAAGAGACATAACTACACGTTGCTCTTCAGTTCTGTTGGTAAAATAAGATGTGAAGCAGCTGGCAGAGATTGACCAAAATCTAGTTTGCCTGATGACTAAACACGAGATTTGTTTAACCAAATTCAAATAACATGGATGTTATTTTTGATTTATAGATCTCCAGAAGTCTCATCCAAATAAAATAACGTCTGCCTCTCTCCCATGTGTCAGCCAAATGCTCTCAAGACCCCGTTTAAGATGTAGGGAGTTATTCATTGGTCACATTGTGACTCAGTATCACCTAGACTGGAACCAAACTGCTCCAGTCACTCAGAATTGCCTTCTGATTTCCAGCCTGAGTTTATGCTGGGTCAATCTTTAACCTCTCTTCCTGTGCCAGTAACGACTTTCAGCATAAATGAGTAACTCCTTTCCTGGTGGGAGTTCTCTCCTGTATTTATATTCCCACTCAATGTTCATTTTGCTGGACTAAGCATGATATGTTGGCACACGCTTTGTTTTGCTCTTGTGTCCTTGTCTCCTGCTTGTGCATGCAGTTTGCGTGCTGTTTTGCTCTGGGGTGACTAACCAGTTTTTTTGGCTGGGACACTATATCCTAAGATTCAAACCATGCCCCTTGGTATGGAAAGAACCGGGCATTCATTCGTATGCACTCAAAGATAATATATTCATAGCGTTAATCACCCCTGACAAAACGGACCATCCCTGCCCATGGTCACCCCAGGAGTTTTTTAGTGCAGCTATTTTTATATCTTTTCATGTTTCTTGATCACGGCATTGGTAGGACCAGGAAAGTACATAGGGCAGGAGGTTCATAACTAGAACTGTCCAAGCGGTTGTTTATCCAGATCTCTCTGCAGAAACTTTCTTCAAAGTCAGGGCAGGGAGAAGGTGCTTCTCAAGGGTATTCATCCTGTCCTAAGATAGACATTTAAGACAACTCAGGTGAATTACTTGGTAGAGACCTTTCCTTCTCCACTTGTGCTAAGGGGCGGCTACACAGTTAAGATGACAGGTGGGATTAATCTAATCCAACTTCAGACGTCTACAGTGTCACTCCATCTGAGCTAATGACTAATGACTAAGGCTTTTTATAGTCTGTGGGGAGAAGTAGGAATTTGCAAGATTAGGAACAGGAGTTTGTAGGATGTGTAGAAATCTGATCCATTTTTCATATTTCTTCTGTGTCTTTGAGAAGCCTATTTCTGTCTAGGGACTATGAAAGGTATAGGAAAAGTGAATACCTCAAGTGGAACTATTGGTATAAATTACATACCTATATTCAAAAAAATAATTTCTGAAATCTCATCAAAAGCAAGGAAAACAGCTGCAGGTGAGGGACAGAGCGTGTTTCTCTGCTCTACTACAGCTGCCAAGTCTCTTGCAATCACACTGTGATTCCTTTTGCCTATGTTATTGAAGCAACTCTGCAAAACATCTCCTATTGTTTTCCTTGGGCTGTGCTCCACCAACCAATCCTGAGTGGCTCATGGCATTACAGAGTCAGAGAGGCAACATAATGTCAGAGCGACAAAGGAAATAAGAGTTTCCTTTAGCAGGACTGCAAGTTGAAAGGAATCCCATGAAAAGATAATCCCCACTCCCCATAGCTGCCCAGAGCTAAAAACCATTTCTTACGGTATGAACATAGGTGTCTTCATTCACCCAGCAATGTTCCTGGCAGGTTATCTAAAGCAAAGGTCTTACATGCTAGGAAAAAATATATTCTGCGAGGTTGGTTTTTCCCATTTCTTGATGGGGGACTCTATCACCCACCTAGCCCACGAAAGCTGCGGAATATATGAAGTTGCCCAACTGGATGTCTTTGTTTGTAGGATGTATCAACTGAGATTCAACTTGCTTTATTTTATCTCCATTTAAGCTGCTTATAGTCCAAATTACACTTTTGTCTGTGTTTTTACTTTTCTTATCGTATGTGGCCATTTCTCAAGTACTGTCTCACACCTTGACATTAATTTTCCAGCAGAAGTTTGTTGAGGTCATACAGTCCTTTTGCACCCAAATGTGGGAAAACTTGGCTCAAAGCCAGCCAAATCCCCCAAACCAAGGGCTACAAAGGGCATGGTTCTTGGTGTTTGTAAGTATTTCAATAATTTGTAGGAGCCCTAGGGAAAAATCAAGACTCTACCGTGAATTATCATGCCAGCTACTGTGCATATATACAGAGAGATCTGTTTACCCAAGGTAGATATCCAGTCATTAGATATTTAATGCCAAGTTCATCACCTTGGCTTTCTTCATGATGAAAAAAGGAAAATACGCATCCTCAGAAGACGAGCAACTTGACCTGTCTTAGACAACTCTCTTAAGACTGGACAAATTGCCTTTTAGACTTTTGACCTTAAGGAAGATTAATCCTCCCTTAATTATTCCTCCCTTAATTATTTAATCTAAATGAAATATCCTGCTAAAACAGGGAGTATTGCGTGAACCTCAGGAAGGAAGTTCATGCTATTTTCAAAGTGAGAGCTACAGCAGGTGGGATAATGCATATGGATCTAATGGTTTCTTCTTCCTCTGTTTTAGAAAGCAACCATTCAAGAAGGTAGGGGGGACATTGAACTTTTAAATAGCTAAGATGGGATGAGAAGATAAATTCCCAGCCTCTCTGTGGTCACTGGCTGGAATGTCATACTATCTCCCTCTAAATAGTGTATGAAGGTACATGCCAGTGAACTCTTCCAGATGGTGCATGTGACAGTCCCTTAAAACAATGGGAGATAAAGATACATCATGGACAGAGAGAAAACTGCTGTCCTTCGGTACATCAGTTCTACTTCTACTCCTGGTGTACAAGAAGCACCTTCTGTACCTCATCTCAGCAACATGGGCTGAAATGTTGTAAACAATTCCAGTATGTCAGTCTCTTCTCCCTCTCAGGAAAGCTGAGATACTTTCTGGCTCTGAGTCACTATTAACTGGTATACAAAATGTCCCAAGGGCCCTGAAGGCAACTGCAACATCACAACATGAGTCCTACAACCAGGTTCTCTCCCTTCCAGTTGGGGTGGCTTGCCTGCATACATACATACAAATGTACATTGGGATCAACTCTTCACCCATGCTATTCTCCTTGATGTACATGGGCCAGGAACTGTTTCCAAAAGGCTGTTTGGAAGCAGAAATCCCTTTTGAGGGGACTAACAGAGCTTAAGAACATTCACGCAGAGGCCTTACTGCCAGTTGGCCTCTGAGCACGGTCCAGGCATATTTAACTTACTAACATAGACACAGCCAGAGAGTGCAGAGCTCTGCAGGAGCTGAGAACCACTTCTCCACCCTGAGGCAGTTCACTGGTGGTATCTGGGCTTTTGTGGTTCCTGGAAAAAACGACTGGCCACGTTCTTCTTTTGTGCAAGGCAGTGCCTTCTGATGACTCCTGCTGAGGTGCTCAGAAAGAAGTCATTGTCTAAAATAAAAATAAAAAGGGTGGCAAGGCGCCCTTCCAGACAAAGGAAAGAAAGCACAACTTTGGCTTTCCAGTGAATACCACCCTGATTTCGGCAGTGACTGACAGCTGAGGCAGGCATGGGTTGCAACAGGAAAAGGCTATCTGAGCTGTAAAGGCATGGACCAACCGCATTCTTGAGCACTGAAAGAAAAACGCACGATGGGATGTTGCTGGGGGATAGAGCAGCAAGTCAGGCTGTTAGGGCTGCACATGCAGAGATAGCTTCCCACAGTAATTTTTGATACAAGGCTGTTTTCCGGTTGCTAACTAAAACTATCTTGTTTAGAGAACACTGACCTTCTGGCTGCAGACAGCTGGTGGTTTCGTGGCTTCCAGGAGGGAAAGGCTTGGGAGTCCATGTCCTTTTGGACTTACTAAAAAAATCATGACGGAAAAGAGGTATTGGGGGCAGAAAGAAGGTTTCAGCATGCAGCCTCATGATGCAAGGATGCGCTTCTTACTGAACTAAAAATGATCCCACCCTCTCCCCTCTTCCTAAAAAAGTGCTTTCACTCTTCTGCCTTTTACCATCACCAGTCCCTGCAATGCTGTGTAGTGAGATGGACCGAGTTAGTTGATTAATTCTTGGCCACAGCAGTTTCAGAGAATCATAGAATGGTTTAGGTTGGAAAGGACCTTGAAGATCATCGAGTTCCAACCTCCCTGCCATGGGCAGGAACACCTCCCACTAGACCAGGTTAATCCCAATCAGGGTTACTGTATGGCACAAGATGGGGAGAGAGGACCACTCCTTTTGGAAGCAGGGTGGGCTTCAATTTTTTTTGCCAGACTGCAATCTTAAAATAATGGAAATAAATGGCTTTCCGTTCACAAAAATAGATGGAGAACAAGAGCCAGGGCCAAAGGGTAAGATCTCTGCAAGACTGCTCTAAAGACTGAAGGCAAATGCATCCAACGGGCTCAGAGTGGAGAGATGTCCCCAGAAAAGACAGGAAGAAAGTCTGCAGTATTTCAGATGTATAATTGAATGGCAGATTGTTATGGAAAGCAACTTCCTAAGTGGGATAAAAAGGGATTAGAGAAAGTCCTGGAACATGAATCCAGTGGCTTAGACAGGTCTAAGCTTCCTGACCTCCCAAAACCAGTAGGATGCAGCCATAGGAAATGCAGCTCTTACCTCGTCTTGTTTCTTCTATGCTTTCCTCACTGCCCGCCATCAGAGAAAGGATACTGAACTTGTCTTGATTGGATTTTCCCAATTTCAGTTTGCAGATCTGTAACAAACTGTTGAATAGAGGCACAAGCATGCTTTGCGTGGTGCGCTCCGATAGACGCAAATTTTGGCACTTGCGCTTCAAAACACAGGATTTGAGTCAATGGGATCACTTTGCAGACACAGTGAGGCTGTTTGAAATCACAACCTGCTTGCACACCCCTTTCCCCCTCTGCCCCATCTCCCTTAAGAGTGAATGCTAACCAGCTTATTCTCCTGCCAAAACAAAAACCAGTCCATTTTCAAGCAGGTCATGTTTACTGCACTTGATATGATGAGCAGTGCAATGTGCATGCAGACATTTAGGCTATATAAAAGTTATCAGTGAGTGCCCTTTCTAATATGAATATTTCTAAGCTTTCTCCATCCACAAAAAATCTCCAAGGAATGAAGAAGAAACCAGTATTGTGGGAGATATATTATTTTCTGCAGTACTTGGTATACTCAACCTGTATTTTCTATCTGCGGGTCATATAATAGGCTCATATGATAAGCATTGCATCGATTTCTCTTTGCAAAGAGTATCATCAGAAAAAGAAAAAATATTAGCAGTTCACCTAGTTTGCTTATTTTTTGAGCACTTAGAAAAAAATGTTACTATGGTGGGAGACTTATTTAAAGTTAACCTGAGGTCAAGCTGTATCTTGCTGTGTCTGAAATGGTAAACATGCCCAGCTTAAAACCAAGAGACATTGTTAAGTTTGTTCTTGCTTCCTGTGGGTAGTGAGAACAGAGGTTATGAGAGTGAGGGAAGCTGTTTAGAAAGTTAACATATGTTAGTTCTTGTTTGTCCTCATAATGGTGTCAAAACCAGAAAGAAATGTTGGTCCTGTGGGTTTACCTACTTAGTGCTGTCTTTTCATCTTCAACAGGTCTGGTAGAGAAAGTCTTTGCAGCTTTGAGCCTTCAGCTGTGGTCCAAAGAGGTTACCTCACCCAACTCTGTTAAAATTTGTATGGCCATCTTGTTCAGAAGGAAAATGCCACTTCAACAAAATATTTGCTTGATTCCACATCTGTGGTTAAACATCACCAGCTTCCGTTGGACCTGTGCATGAATCTTTTTATAGAATCATTTCTCCTTAGGTTGTGTTTTCCCACAGAGTGAAAATAGAGGTGAAATATTCTCCAAATGCTCCAAACTGGCGCAATTTCAGGCTGTTCTGGATTCCAATAAGCATAGGTGCAACACTTCATTCCTATGAATTTACAGGCTCTGGAACAGAAAACAGTTATAGTATAAGTGCATAAGTCTATCTTCTCTACATATATTTGCCTTCAGTTGCTCCATAGCTCAAGCTGTAGGAGGGCCTGTTTGCAGTTTCAAAGACCTTAAGTTCTGGATGGCAGTTGTGGTTATATGGATGTGGTCATGGTTCACTACACAGCTATGCCTTAGCCATGATAAAGCTTGGCAGAGGGTCATGCTGTGGGATAAATACACCCAAACAGCTCAGCAGTGTCACCAAGCAGAGCATTCACTTTGTTCCAGCCATCTAAGGCCTCCAAAGAATAGTTCCAGGAGCTCAGGAAGGAAAACGCTACTCTCTCTCCGCTAGCTGCCTTGAATGTAGCTCCTACCCACACCATAGACTCCCCCACTGGCAGGACAAATAAAGTCATGTTTTCTTAGCTCCAACCTTCCCACTCCCTGGGAGAATTCATGTGATTTCGAGGTGATTTACAACAACTTTCATTTTTCATGTTCTGACAGTATTGTTATAAGCCTTTTTTTTTTGTTTTTTTTTTAACCCATGACAGATGTTTGTAGGAGTACTGTAGCTCTGGGAATCTGTGACCATCTTGGGATCTTCTTTTCTATCCTGAACTCTCTTTGGAGATGTTATGTATTCAAGGGTAGGAAATAAAAGGTATTTTGTTATAATATGTGAATGACATATGAATGGTGAGTGTTTGATGAGGTAGGGCAGTGTTTCAGTCAGAAAAGAATAACTAAAAGCATGAAGCTCCAGAGAAATGATGGGTATGTCCACAAGATGTAGTTAGCACATCATGAGAGGTTACTGGCATCCTTTGAGATTTTGTAACAGAACATGTGTACTTAAATGCTGTCCTAGCCCAATATAAAGGCACTGTGAATCACAAATGGATAACCATGAAAGGTGGTAGCGTCTGAACATGTCCCACTGTTGGTGAGACTCAGGGTTCACATTGGCGCTCAACTTAAACAAGGACCAAGGATTTACCCATGATTAGAAGAACAATAATCAGTAATTCAGATTTTTGATACAAGAGTTAAATCCAGACTAGAGGTAAAGAAAGACCTCATGAGGTTCAACAAGGCCAAGTGCAGGGGCCTGCACTGGGTCAGGGAAATCCCCAGTATCAATGCAGTCTGGAGGACGAAGGGATGGAGAGCAGCCATGCCGAGAAGGAATTGGGGGTATTGGTTGAGGAGAAGCTCACCATGAGCCGGCAATGTGCTCTGGCAGCCCAGCGAGCCCCCAGCATGCCGGGCTGCATCCCCAGCAGCGTGGCCAGCAGGGCGAGGGGGGATTGTGCCCCTCTGCTGCGCTCTGCTCTGCTCTGGGGAGACCCCCCTGCAGTGCCGCCTCCAGCTCGGGGGCCTCAGCACAGGAGAGACATGGACCTGGTGGAGCGGGGCCAGAGGAGGCCGCGGAGATGCTGGGAGGGCTGGAGCCCCTCTGCTGGGAGGACAGGCTGGGAGAGTTGGGGGGGGTCAGCCTGGAGAAGAGAAGGCGAAAAAGGGGAGATCTTATTGTGGCCTTTCAGTACTTAGAGGGTGCTTATAAGAAAGATGGGGACAAACTTCTTAACACGGCCTCCTGCTATAGGACAAGGGGTAATGACTTTAAACTGAAAGACAGGAGATTTAGACTAGCTATAAGGAAGAAATTTTTATGCTGAGGGTGGAAAACCACTGGCCCAGGTTGCTCAGAGAGGTGTGAGATGCCTCATCCCTGGAAACATTCCAGGCCAGGTTGGATGGGGCTCCGAGCAACCTGATCTAGTTGAAGATGTCCCTGCTTATTGCAGGGGATTGGACTAGATGACCTTTAAAGGTCCCTACCACCCCAAACTATTCTATGATTCTACAAATCATAATTCAGAAAGAAGCTACAGTGTGTGGCTGAAGGAAATGACATAGAATGACATAGAAGGAAATACGTGAAAGAAAAATTTGCTTCACTAAGAAATGTTGTAGGGAGAGCTGACTCTTGTGAAAAGTTAAGAATTGATAATTCTTCAGTGCCTGGGTCAGAATCAAAGAGCCAAAAGTCCACATACATTCTTCCACCTAGTGTTTCCCTCTCTCTGGCTCTATATCTTTGGAGGTATGTCATCTACGGGGCAGGCTGTCACAGAGTTCGGAGGAATTTGGATCATTGCTTTTCTTAGCCTGGATATTTCAGCCTAAGATATTAAAACTTCTTATGCAGAAAGTCCAAATATGAAATCGCTTAGCATGAGCGAGCTCTTGAAAACACTGCAACATTACCTTTCTTTGCATTTTTACACTCACTGTTTGCTGCCTGAACTCTCACTGCTCAGAGGGTAATGCTTACACAGGCAGCAGAGCGATAGACTTCTGTCCTCAGCTGGGGAGGGACGTCCAGGGCACTTCATTACATTCCCTTACTCTGTGGCACAAACGGTCCAGCTGCTACCAGTGATGAGTTAGAGCAAAATATCATCAAATATCCTTTTCCCAGTGCATGGCAAAATTATCTTCTAGGGAATCATTCCGTAACACCAGCACATATGTAGTGACTCCTTCTCTATATCCTTCCAGGCTTGCCAGGCTTTACCTGAAAAGCTGGCTAAGGAAGGAGATCACAGAATCACAGAATGGTTGGGGTTGGAAGGAACCTTCAGAGACCACCTAGTCCACCTCCCTGCCAAAGCTGGTTCACCTTGAGCAGGTTGGACAGGAATACATCCATCTGGGTTTTCAGTATTGAAGTTTTTCCTCACATTCAGATGGAATTTCCTGCATTCCAGTTTGTGTCTGTTGCCTCTTGTCCTGTCGCTGGGCACCACTGAAAGGAGTCTGGCCCTATCCTCTTGACACTTGCCCTTCAGATATTGATAAGCATTGATGAGATCCCCTCTCAGTCTTCTCTTCTCCAGGCTGAACAGCCCCAGGTCTCTCAGTCTTTCCTCATAAGAGAAGTGCTCCAGTCCCTTGATTATCTTCGTAGCCCTCCGCTGGACTGTCTCCAGTAGTTTCCTGTACTTCTTGAACTGGGAGGCCCAGAACTGGACACGGCACTCCAATGTGGCCTCACCAGGGCAGAGTAGAGGGGGAGGATAACCTCCCTCAACCTGCTGGCCACAATCTTTTTATTGCACCCCAAGAGACCATTGCCCCTCGTGGCTACAAGGGCACACACATTGCTGGCTCATGGGCAACTTCTTGTCTACCACCACATCGTGATTGAAAAGTGCCATTAATTGTGAGACGGTTTTTATTTTCAGACAGCACCTCTGCATAAGTGAAATGTGATTTGTGCTCCACTCCTGCTCTTTGCTGTGCAGAAAGAAAAGGGAATATTGAGAACAAACCCCAAGCAAAGTCTTAAAGAGAAAAGTATGTTTGAGATGGAAGTGTAAATACTATGTCAGATAGAACTGGTCTGGAGAAAAAAAAAAGAGAGAGACAGACAAACTAGTCGATGCTAAAGGATGAAGAGGGAAAGGATGGTCCAGTTGGTGAGCTATTACTGTGGGACCCTGTAAACTGTCAGACGCCTGCAAATGAAGGTATTAATGTGTTTTAAGATATTGCCTTTGCTCTGCTTTGTCAGCACAACTGATTGCATGTACTCCCTTGGTCTGGTCACTGGACGTGTGAGTATCCTTTAAATCCCTCTTATGTTGTGGTCTCACTCCTTCTCCAGGTGGTCATTTATCTTCCTTCAAGTCCCATCTGCAGAGTTCACGGGCTGCCCTCGAGGTGTGACTATCTCCCTGCTCTTAGTTTACAAAGCAGTTTTGATCACCGTGGACTGTAAACTGCCCAGAAGGTTTAAAACTGATGGAACCACTAGATCAAGCATCCTAACCCAGCTTCAACACAGGGCAGAGTTCCTCCTGATGAGTCCTGCACTGAGTCCAGTAACAGCCTTGTGGATGTCGTGCAGAACAGCATCTCATTGTGAGCTGAAAGATCAACAGACCAAATCTTCTTTTTGATAAAAAGGAAAAGGTTAAGCTTTTTCACTCCCTCACACTGCGAAATATTTTCTAGCTTTTTCTACAGTGCTACTGAGCAGCTTTGTCTTTTCTCTATTATTAGGCATAGTTTCACTCCTACCCACAAACTTTTCGCTTCTGATACACTTTAAAAGCTCTTTTAAACAGACCCTCTCAGACAGGAATGCTCTAAGTTCTTAAACTCCATTATTTACCTCTGTGCACCTCAAAATCTCCCATTTATAGTCTTTGTTTTTCTTTTTTTTTTTTCTTTTATTTAGTTTATATTGATTTTCTGACTCTTTCTGGTTTTACTTTGCCATCTGTCCTTCTGAAATCACACCTCCTTAGATATCTAATAAAAAACTCCCAGAGTCCATGTACATTTTTCATCTGCTTTTCCTCCTCTCAATCGATTTTACTCATTAATCTTTCCAGGGCAGAGACAAGAGGCCTTTCAGAAGTACCAAGGATATAAATGATGGGTTGAGACACTTCCATTTTCCTATAAGGACTGTTATCAGGCTATGATTGCCGATCCCTCAGAAACCACCAAATTCCAGTTCTGTGAGCAATTCATCTTTATTCGGTAATGAGTTCCAAAATAGCCAGCTTGTATTACATGTGTGACCTTCCAATGATACAAAGTGACCAGAAGAAACTTTAATGATGCTTTAGCTGGGTTTCCATCTGTCATTGGGGACTGCATAGAACACCTGATACGTTTGGAGAATGGATAGAGAACAGCCCTGAGGAGAAGGACCTGGGGGTGCCGATTGATGAACATGAGCCGGTAATATGCGATTGCAGCCCAGAAAGACAACCATATCCTGGGTGTTTGCGGACAGCAGGGTGAGGGAGGGGATTCTGCCTCTCTACTCTGCTCTGGTGAGACCCCACCTGGAGTACTGCGTCCAGCTCTGGAGCCCCCAACATAGGAAAGACATGGACCTGTTGGATGGGGCCACAGGAGGGCCACAAAGATGATCAGAGGGGTGGAGCCCCTCTGCTGTGAGGACAGGCTAAGAGAGTTGGGGTTGTTCAGCCTGGAGAAGAGAAGGCGAAAAAGAGGAGACCTTATAGCAGCCTTCCAGCCCCTAAAGGGTGCCTACAGGATTGCTGTGAAAGGATTTTTTACAAGGGCATGAAGTGATAGGACGAGGGGGAATGGCTTCAAACTGGATGAAGGGAGATTTAGATTAGGTATCAGGCAGAAATTTCTCACTTTGAGAGTGGTGAGGCACTGTCCCAAGTTGCCCAGAGAAGCTGTGGCTGCCCCATCCCTGGAGGTGTTCAAGGCCAGGTTGGACAGGGCTTGGAGAAAGCTGGTCTGGTGGGAGGTGTCCCTGCCCATGGCAGGGGAGGTGGAACTAGATGATCTTCAAGATCCCTTCCAACCTAAACCATTCTATAATTTACTCCTTTTAGGTGCTATTCTGTTATGAGGAAAGACGATCAATTCCTTGCGTGTGAATTTGGCTTCAGTTCATGAACTGGCGGGTCACAGCCCCAACCAATTGTCTTAAACACGCAGAGAATAAGTTACCACGGGTCTCACTGACATACATGGCATGACATTTGGCTGCCCACAAATGAGCGTCCTGTGTCCCTATGCCCAAGGTATATCCATAGACTCAAGGTACATGAGAAGTCTACAGAAGGTTGGCAAGTCACTGGGGTCCTGCAGAAGATCTGTACCAAACTCACCAGACAACAAGTGAAGTCGAGAGCTAAAAGCTCCTCAGTTGATCCTGGTAACTGCCTGTAAGCACAAGCTTTCATTTAAGGGAAATCAGCTCTGTGCGTATCATGGAGGAAGAACTGCACAGAGCTTTCCTCACTTATGGGTCAACAGGCTGCAAGCTCTATCCTGTCTTTCAGAATTTGTTCACCCTCCAAACATTATTTATTTTTTTTTTATTTTTTGTGATCCCATGGGATAAAGTTGTCTCCTGATTCTGAGATGCTCAACGTCTAGCCTTGGTCTGTGCGTTTCTCCTGTCTCTTCACTTTTCTTTCATCATGCTGGTTTTGTTTGCTTTTGGAAAACTGCAAAACAGCTGATCCAAACCCCATGAAAGACAGTGAGAGTCTTTGAACAGGCTTTGATGGGGTTTGGATTAATCAAGCGAAAAATAATGATAGACTGACAGATTCAGCTTTGGCATTAATCTTTCTGGTTGAAATGGCTGGCTGACTCTTGTAATGTATGTCTGCTGTTTCTTTTAAGTATTTTTACTCAACTATTCAGAATTGAATAAACAGGTCTTGGATGGCAAAGAAAGACAACAAACGATTTCTCATTCTTTATTGCAAGTAGCTGTTTGCATTATGGTAGCACCTGGTGGCTTTGCTGAGTCAGGTGCTGCAAAAGCACAAGCTCAAAAACACAGTCTCTGCTGAATTCTGATTCTCTGATGAATTTCTGAATAGAGACTGTATCATCACTCTCAGTCCCCAGCTGGGGACTGGAAACACTGAGGGATGAAGTCACTATTCTTCAAGTAAATGCTGGTTTAAGTCTTTGAAACAAGATTTAATGGAAACCAAATAATCGCAACAGTCAGTGGAAGAATCTGGGCTTCCCTTTCTCTGAAGCAGAGTTTCTGGGAGATTGGTGGCTCAACTAAGGGCAAGCTGGACCTTTCTGGACACTTTTGGATACAGAAAGGCTGCAAATTTGTTGGGTAGCATCTTCAAGTCCCTCCTAGGACAAGCAAACAGCATGGGGTCAGCAGTGAACAACCCATCATTCAAACACGGTTAACTCTAGGGTCGATGACAGAGGTGCCACATTTGCATATTTCCTAGATTTTGATCTCTGGCACTTTCATTAAGGGTGTCATGGTAGCAAGTTGGTGGTAAGCTTCCAAGCAAAGTCAGCTGATATTCCCCATACTTGGCATACCCAAGGTTTGGTGTCCAAAACACAACCTTTGTTTCATCTTCCCTCCCCCAAGATCCCATTCTAGCTTTGACCAGCTGGAAGGTCTATGGAGTCAGGTCTGGGAGAAACTCTCTAGGCTGAAACAAGACAGTTCAGGTGCTGAAGTGGATCTAGACTGGGTTCCCAAAGACAGTTCAGTACAGAATCTGTGTTCCTACTTATTTTAAGTTAAAGCTGGGTGCCTGAGTATTTATGTTCTTTTTTTTTTTTTTTTTTAAATCTTGATTGTTGTGGTTTTCAGATGATAAACCCTCTGAAAAGGTGATAACAATTCCAAAAGGTTCATCTGTACTTCCTGTACGTCCTCTCTACTGCATTGGTAGAGAGGAGCAACACTGATGCTAAGAGCTGAAAGTTGAATCCTAGCCTTTATCTTTGTGTGAAAGGCATGTAAAAATGGTTATTTCTTGACATTGATTGCTACAATCTAGATTAAAAATAACCCTGAAAATGGGGAGTCTTGCTTTCTTGTCTTCATTCCCAATGCAAGGTTGTTTCACACTATGCATTCTTTACTGACAGCCTTCGGTTTATCTGATCTTTGTGGACAACTGCTAGAATAAGAATATGTGGTTTTTATAACTCTAATATGTAGAATAAGAAACTCTCACTGTTCACTTCGTTAATGATGCTCACTGAATTTGCACTGAGTCTAAAGTGAGATCAGATGTAGATGTCCCTGTACGGAGAATGGATTCAACACTGTTCCCTAAGCATAAGTACTTTTTGGCATTTGACACTTCCTAGGAAGTGTCAGACATCCACACAGGACTGGCAGATATGACACAGTACGTATGAATGCCTTACATCCTCTTGGAGCAGCAGCTGGAATTTGGGTGGAATGCCCTGAGCATCTCCAGTACCACTGGATTCCCAAGACTAAGCAACAGCATTAGCCCACGGAGCTGGTACAGCCTTGGCATATGCTCCTAAAGCAGGAGATACTTAAATCAAAGATTCATCTGACTCTTTTGTGTTGATTGTAAAGGAAGTCCAAGAGGTGAGATGTAACCAACCCTGACTGTATGCCTACAGCAGGGTGAAGAATCTTCTGTTTGTTCCTGGAGGTCCCCGTGCACCACAAAGTGCTTGACTTTCCAATGTCATTGCCATAATAGTCATGATTATCAAATGAGCCCTTCCACAGCGATTAGAGCTGAACTGTGGTGGTAATTGACTGTTTTGGTACTTAGGGTTGCTTATAAGGCCAAAATATAAAGAACCACTGTCATTGTCAGAAGATATTTGCTTTCCTTGCCCCGTCCTTTTACATGGAATAATAATACCAGAGTTCATTTGTAGCAAGATGAATGGCTTCAAAGGGCTCCCAATAAAAAACACAGCCTCATGTGGGGTTGCTGCATATTTTAGTGGGAGGTCTGGAAGAAATACGATCCCCTCATCTTAGGCTGCCAAGTGTGGGTAATTGTCACATTCTGAAGATTTTAGATAGCGATATCTTTTGCAGTTCTTACCCGGTCAATAGACCTACAGCTATTATGCAATTTCCCTTTGCTGTAGGTTTAGTTTGTCCTGTCACAGAAACAGAGGGAGTTTTTCTAGTGTATCCATAAATGAGCAGCTAGCCTTCGAAGCACAGTATTTACTTGGCAGAGGAAGGATGTCCTAACGAGAGTAGAAAGTGCAGAAAAATTTTCTGACCGGGCAACATTACACTGGGACACGCTCATTCACCGAGTCCAGCATAGTTTGTTCCAAACATCTCAAGTTTGATGAACTTCTGTTTAAACCGTAGGACCCAGAAGGCAGCAAAACAGAGAATTCTGGTGCCTAGAACTATCCTTATGCTAGGTGGTATGAATTCTCATGTGCCCTGATGTGCCCTGGTGGCCAAGAAGGCCAATGGCATCCTGGGGTGCATCAAGAAGAGTGTGGCCAGCAGGTC
>NW_009647422.1:2851937-2867658 GCF_000708025.1 Charadrius vociferus | reverse complement strand
TCTGGAGCCATTCCAAACCCGCCTGGACGCCGTCCTGTGCCACTGCTGGAGGTGCCCCTGCTCTGGCAGGGGGGGTGGGCTGGATGATCTCTGAAGATCCCTTCTGACCCTGACCAGTCTGTGATTCTGTGATTCTGTGAACTCTGTTCAAGACATGTAGGAATTACTAAAGCAATGGCAGCTCCTGTTTCAGGACACAGGTTTGAAGCCAAAGTTCTTCCTCCAACTTTGCTCCTACAAGAAAAGGCTTCCATGAGATTTCTGCATGTTTTCAAATCTGGGATTTGGCCTTCAGGCATTGAAAGGGGTGTTAAAAAAGGGTGAGCAATTTATCATGCCTCTGAGTGTGTATGTTGGTGTGCTGCTAATGGATATCTTGAGGATCTTACTGTCTCTTTCCATAGTGGGAAGAGAGACTAAAGATAGAGAAAGAAAAATTCAGTATGTTCTTTATCTAAGCATGTGTTTTGTATGAACTATCTACACATTTCAACCTTTTGCATCAAAATCTTGAAGGGTAGTATAAAACAAGCACAAAAACCTCAACGACCACAAAATAAAACAACACAGAGTCCCGTTTTCTTCTTTCATCCAGTTTCCTTCCCTCCAGCCACAGAAAGAGTCTAAATTAATTTATCGCATCACTGATTTCAGAGCACAAGATGAGAAGTTTTCATGTATCTGACATCTGAAAAATAACCTCCACCCACTGGAGTGGGACCCTGTAGTCCAGCTACTGATGTGGTGAGGATAACAGGGAAAAGGGAGGCAAGAACTTGAGATACTGCCATAATTTTTTATGAGGACAGAATTCCTGCTCTAAATCAAATCCATGCATACTTTTGAACTTCAGACTACTTTTGTTCAGCTCTCAGGTCAGTGGGAGTTTTATGGTGAGCTCAAAGAGATGAAGATCTAGCCATAAATGAGTTGTCCTGCTTTTTCCAATCATGGCTATTTCTGTTCTCACAGACAAGACCCAAAACTGTTCTCAGGCCCTGGTCTCCTGACTTTCCATACTGGATTTCTGCAAACATAGTCTCATTCCCAGCTAGAAAGCACCCTCCAAAGAACTAGAGATTTCTTTGTACCTGAGTGTGAGTGGTTTATTAGGATACCATGAAATATACTCGTAAAACCTGCCTGTGAGCCAGCTGGGTGATGGAAAGTTGGGCAAGGTGTGGAATGTGCTGTGCTTGAACCTGCTCCAGCAGGCTAATAAAATCCTGAATGCCATGAGGAAGGTGACTAGGGCACTATTCCTCATTGTCTTTTGCACTACCAGCACTTCTGCAATCAAATAAAAGTGCTGGGTAACCAGTTCAGAAGAAGCCAAAGGAGATCATTTTTTATATGAAGCATAGATAAGCTATGAAAGCTGTCGAAGAAAGTGTGGATGCTAACTGTTGAAAGAGCTTCAAGAGGCAGACAAAGCTAGGAAAGGTAAAAATCATGCAGGGCTGTTAAATAGAAAGACACCACATCCAGCTTAGGAAGCTCCTGAGCTGCGGACTTTCATCTTGTGCTCAGCTTATTTCCATAGTTTCCTGTAGGCATCTGTTTCTGGCCACTGTTAGAGATAAAATATTATTCTCTTTCGGTTTATGGAGTGGCTTGACTGGAAATTATACATCCTCCATCATGTGGACCTTGGTGGTCCATTGCATGCGGTCAGAGAACAATTAGCAGTTTCATGCATCTTCAAGCCGGTACCAGTTTTAAAACTGGGGGCATGCTCAAATAAACTTTTTTTTTTTTCTTTTCATTTTTCTTCACTGTATTGATGCTTATGTGAACACCACATTCACAGTTTATCTGGGTTGTTCCGTCTTGTTGCAAACATCTTGCACACTGGAGTGGCTCTTCTCCTCCCCACCAGTCTCCAGCAGCATCGCTGGGGTATCCCCAGCAGTATCACTGCCTCCCAAATGGAGCCTTTCCCACAGAGCTGGGTGCTTCAAAATAACCTTAATTCCCTCAGTGTTTCCTTTCAAACTTTTTTTCCTAGGTGAAGGTCCCCTTGCTTTTCTTACCAATCTTTGAACAGGTGTGTTTTAATACAGAAACAAATGACAGTCGTCTTTCAGAAGGAACCAGTTGCTCTGCTCCATGCCTTAGAACAGAGATGATTATCACCTGATTATCCCCTGGACATTCCCTTTGATTTCATGTGGCAGGAGGATCTGTTGTTGAATATTTTTCACAGGTTTGCAATCTATTCCTTTTGGGATATGGCAGATCTAAGGCTGCCATAGACATGCTCAGTGTTCATCTGACACTGTCCTTGGATCTCAGTGTTGAAGCTCTTCCGTAGTGGTGTTGTCTGTGGCCTGTCATGAAGAACAGTTTGGATGAGTTGATCTAGTGGTTCTATTGACTTTAAACTCTCTGGGTAGTCCGTACCCTACCCCAACTGAAAGTGTTTTGTAAACTGAAGACATAAAGATAGTTGTGTGGAGAGGGCCATTCATGCAATCCACATATGAGCCTTGAAGAAAGATGAATGCTGCCCCGGGTGTCAGATGCACCTACGGTGTCACCTCTCATCTCCCCACCTCACGACTCCATGTATGCTCTTCTGCTTGGGAGATGCCCCTTGCTCTGAATTCTGGTACTGTAGATGTGCTAGAGAAGGTCTGTGCAGGAAGTGCCCTTGCATATTTTTTTATCTCTTCAAAAAATCCTTCTTATAGCTTCCTCTCCCCTTCCTTCCTGCCTGCCTGTATCTTATCTCTTACTTGGCGACTCTCGGAGTTGAATCACCAGCCAAGGGGCCTGCTCTGTTCGCAGCTTGGAGAGGGGGAGTGCTATTTTACCACCTGGTGGGAGACAGGCCACTGTGTGAACTACAGGGAAGGGAACATCCTGGGGTTTCTTGTTCAAGCAGAAACTCAGAAAACTATCCTAGTGAACTGGCTCCAGAGACTGATCTTAACCAACAGTACAGGCTCAAACTCTGCTTTCTTATTTACCATGAAGCAAATTTTTATTTGCAATTTTATTTTTTTATTGCAGTAATGGCGTGAGCCAGTCCTGCCTTCCTTTCTACCCCCAGCCACGCATTTCCAAATCACTCCTTATGAATTTGCTAAACACTTTCAATCAGATCAGTTGTCCATCTGAAACACTGCATAACAGTACAGGCAGAGGGTTAGGACCAGCGACTGGGAATAAGTCCCCATTTTTTTTATGCAACTGAACAAACCTGTCTCAGATTGAATACTCATAAGATCCTGGCCTTGGAAATGGCATCAAAGATAGTGCTAAGATCCTTCACAGGTAATGTTAGATGCCTATAAAGTAGTTGTCTCCATTTGAACAAGTTTCACTTGCCTTACTTTTGTCATCAATGGAGAAGAATGGAGCCTTCTAGAGAGAAGTTCAACTCATGCAGACATCTAGAGGTGGACTGGATTGATGATGTGTAGGAATCTTGTGCTATCTGAGATCACTGTGGGATCCAACACATCTACACTGGGTTAGCAGGTGGAAGACGGGACAGGAGGAGATGAAATCCTTCAGAACCAGAAGACTGAGTCCAGTCAAGCTCCCCCTCAATGCCTAAAAATATCACTGGATGCTTCTTGATTGGGTGAATGATTCCTTAGAGGGATTATTTCTGCCCCAGAATAGCTGTAGGTATCTACAGTGCCAAAGACTGGAGTTAAATGAGAAGAAACTTGACTGGTCTTTATTAGACTTCAGGAAATCATGTGCCAGGACTCATACAATTTGAGTTGTCTCTCACAGGGTTGCACCACGGCCTTTCTTCTGCTCTGTGATCTCTCTCTAGACTTGACATATCAGCACAGGGTGCACGATCAGCTGTGTGAGGAGGCCCAGGCACAGCCTTAGTAGGGACAACGTCCTAATAGGAGACCTCATAAGAGAAACCAAGCTACCCCTCAAAGTACCCTGGTCCTGATGCATTTCCCTATCTGTTGGTAAAGATGAAAGCTGCATTGAGCAGAGGAAATACCATTACCTAGCTTGGGACCTGAAAGGTTTGTCCTGGGACTAACCCGCGTGAACTTCCAGACCTAGGTCATGTCTTTGGCACAGTCAAACCTTAAACCTTGCTCTCCTGAATTTTTGTCTCCAGCCTAGGATATGAGGATAGGGCCCTGCAGAGGAACGGGCAGGATGCTTTTACTTTCTCATCCCTGCCATTCTGCTTCTCTAAGAGGATTTCAGATGCAAACAAAGGGACTTTTTAATCCTCAGGAACCTGAGTACTGCTGCAGAGCTTGGTTGGCGTGAGGCCAGGAATTGTTCCTTCTGCAGTGAAATAAAACTGCCTGCCACCAAGATCTGTGGAGACTTTCACCTGCTTCAAACTCGCGATTAGCAAGAGCCTCCTGGCTCACTGAGTTCAGAAATGATAGTGTAGCCTGTAATTTAAACTTCCCCAGGAATTTATCAAACTGCATCTTACATCAAGATGGATTTTTTCTCTTAAGGGTGACATCCACGGCTCTTTTGGGTGAAACATAATGTAACAACTTTTTTTTTTTTTTTCTGATAGACATTCTGATTTTCAGCCAAACTGGATATTTGTTATGAAGTGTTTGATACAACAATGTCTGAAGGGGGATACTGGAATAACCAGTACAAATAGCTGATCACAGCGATTGATGTATTCCTTTGTTTATTTAGCACTGTCATTAGAAAACAGGAGGAAGAAAAAGGCATTCCTATAGGGGCATTCTTGTGAAGCTGGAGTGGAAATGAAGAACAGCCCCAGATGAGAGAGAGATGCCACAGAAACAGATGTTATTATCTTCAGAAAGAATTTCTCACTTCAAATATAGCAGCAGTAAAACCAAAGCCCAATGGGATGCAAAACTGTTGGTGTTTTGCCCTTCTTTCCTCCCTTCAGCCCTCCATTCCTTGCTTGCTTTTGCCTTCAAGATGCCTAAGTCAATGCAGGTTTGATATATAAGAGGGAAAAAGGATGCCGGGCAGGATTAATCAAAAGGCTGATATTTCAAGGCTTACAAGACAGAATCCTGCTAAAGTCAATGGACTTTGCACCTGTACCCCAGTTAAGAAGGGGACCACAAAGGAGTAGCTGAATTAATTGCTTCTATACACAGGGATTTTCTAAGGAATGTTGCCTGTAGTACATGGGAATATCTGCAGGGGAAAAAAAAAAAGGCCTGGAAAACAGTTTTGAGAAAAAGGAGGAATTTTGGACTCCTCCACAGAAAACACTCCCAAATTAATTCCATTGAAGGTACTTGTTTTCAAGATTAGCCTTGATTTTCTGTCTGACCCAGTACTGCTGGCCAGGTTTACTAGGAGATGCTCCTAGAGGATACTGAACTTTAGTAGCAGCCAAAGATCTATCACAAAAGCAAGGCAGGTGTTTCAGAGATATTGATTCAGACATTTGTGGGTGTAAATCAGTAGAACCTTTTGGATGAGACAGAGGTGTTCAGCTGGTACCTATCAGCTTAGTCCTTTTGAGGTTGGTGGAGGTAAACTGATTTAGTTCAGTTGAGAATCTGGCCCAAGATATCATTTAGGAGTTATGAGAAACAGAGACAGCTTCAAGACTGGGCTGCAGGGTTGGTCAAACCCAAGGGCTTAAAGAAAAAGGACGAAAAAGCATCAGACACTCTGAAAGTTGGTTGTTAACAGCTGTCCAGGGAGGGTTTATTCTTCGTAGAAATGAATAGCTCATGCTTTTGGCAACTTTTCTGGGAGACAGATATGGACCACCTCTCTTTTAGCGGAGCAGAGGAGTGATAAAGGAACTGCTGTGTGAACTGTTAAAGAGACTAAATCAGTCCCCAATTTCTGGCAAATGGAGGAGCCAGTCCATGGAGCTGGGACACACTGCAGATATTTTGCTTTGCAAAACAGCTAGGTCCAGAACTGCTATGTCCTGGCCTAGTGATGAGCTCAGTAGGGCTTATTTGAGTAAGTGGACCCCTCTGAAAACCATTAAAGCACTGGTGTCTAATTTTGCACAAGAGGTCTCGGCTCTTTTTCGGGGTGTGGCAAGACCATGCAACAGCCGGGAGAGCCCACATTTTGGCTCAGTGTTGGAAGCATTCAGGGAGTTTCAGAATTTCTCTCTCTTACTTTTTAGCTGCTTAGAAGTTGGGTAAGACCCTTCCCTTCTTAAAATAGGTCCTCACAGAACTATTTCCATTTTCCTCCTCTGCTGAGAGCTGCCTGAATCTTTAAGTGCTTGAAAATCTTTCAACATCCATGTGGAGGGTCTAAATAAGTGTTTAGTCTAAGCTAGGCTCTATTCCAACCAATAGAAAGGTCCCAAGACTTGACAGAGATATTTCCAAATCTGAAGCAGGCTTACAGGCTGAGATCATTTTCCGTTTTACGCGTGGTCTTGCGAGAGTTAACTGTGTTCATTGCTACTAAATCTAATAGTTCATCTTTTATTCTATGCAGCACACCGCTTTTGCAGGTAGAAATTCTGTTCTCAGACATGCATTTAGCTGAATTATTTAAAAAACAAAGCCAAAATGTCTGGCAGAGGTCACCTTGACTGCCCTGAGTTTTACCCCTTCCACATTGCACAGCATGAGCTGTGCCTAATGCAATAGGCCATTCCAGCTGGATTATGCCAGAGTCCGTTAAAGGAACAACTCCCTGCATCTGCCTTTTCCAGCTTGACATAACAATAACTGACAATTCAAATTAATATGATTTAGAACTGCAGCTCCTCATGACAATATCATTAACCAAAGTAACAGGCAATGTTTGGCGTTCTAGTAATTGCTAAGGTGTGATGGGCTGCCACGTAAACCTGTACCTGCACTTGCACCACCCTTGTGGCACCTGTAGCGCTCTGGTCTAGTGATGGTGAACACTTTTTGTACCAGGTCTTAGTTTTCGTTTGAATGAATTTTATCTAGGCAAAAGCGGCAATTCTATGCTTGCACAGGACTGGGAGAGCTTTCCCTTTTTAGATTTGACTCTGGGTAGTAAAAGCATTATAGACCTGCACTTAGTTAAGAAGAAATGAAGAACAGGAATTAATATTCATCATGAGCCAAAGCAAAGAAATAGTCATAAAGAGGAAAAGCTTTGCTATCAATCTCATTTTTTGGTTGTTTTCCCTCTCATAATCCATCTTTCTTATCCCCACAGAAGCAAGCAATCAGAAGAGTTAAAGGAATTGCGTCCAGGAAATCGAGAAAGCACTATTAGTACAAATTGCTTTTATTATTATTTTTTTTTTTACACTACAAAGCATTTCCATATTCCTTTGCAGTCTTTTAACAGGTTTTTAGAATATCTTTTGGTATTCACTAAACATCAATCTATTGACATTTGCGCCACTCAGATATACATAAGATCTTTATGGTCATGTTTTTGGGGATTGCAACGCCTTACCTGATGTTTCATCAAAGTCTTTGAAGTCAAGTCAGCCTAAGCTCTTTTCCACCACTCCACAAATTCAACACCACCCAACACCAGAGCGTCCAGAGCTGCCCTCAACCCATTCCCATCTAGACAGACTACCACACCAAAAGTCAGTATTGTCTATTACCTTTTTCCTGTGTCAAAAAATAATCACTCCTATTTTGTTTCATCAGCTAGAAGAGTTTCTGTCCAGTTTTTCCACTGAGTACCCCAATTTTTTCCTAAATTTACCACGGCAAAATCTTCATGAAGGTTGTCTGATCGGACATCACAGATATTAATGTTGTTTCACACTTTAGCCCCTGCAAAGCAGTAGTAGATCCTAGAACTTCAAATACATGGGGATATTTCTCTGTACATCTGCTTGTCCCCATGAGCCTGCCATCACTTTTAAGAGCACTTTTTTTCTCTCTCATTTTCTGTTGAACAAATGTCAAGAGATGTCTTGCTTCAGTAAACTCATTCCATAATTGAACAGTGATAAATGCAGATTAGAGTTTTGTTCTACATCAAGCATAAAAAAGAGAAGCATTTTCTCCCAGAATTTCATTTGCTCTAAATAATAGATCTTTTTCCCCTTTATTCATATTTATTTTGTTCCCTTAGGACTTGTTCATAAGCACAAGGTTCTAGCTCCCTCCCTTCCCCCCTTCCTCCCTTCCTTCCTTCTGCTTTCTTTTCTTTCTTTCTCTTTCTTTTCTTTCTTCCTTTCTCTTTCTTTTTCTTTCTTCCTTTCTTCCTTTCTTCCTTTCTTCCTTTCTTTCTCTTTCTTTCTTTTTCTTTCTTTCCTTCTTTCCTTCTTTCCTTTCTCCTGACAAGAACCAGTGATCTATCCACATTGTTGATTTTTCTACTCTTGCTGTGATTTCCAGGGCAAGAAAGTCATCAGACTCCTCTTCTAGACTCTGCCCTTTGGTAACAGGAACCCTACAGAAAGCATCCATCATCAAGTGGCATTCCACAGTGTGTTGGGAAATTCTCTGTTCTCAGTAAAACATCCTCAAATTGCTTTGATCTTTTTGCACTTCTGATAATTACCCACTGTGAGGAGATCAAGAGCTTAACAGATTATTTGTATTATTCCTCAGGTAGTTATCCAGTTTATAATTGATTTAAGCATTTACCTTACATAGTCCTCTTATTGATTTTAACTCAGCATTGGAAACACTGGATTTTATCTATTAAGCTTCAACTGCACATAGCTTTTGGTTTCTTTTAACAGTAGCATCACTGTTTCTGGCACCTCTGTAGCTCCTGTCAGTCTGTTAGGCTTAAAAGCCCCATCTATTTCCAGTCTGCTGCAGTGCCATGTGTTGTACCTACAAAACTTTTTATAGCTCTTTTCTTCCCCTGAGCACATTTTCGTAATGCATTTTACTTCTGGCACTCTGTAGTTCAGTTATCACTTAGAGCCAAGGAAGCTAACAGCGCTCTGGTAGGTTCATTGCCAAAGTTTTGAGAGAAAATAAGAGCTTTTGTATAACATAATGGAGTAGCTGATTCCAACTGACTCATAACTAAACTGAGGTAAAGACTCCACCACACACAGATGATCTAAAAATAATGACCATGAGAATCTCCAACAAATCAGTCATGCAATTTCCACTGTCAGTTCCTGGGGCCTCAAAATGCTGGCCTGGAGGGTGTAAAAATGGTCCAGGCTCATTGCAAATCATTTATAAGGTCAGACATCAAACGGACAAGCTATCTTATACCACTGTCCCCACTCAGGACGGTTTCCAATTACGTAGACACAGGCGCAGGCGGTGTTGGATTTTTGGATCATAAAATCCCAATCACAGCACTGCCACAGAAAGCTGCTGGTCCATCTTCTGTCTCACCAGAGCTGCAGTGAAGAGGTCTTCTTCTCAATGGCCTGGACTGGTCGTGCATTGTGACACATGCCACACTTTACCAAGTCACCCAGTGGGAGTCTGGGCTTCCCTTTCCCCCATCTTACTCGAGACTTTTGGACAGATGTCTCTGCTGTGGTCATGACACCCCTAGCATAGGCTGTGGGCCATGTAGATGATGGTCAAAAGCTCCCTCATATGTTCCTTGAATCTTTCTGGCCAGGTGGACACCCCATTTCATGACAAGGCTATACTACACGATCTGAAATCGCTGTTCACCTGACGTCTCCTTGATCCTACTGCAATGGGCAGAGCACGGAAGAGGGTGAAAGAGATTTTCTTCCATTTGGGGGGTCTCATCCCTGTTGTTTTGCAGGACAGGAACTCAGCAGGCGACAGGACAGCCTCTGCACCCACCCACAGCGAATGAAGATCCCTTTTGTCCAGTCAAAGAAGGATTTGAAATAGCACCATCAGTGTGTCAAGTTCCCTGCCCTTCTGTTGCTTAATTTCTCCCTAACAGGGGCTCTGAAATTTGTCCAGAAATCTGCCTTCAGGTTCCTATCTACATTGTTTTAATGGATTGCTGAGTTTTTGATTTATTATCCCAAATGTCTGGCCAATGTAAATGTTTCCTTTCCTTAAAGCCAGCAAAGATTTGTAATATGCCTACAAATAATACTCCAATCTGACCACATCAATGAGATGGCAGTAAATTACACAGAGGCACACGCAGTCCACTCACTGGTATATGTTGTTGTGTATAATTCTGCATCGCTCATATAACTCACAATCCAGCGTTTCTCTCAGCCTGAAAACAGCTGTGCCATCCAAGCACTTCTTCCCCTTTTAACGATGAATGCCAACACTTATTAATCCTTCTTTTACAATTTCTACAACTCAGGCACAGAGGAGTTATCTCATCTGATAGCGAAAGGTTGTCATCATCAGGAACAGGAAATCTCTTTGCTGGGGACAACATATTGGACATCTCCAAAAGGTTATCTCTTCAGTGCTCAATTTTGCATCTGGCTTATATCCCAAGAAATATTTCTATGGAAAAGTTTACAGGAATTTCTTGCTCCTTGATGGTTCTATAATGTTTTCTGCAGAAGCTGATCTTCTCGCAGAGTGCTGAGCGTATACTGCAGAAATCCAGTTAAGCTTATTTTGGGGAGAAGAAGGTCACACTTGTCAGTGCTTGCAATGACCTTCATTTCAAGGCAGACCTGGCAGTGAATGGTGGAAATTTATTAAGACCAAACTGGTTAATCTTAGGTTTCTTCAAATCCAATAGCTGCTCTGCCCGAACCCAGAAATTACACTGAAGGGTTAGAGAAATTAGACGCCTTCTGTTTGCTTTTATTAAAAATAAGCCTTCTTTTAGCTAAAAAGGTCTTTTACGTTTCAAGGATTTAAGAAAAATGCCTGAAAACGTGTTGCTAGTTGTTCCACAACTCAGAAACCCTAGCTGCCCCCCAAATTGCTCCACGCATACAAAACAAAACCATTTTCTGCACAGTGGAAACCAGGATGTCTGCTCTCCAGTGTGTTTCAAGGCTGGTTGATTTTTTTCACTGAATTGTACAGGAGGTCGCGTGTAAGCTTCTACCTTATAGAGCACCAGAGGCTCCTCTGGGGTTGGAATTGGATTCTTCCAACCAAGAAGACCAATTTATCTTGGTTGGAGCCTCCATAAATCTTCCTCCATGTGATCTCTCTGGTCATTAATAAAGTTGGAGCTCTTGTCACAGCTTTTCTCTAGGCGGGAGAAGTAGTCAAGCCTCTTGGTTCTGTTTGGATGCTGATTTTCTTTAAGCCTGGTAGAAACTTGCGGGAGTTTATCTCAAGTTTAGCTGTCATTGGCACATGGGGTGAAAGCTGTGAGGGGCTGCAGCAAGGAGACAGAGAGGTGTACCTACATGCATGAAGCCACAGTCAGAGCACATACCCTCATGTATTTAGGGGACCAGGTGGAAAATCAACTCAGCAAGGCACATGTAATCAAGCCCTGAAAGGCTGTGGGTGCAGGCTGAGTTCTTCTGTGGCTGAGTGCAACTGGCTTTAATCATGTCAAGGCTGTTTCTCTCTCCATCGAAGCATCCGTTTCATTCCGCAGGTGCCTCGGAGCAGTTTTGCTCCTGCAGAAGGGAGCAGAGGAACCGATCTAAGCAAATGAGTTCAGATCCCAGTTCTGTGGCTTGGGCTCTTCTCCAGTTATTATCTTTTCTGAAGCCACAGAGGGAATCCCACCCAGACCCAGACTGTGAACGCAGGCATTTCCATGTTCAGGGAACCTGATAGCATTTCTCCCAGGGCTCAGTGCGGAGCTGAGAAATCAGGCAGATGTTGCAGCAGAAATGTTTTTAGATCCCATGTGTTGCCAGTAATGGGTTAGACTTTGTCCTGGACTGTGTGTCTGTGATTTGGGTGAAGAAGGAGGGATAATGTCCAAACGACCCAGAGCAGTCTGTGCAGGCTCTGGATCTGTTCACATCCAACCAGATAGGTGAGGATTAAGCAAAGAAGAGTGGAAAACAGGCTGTTCTCGCTTGCCGTTTCTTCAAATCTTGGACAAAGTGGCTGGATCAGTATGTGAACAAAGCTGTAATCACTTATTACTGGTGTGGCATGAGCATCTTTTCAATAAGCAGATCTCCTAAGGTGAGATGCTGTGGAAGACAGCACAAGACAGGAACATGTCTGGGAAGTGTGTTCACCATTAATGCCATGTCATAGGAGAATTTAGGATTTTGCAAAGTCAGGCTGCAGATGGAAGGAAGGCCAGATGAAAGGCTGTGGGTCAAAGCCAACTGTGTAATTCCATGGTCTTTCTCCACTCCAGGACTTCAGGCGCTGTAGATCAAATTGGAATTGGATGCATACAATCATGGAATGGAAGAGAAAGTGTGGTTCTGCCCTGTAAATACATGATGTCCCAGACTAGCTACAGGAGACAGTGAGATAGGAGTCAGTTCAGAGTGTTCTGCTGGAAACATGACATGACACATGACATTTAAGAAGTCTGTTTGTCTGAGTATGACCTCCATGGAGTAATTTAAGGTGAGAAATACAAGCTAATCCCCAAGGGAAGTGGGGTTACACCCGTGGCCTGGTTCATGTTTTAGGGCTGTCTCTGAGGCATGTTTTCCCCTAGAAACTCATAATAGCTCTCCTCTTTATTTCTGGGCCAGAGAAACTCCTAGTCCAAATCTGGTCCTTTAGCATAGGGCTTGTGTGTGTCCTTTCTGGAGCTCCTCTTGCTTTGGGCTGTGTTGAAGATGAAATTCACTATCTCCCAGAGGAAGCTAGCTTCTGCTTTCAGTACCCTGTCCTCCATCATCCCTTTGGTTCCAACTGGTAACAAAGGTAAATGACTCATGGGGTTGTCAGTTCTTTATAGAAAACAGATTTTCTGCAAGAAGTGACTCAGAGTATCCGCCTCAGTATTGAACAATGGGGCCAGTCACCCAGCAGAGCCTCACAAAGCAAACAGCACTGAAACCAGAACTCAATGTCCTGTCCCATGTTGGCAGAAATATTATTTCAGTGGTAGCTCCACAAGACTCAAAGGCACAATTGTCAAGGACCTGGTTTTAGGGGGAGCAGTTAAACTCATTTATGGCATATGGATACTGTCAGGAGCAAGTGGTAAAGTAATATATAACCTCCTTCAGGGTGGTGGGTGGGAACTATTGATTTTATGTCTATATTATCAGAATTGTCATTAGTTGCAAGGCAAAATAAAATTCTGACTGCTTTAGTGACCTCCTAGTAGAATTAGCCAACTTTTTTAGATTTGGACATCTAATTTGGTCGGCATTCTCAGTGAAGGGCTCAGTTCTTCTCTTCTTACTCTTGCCAGATGTGCCTTCACTCTCCATGTAGTTCCCTTTATATCAGTATTTCTGTATGAGTACTATATGAGAAGGTAGCATTAGGTTCTTGTGATATCTTCTTCTATGTTCTGGTATCAGCCTTCTGTGGAGAGGGTTATGAGGTATCCATTTAGAAGTGCTTAAGGAGAGGACAGTGTGGCTACTGGTAGAGTTTCCTGGGATCTAGCTGATCTTTGGGGGTGGGCAATAGTTCTCTTATTTCTTTTCCCCCTTATTCTGCATCAGTACAGTCCAAGGTAGACCATAATTTTAGTAATTGTAAGAACTAGGAATCTGTGTGGAGCATTGTGATACTGGTTTAGGAGCTGAGAATTTGAGGGCTTAAATTTTGAAAAATCTTCTCACACAAATGACTGCTTTTATCGCATATAATTAGAAGGGGTAGCAGTTTACTATGCTGCAAAAAAAAAAAAAAAAAAAAAGCCTATACTGTAAGTCCCTGCGGTGTGCCTGCAATTGCTTTAATGACACAGGTACAACCCCATCCTCTTTTGGGAGTGTGGCTTTATTTGTGTGTGCTAGAAAATGCAAGTCTTGTGTCTGGGCTATGGCACTTGAATGTGGGGTCTCTTAAGACGCATCCAGGAGGCTGGAAGTGTGACATCCAACTCTTCTTTATCTCCTCTGCTTTTGTGCTATGTTGGTTAAACCTCAGTCTCCTCTCCTCTCCTCTCCTCTCCTCTCCCCTCTCCTCTTTGGTTGCCTTTCTAACCACGCATCAGTTCTCCCTTTTCTTACCCAGTTATTACTTTGCCACACTTTCAGGTTTCCAGGTATGCACAGTTAATTCCATCAGACACTCTCACACCTTCTGTCTCATTGCCACAGATGCTCAGTATGTGTTAGACGGTTATGTCATGGCTTTTTTGTGTTGACCAGTATTGAACTCCCAGTTTTCTAGTCTTTCCAGTCTACGCAGACTTTCATCAACAGCTTTACCCTGTCTCAGAGAGACTTTGGACAGTAATGAGTATTGCTTATTATTTTTGTTCCTCCAGGTTGAACAAGGGAAGCCAGTCAGATGAGAAAGTCATCTTCAAGGTCTTAAGACATGGAGTACTTTTTCCAGGCGTAGGTAAAAGCTATTGAAGAGACAACGGGGAGTGCTTGTGGTGCCATTAAAACGTGCTAATGCAGGTAGCTCCCAGTTATACTTGTTGATTTCACAAGGGGACTTTCTTCAGCTCCATTCATCATTCAGACTCTTCTGCGGTAAATGAAGACTAATAGACTCCTTATGGAGGTTGTCCATCTCATCCCATTGACCTTAAACAATTGTCCTGGGATTAATTGCCTCATGGATACAGCTCTGCTCATTACAATGGACACTGAGATGTACAGTTTATACTAGGTGAGAACATGCAGATGTCTAAAATTAGGCTAGAACCCCTTTGGAGGGTGAAGTATTAGGAATACCTAGGAATACCCTCAAGGTTTGCCTGGGTTTGATCACCTTATGGGACAAATTCTGACCTCATTCATGGTCTAAACAACCCCTTTTCAAGACAGTGGAGGTGCTCAGAATGGGAGGGTGAAATTTAGCTAAATGTTCACAGACTGTTATTCCAAGGATGAGGATAAACATCCCCCTGGACATCTGCATAACTGGCATCTTTTTCTATGTGGAAGATATCTTCAGAAGAATTTATGGATTTTGTATATTTTTCTAGAGGAGTTACTGAAAACTGGCTGTCTTTATAATGTCTGATGTGCCTTCATCTGAATTATCTTCCTGTCTCAGCTTTCACAGTGACTTTAAGCAAAATATGTCATCTCCCTTTCTTCTCAGTGCTTTTGCTTTTTGTGTCTTTTGAGACTGAAGGTTCTCTAGGACCACTTGTCGTTTTTCCCGACAGCTGTATCAATCTGCCTGCTACAGAGGTCACATCCGTTCCTCTCTAGTGACTACGGAGAAGCCAGGGTCTGGCAGTCTTGGATAGAAATGGTGGGAGTCATCTCACCTAACTTTAGTTTTCTAAACATTAAGAGTCCAATATCACATATTTACTGCTGGTCCTGATGCAGTCAACAGGAATAGACGAGTTTCATAGACTGATGGGTCCCACCTGGTCTAGTCATCAATGCAGCAGCCTCTGAACATGTCTATTTAGCTGAGTGGTACGGTTGACGTGCCTGAGGGACAGGATGCCATCCAGAGGGAGCTGGACAAGCTCGAGAAGTGGGTCTGTGTGAAAATCATGAGGTTCAACAAGGCCAAGTGCAGGGTCCTGCACCCGGGTTGGGGCGACCTCCTGTTTCCATACAGGCTGGGGATGGAGGGATGGAGAGCAGCCCTGCTGAGAAGGAATTGGGGGTGCTGGGGGGGGAAAAGGTGTCCACGAGCCAGGCATCCCGGGCTGCATCCCCAGCAGTGTGGCCAGCAGGGTGAGGGGGGGATTGTGCCCCTCTGCTGCGCTCTGCTCTGCTCTGGGGAGACCCCCCTGCAGTGCCGCCTCCAGCTCGGTGGCCTCAGCACAGGAGAGACATGGACCTGGTGGAGCGGGGCCAGAGGAGGCCTCGGAGATGCTGGGAGGGCTGGAGCCCCTCTGCTGGGAGGACAGGCTGGGAGAG
>NW_009647422.1:2851264-2851573 GCF_000708025.1 Charadrius vociferus | reverse complement strand
TTTCCCTTAGATGCCATATAGCCAAGCTGAGCGTGTTGGGCAGATGACCAGAATTTGGTCCTCACAGCTTGTGTGTTGCCTGGCAAAATGGGTTCTAGTCTTTAGGGAACTAAAACAGTAGTATTATTAATAGTCATAACACAAACATTAATACATTTATGGTGCCTTTGAGCTTACTATCAGTCTGTTTCTTGAGGTCAGCAAAGTAAGATGTCTGGAAGGAGCTGTGGGAACTGACTGGGGCCCTGCATGAGCTGTTTATTACATTAATGTTTGTTGTTGGAAGCAACAAGCCTTACGGAAAGGAAA
>NW_009647422.1:2805605-2851220 GCF_000708025.1 Charadrius vociferus | reverse complement strand
CCCTCTCATGCTGTTGCTGCAGAAGACAAAAATAAGTGCAGCTGTACGGCGTGTCGTTGGTGCGATAGGACTGCAAAAGGGAGTAACTGGGAAAAGGCAGATCCTCTAACTATGGGGTTCTTTCATCTTTGAAGCCCAACTGTAGGGGATCTGCTATACTTTGCTTCTGGAGCACTCAATGGCTGTGTGAAATCAACTGCCAGCTACAATCGTCTTGGGGAGGTTGTTGTAACCGCAGTAGAGGGGATGGCTTTTGGCTGGCGGGGGACTCTGTGGTCTGGCTGAGCAATCAAAGAGGGTGGTAATAGCCAGGCTTAGCTATCGGGGATTGCTGGGTTATACAAAATGCCATTATTCATTTTGTTAGCTGCAAATGGCCTTTATTTACATTTCCACTTAGCTAGGTAGTTTCCTCAAGCCTCCAAGAATTCAAGACACAGACATGCTATTAAGACATTTAAAACATCCCTATATTTAACAAAAACATCTGATGGGGTTGAAAGCCTTTGGATTTTTTCCTTACTCTTCCCCTTTCTTTTTAACTGAAGTGTAAAAGCTAATAAAAGCCTAAAGCTCTTGGACAAATGTAAAGTCTCTAAGAAGGGATTTGCTTCCAAGGGGCATGTAAACAGTCTGTAAAAATATATTTCTATTGATATTTTTTTAAGAAAGTATTTTAAGTGTTTGATTTCAGGGATCATCCTGTTGGGAGGAAATGAGAACTATGATGCTTGGTGAAATATACATCTGCATGGCAAAGAGAAAAGATCTAGGGTGAGTTCTGTAGGCAGTTTTGGTTGACCTCCCTGTGTTTTTTGTTGTTTTGGCGTTTGACAGATGGGGAAAAGAAAGCAACGGATATGGAGAAAATGCGTGTGGAAAGCAGTTGACTCTTACAGAGCAACCACCACTGTTTCTGGCCAATGGGGAGCACCACTGATGATCCTACACAACTTGAGAATGATGTGTGTGGCTACATCACCACCAGTGATTTCCACACCACCAGTCAAGTGCTACGATTTCATAGAATCATAGAATGGTTTAGGTTGGAAGGGACCTTAAAGATCATCCAGTTCCAACCCCCCTGCCATGGGCAGGGACACCTTCCACTAGACCAGCTTGCTCCAAGCCCCGTCCAACCTGGCCTTGAACACCTCCAAGGATGGGGCAGCCACAGCTTTTCAGGGCAACCTGGAACAGGGCCTCACCACCCTCAAAGTGAAAAATTTCTTGCTGATATCTCATCTAAATCTCCCCTCTTCCCGTTTGAAGCCATTCCCTCTCATCCTATCGCTACATGCCCTTGTGAAAAGTCCTTCCCCAGCTCTCTTGTAGCCCCTTTAGGTACTAGAAGGCCACAGTAAGGTCTCCCTGGAACCTTCTATTCTCCAGGCTGAACAACCCCAACTTTCTCAGCGTCTCCTCATAGGAGAGGTGCTCCAGCCCTCTGAACATCATTTCAACCTGCTCCTCAGGGCCTCGGACCTTTGTTATCCAAAGCCTACAAGCCACTTGCACTGAATTATTTCCTGAGCTGCTGCAATTCTATAGATCCTGCCCAAAAGTGAGATCAAAGGCTGCCAGGCCTCTCTAAACCCAAGATGAGCAGATGCCGTGGTTTCTCTGCTGTCACTTGGTTCCCTGGCATCTGGGCAAGGCCTTCTGTATAGGCTTTGCACAGCTGAAGGATAGCGAAATACAGCCAAGTCTTGCGGGAACAACACCAAGACAGGCTTACACACACAAGGATTTATCTGCAGTTACACCTATAAAAAATGCATATTAGATAAAGAATTGGAAAACCATCTATTTTAAGTGTTTCTACTGATCCCCCTCCCTATTCTAAGTGTTTAACTTTCTTTTTCGGTACCTATGCACGCTCCGGCTGCTGCCTAGGCTGTGTTGATTGAGTCTCTGCAGCATTCAGACAATGAAGTCTCCACAAAACTTGAACGAAAGCCCCAACGGTTCCCCAAACTGAAGGATAGAGTTGCTGCAGAACGTGTCCAAAATAGAAGGCAAACCAGAAAAACACAAAACAAAATCTGAGCCTAAAACATCCAAATGAAACAGCAGCCCCCAAAAAATGCAGCCAGAAGCACAGGAAAAAAAAAAAAAATCCATGCTGTGCCCTCACCAACTCCTACTTTGTAATTAAGTGAAAATGCTGAAGGTTTGGTGTTTTTAAAACTCTTCTCTGGTTTCCTCAGGGGGAAAAAAAAAAGAAAAAAACCCAACCCTTGTGTTCTTTTTCTGAGTAAACAGCAGAATTTCAGTGGATTAATTCTCCCAGCTAAGCCAGAGCTGGAGGATGCTTTTCCTCCTCTGTTATTTTTTTCCCTCTGTGACTTCTAATTTTGTCACCGGGTTACACGGTTCCTTGTGAGACCAGATACTCCTTGTGGCACAGGAAAGGGATATTTCAGCTTTAGCTGATCTGGAGAAAAAGGCTTGGTGTGTTGCATGAGAAACCAATCAAATTTAAGTGGTGAGGAGGAAAGGCTTGTCCTTTAATCATTTCAGGGCTTCTGGTCCTGAGGCGCTGCCTGTGCTGAGGAATTTTCCTATTGAATTGGATAAGAGTAAGGAAAAAGAAAAAAAGAAAGAATTTTCTGTAAAGACTTATTAAGAACAACAACAAATGAACTTTTCCTCAGGAAAATGGGAGGGGAATGGCATTTTGTTTTGTTTGTCAAAAACTCAAACACCAAAATACTCTGACCAAGAACCAAATGTGGCTGCAGAGCCTGAGGGACTCTGAAGCTTGGATGTTCCCACTCTCCTCCATGGGCTGGTCCCATGGGATAGACAGTGTTTCCCATAATTCACTACAGGTAAACATGTAAATGAAGACAGCTGAATCCTGGGAAATGTAGTTTAGCTTTGAGACCTGTCCATTGAGGAAACCAAGATCATTATCCATTTATTTGGATCCATTATTTATTTATCCAATCATTTGGATATCCAAATGATTGTGTTAGCCTTTCTTCATAAAGATATGTTGGTGCTTGGCCTGAATACTACTTTTTATCATAAATTGAATGTCTGAGGAAAATAATATGGTGTTTGTGCTAAATCACGAAGAATACTAAAAAGAGCATTGATTAAAAAAATTTTCTTTTCATAAACAGTGGAAACTGCCCATGCCATTCTTAATTATTTTAAGGATAATTTGTCTACCTTCTCCAAGAGCCACTAGTGAGATAACCAGCTACTGTAATTATTCTTTTAAAAAAATGTAGACTGGTCTTGACTACTCAAAATGTGAACATGAAGGGAACTTTGATTCTCTATAGAAGATAGGAGAAAAGTGTTAGAGTAGGGGAAGGAATTGTCTCTGAGTCTACATCCAGAGCCTGTTGTGAGCCACTTTATTGAAAAGCCCTAAGAAGGACTTAACTGAGCAGAGGAGATGCAAAAAAGGCCAGGAATGGAGAAAACACGGGGAAAACATAGGCTGATGCAAGCCTTCGTTCCATTACTGGGGATCTGGTGCTCAGCAGTGACCTGCAAGCTAATAGCTGGTCTGCATTTCCAGTCTTAACTCACTTTGGGATTATTGTCCATGGGTTTCAGCCACTTCAGTTTCATGGTGAGCACCCTGTAACAGTGAACGATGCCTTGAGGTCCTACACGAATACTTTGCGGAGAATGAGGATATCAGCTGGAGTTCTACCAGATTTTGAGAGAGCAGGGACAGATCCGTGGTTCTTCCTGTTATATAGAGGAGGGAGATATGTAGCGGAAGGCTATGGGGCTTCCTGGTCTTTGCATGACATTGTTGTATCAGACATTATGAAAAAGAAGAAGAGCAGGAAAAACTGCCTGTATGGGTTACTGCTTCTTTTAGACAAACAATCTCCATTCAGGTGGATCACACAAAAACCTTTAAAGATGTTTCTGGGCACCAAGTACATCTGCATAGTTATAGCATCTTCTGGACCAGCAATATGAAGATTTGGTTAACACCCTTAAAATAGATAGAGTTTGGGAAGGGAATTGGAGTCATGAAGTGTCTTGCACAAAGGATCACCCAGAAAGACACTAGCGGAGAAGGAAAAGTCTTGAAGTCCTTCCTGTTGACCTGGTGTGTCTTTCAAGAAGCATTCTGGATTTATACAGATGTCATCAAGATAAGAATCCATCTTCAAAGGCTCAGCATCTTGCTCCTCTGAGTCATATTTTACTTTAAAAACTGATCTTTTTTTCAACAGCTGTGTCAATACATCAAAACAAATCTGTTTCTCATGAACCCAACACCTGCTAGAGGATATTGAGAAACAAGAAGTGGAACCAGGAAAACATTACTTACATTTTGCAAGATGTAGCAATATCCCATCCGTACACTGCAGAAGAATAAAACCAGAACATCAATGAAAAACAATCTTTCTCCAATCAAACATCAGACACAATAGACAATGAAGAAAGCAGGGTGCAATACAATATTTGACTTTGGCATAACTCAATTGCTACATATCCAGGTAGTGTAAATCTGACTAGTTTATATGGACCAAACACTCATCGAGTTCAAAATTAGTGTTATTTTCTCTTTTTCTTTTTCTTTCTTTCTTTTTACTTAAAAATATAGTGGAAACAGTAAGTTTATTTCAAAGCAGCTTATATCCCTTGTGATTCTAGTAACTGAAATATCCATTAAAATCCACTCAGAGCGTGAAAGATATAAGGTGGCGTTGACTAGCAGTAAGAGCTGGTTTGATTGTCAGCTTTGGGAAAACATCAGAAATATCAGAAATAAGGCCCAAGATTTTTATTTTTTTTAATAACTATATAATTGAATGAATACTGGAAATTTCATTATAGAAAAAGTATATAAAAAGCATAACTTCATCAGTAAAAATTTCAGTCATGAAATAGTCATACTATTCTGCCTTTTTAAAATTTACTCTGCTTTTATTGCCATAAGAAGGAAATCAGCATAAATCTATGTGTGTATCTGTAGACAAATAAGCATGTATACATATATAGATAGATAAATAGAGATAGTGTGTATGTGAGAGGACCAGCATATGCCCTTAGATATATATAAAAAAAAAATAATATATTTTTATATAGCTTTGTACATGTGTGTATATACATATCCTCACCCATGTGTGTGTCTGTGTATGCAGACAGTTTTAGTTGGAGGAACTCCAGACTTATTCTCACCCTGATAAGAAGCAATATAAAACATACATTGTGAGTCTAGGTGTACTATAAGGACCAGGGTAAATTGGTACAGTATCACTTGAGCAAACACAGTATAATTACTTTAATCACAAATTTGCATACCGAAGTAAATACGTACATGCACCAATCTGTACGTGCTCTCACGCGCCTGCCTGAGACCCCACCTGCAGTATTGCATCCAGCTCTGGGTCCCCCAACATCAGAAGGACATGGATGTCTTGGAGTGGGTCCAGAGGAGGCCACAGAGATGCTCTGAGGGCTGGAGCCCCTCTGCTGGGAGGACAGGCTGGGAGAGTTGTGGGTGTTCAGTCTGGAGAAGAGAAGGCTCCATGGAGACCTTATAGCCCCTTCCAGTGCCTAAAGGGGCTACAGGAGAGCTGGGGAGGGACTCCGGATCAGGGAGGGGAGCGACAGGACAAGGGGAAACAGTTTTAAATTGGAAGAGGGGAGATTTAGATGAGATATGAGATCGGAAGTGCTTGGAGCAACCTGGGCTGGTGGGAGGTGTCCCTGCCCATGGCAGGGGGGTTGGGACTAGGGGATCTTCAAGGGCCCTTCCAACTCTAACCATTCTATAATTCTATGATCTAAATACACAGGCATTATTGTGCATGTAAATACATACTTGACATGTGTGATTGCATGCACATTTTTGTGCATGAGAAGATATTCCTGTTTGGTTACAGGTCATTGTGGAACTGTGTGACTGGACCAAATTCCCAGTCCGTTATCCAGGCTCTTGCATAAGCTAACGTCACATACTTCAAGTGCAGCTGGAAGAAGTTCTGCAGTAGCTGGTGTGAGACAGTCTGAGCCCCGAATTAGACCTCTTCCAGGCTTGATAATACCAAAACAAAGCATTAGAGAGGTCTTCTGCCATCTACCATCATCAGCATCCTATGGATGAGGGCCCATTTTCCTCTCTCTTAAACAACTGCAGGTCCAGATGTTTCATTCTGGGACTGAGAACGGCGTTTAAGGAGTAAACTGAATCAGGTCAGGCCTTTTTAAGAAGAGGACATTGCATTACTTACTGGGTCATGGAAGTGCAAGAGAGGTCAGACTTCTTGTCGAAAGCCAGAAAGAAACAACTGCTGCTCCAAAGTACAACTTGCACTTGTAGAAGCCACTTCTTTCCCATCTCTTTCTTTCTCCTTTAGTGGAACTGAGCACACACATGGTCCATCTGCTTCAGCTCTGCAGAGCTGGCACAGCTGCACCCTTATCTTCTGCATCAGCATCCCAGACCTTTTATTGCTGACAAAAGAGAAATATTTACGCAAGAAGGCTGTGGGAACACAGCATTCTCGCTGGCACGGTCTCCCACTCCTTGTTTTCAGTCACAAATAAATAACGGCATGGACAGCTTATCTGTATCGTGGAGGCAATGGCTAAAAACATAAAACTCTCTGGATCCAGAAGGTCAGGCCCCCGGCTGCTAATCAGAGCTGACATAACAAACTGGAGAATTTATTCTGATAAACTTGTTATCTATCCAGATCCCAGACCCCGGCTGTAAGTCCTGATCCTGGGCAAATAGTGTGAACGGCGTATTGCTTAGCAGCTGGCATTAATTGGTATAGCAGCGTTAAGCGGTGTTACGTTATTTTGGATCTACTGTGATTGCAGCACGGTTATCACTGATTTTATTTTCCGTCTCAACCTGAATTAATAACCCTTAAGGCTTATATCTAAATCATCATTTCAAGGTGTTTAATGAGACCTGATTTTTAGAAAGTTCCGAAAATTTGTACTCAGAAAATTAAAAGCCTTCCAAGTGTTTCCATTCTGAACGTCAAAAAGAAAGAGCAAGTAATGACTTTGGAGAGTCTGTCTGAAGTCTTTCTTCCTCTGCTATCAATGGGTGGGTTGTGGTTTCTGACAATCTATTTGTTATACTAAGTTTACTCTGTAGAGTCATTGCAGTCTCTTGAAATTTGACTCCTGCTGCTGCTGCGGTTATTAAATAAACCAGGAAGAATTATTCTTGTTTTCCTTATTGCATCAGCTTATAGACTTGTCCTCTGTGAACGTTTAGGGATGCAGATTTAAACCTGGAGTCAACTAAAAATCATATATTCTGGTGTCTGTGGAGGGAATCACTTGAGTGCTCACTCCAATATCCTTTCTAGATCCCTAGAAACAGTGGGTGAGTTTCATATTATTCCTTGATAATTTTTTAAAAGCGTACATTTTGTCTCCTTTTCCCAGTATCAGAGGTATTTCAATTAAGGAGCATTTTACTATTTGACCACAAACAGAGCTTAGATTTTTAATGAAATTGTTGAGATCATCACAGCTCGTCATTCCTATGGCACATTCGAACTCAGGACATGTATATACCCTGAATGCATAATTAAAAGAAGCATCTGCAAGTGTTTGAACTCTGGAACTTGTCCAGAGACACCTATGCTGACTATGCAGTCAATCGCATTACTGCAAGAGCAATATCACCAACTGGTAGAGTATTGCAGTAGCCCCAGTAGTAGCCAAGTAGCCAAGTCTGGGCTTGCCAGCTTTCATGGTCCCAGGCTGTGATGTGTGGGTCTCTCCTAGTCTGGTAGTCTCTGCATCAAACTCTCTCCACATGCCATAGGTATAAACATGTTCTAATGGCATAATACGGCTTTTGCTGAATGTAGCATTAGTCTTTCCATTAATGTCAGCAGTAGAGTGCAGGTCTGTATGGCAAAGAAGTGTCCATAGAAGTTCTGTATTCTACCTTATTCCTCACTGTAAGGAAAGTTGAGATTTTTCCCCCCAAAAATTATATTTTTATTTTTTGCTGGCTGATACTGGGTTATGTAAACCAAATGTTTTTATGACCCTGCAATACTTTTCGAAACTTTCCATGGGGTGAGGGGAAAGTTTTCTCAGTTTGGGATGGAATTCCAGATGAAAGCAAAATCATATTAGATTAACATTTTCAACCACTAGCTGGTTATCATGGAACTCACATACATCTTGGAGACACAGGATGAACTCTCTGTCCATATTTTATAGCCTTTATGAGTGTTTCAAGCAAACTGTGAATGCTGTTGAATCCCCCCTGCTGTAAGGTTTTATTCAGTGGAGACAATCCAGCGTTCATTAGAAGAGGGGTTGAACATGGGTGTTGTGCAGCTGCAGAGTATTTTCTGTTATCTCCCTTTGGTTGGTCGTGAATTAATGTAGGAAAGGAATATTTTCTTGAACTCTGTTTTCACTTTGCTTTCCGTCCAAACAGAATGGTCTCTGCCATTCTGGGAAAAACTTGGTTGTGCAAAGGGTCATTCGGAGGGGACATGCCCTGTGTACTTAAGACTGGTGTGAGGAGGTTTTGTCGTCCTCGTACCCAGCAGACAGCAATTGCAGTAATCCCAGAGCAAAGCAGCTGCTCTGCCCTCCTTGTGCTGCATTATAAACATCTAAATAATTAGTGAAGGATTACAAAAGGTGTTCTCTGAAACGCCTCTCTCCATACTGAAAAACCTTTGTCTTTACCTTCAGCCTCATTAGGCCTTCTGTGTTCGCTTGATTCAAGCCAGCTAGTTAACAAAAACCCTTAATAGATGTAGAATTGGATGGCTGGGTAAGAATACAGTAAACACATTTTCCTTAGACTTCATCCTCGACCTCATCAATGATTGAGAAAGCTCCACGAATTCCTCTTGTCCAAAGTCTAGGAAGAGTGGAGCAGAACGAGGAAGGAAAGGGTCTGGCAATGGTTTGGTTAAGGGGTCATCAGCTGTTGCTGATGTGTGGAGCAGTGTTATCGCCTTGTTTTAGTGTCTTGCCTTAGATGTCAGCCATGTGCTCTTCAGGATAAGGATGGTGTCATGATCTTCTTTTGAACCCATTTTAGCTAGATTGGATAATCTGTGGTTAAAAGGAGACCTTTAAGGACAAGGAAGTGAATGGACAACTGAGAACAAACCAGAAACATTTTCTCCCAATTTGATCTCCTAGGGCACCTTGGGAACCACCTAACATAAAAGATTAGTTGTGCCAGGTCTTTTCCTTTCTGTGAAACTTCATTAAGGATTTCATTAGGGACGTGGAAGTGGTCCCTAAAGATGCCAGTCTGTGCCAATAAACCTCTAGCCCTGTCCCTCAGCTTTAGCATTTACAGAAGTCAGCTGTCCCTAATTCTGGAGGATCATACCTCGCAATGTACAGAAAGCCAGACTGACATTGAAAAGGAAGTTCACTCCTGAGTAAGTGATGAGGCCTTTTTTCTGTTCCTTCCTTACATGTGATCCACCTTTCTGATGATTAAAACAATCGCTTTGTTCTACGCTTTTTCTGCTTGAAGCAGTAATATGTAATCAAGCACAACTGGCACGGTACTAATGCGTAAGGCAGGAAACGTTAACCTGCAGTGGCAGGCAGACAGCAAGAACACAAATGCAGTTCATTTCCCAGGCTGGGTTACCTGATGGCAATCACAGAGTGTTAAGGCTTTAATAAAACACAAGCAAATATTGATGGAGCAAAATAGAGGATAAGCCTTGCACATAACATGCCTTGATTATTCTATAGTACGAATGCGACCTCAGAGTTTAGATAAGAAATTGTTTCCATCTGGCAAATCAATATAGTGGCTCTGCATCTCTCGGTCTTCTCCGCCTGATACAGGCATTAGACCACTGTAAAGACTCAAAGAACTGTTTGATGCAAAAGCAGAAATCAGGATATCAAAAGAGAAGTGGATGAGTCCTAGTGGATCACGTCTAAGGAACACTTGGTAGGTTCACATCTTGATCGTATGACTGACACCTTGTGCAAATTTGGACATGGCTCTTCTTCCCTAATTTCTATTTTCTTTGGGAAGAACAAATTGATTCAGAATCTTTGATTAATTCAGGTCTGAGCCAAGAGAAATCCCTGTGTTAGACATACAGTCTGTTGCTGTGCAGAAGAGAATAAAGCAATGGTAACTTGCCTAAATCCAGTTTTTAATGGATTATTCAACTTCTAGCGTTGTTCAAAGTCTGTTTATGCTAACTTCTGAGCTGGTATTTTGTGACTGGCCATGTAAAACAATCGACTTTGTTCTCTTGTGCAAGAGATTTCTTGTGTAGCTTAATTAACACACTGCCTGGAATGAGTTTCCACTTTATCAGTATGTGCTGCTAAAGTTACTGAAACCTTCAGGGTTTGTAATACTCCCCTTTGCTACACCACAGCCATTCAAAAAGGCATAAGCAAGTCTCCTCTACATTTACAAATATGTGCTACAAAACAGATTTGTAGAGGACAGATTTGAGCTTCCTAAGAAAATATCCTCAAATCCCATCTGAATAGCACAACTGGGCAAAAAAGAAGGGAACGGCCAGGGAAAACCAGACTTTGAGTAGGTCTGCTACAAATAGCAAAAACGGAAATCATAAGTAAATATAGTACTCAACTAATTCTAACATCTGACCACTGATGCAAACACCTGCTTATCCCTGGGGATGTTATCACTGCATGGTTTTGCATTGGACTGCTGCTGCTGTTTTTGCAGGGAGTATGCAACTGGTTTGAAGGCCAGGAGCAAGAACCCAGCTCAATGAAATGGAGCTACTCCTTCCAGTAACCAAAACCAATAACCTCAGTTCGTACCTTTGCCTGCTCCTGGACAGTTTTATTGTGAAAGTAAAAATAACTACAGCACACAGGAGAAGCTGTTGCTGCTGATTATTCTAAAATGCCACCTTCTACTGTTTTCCAGCCTGTTTAAATGTGATCGATAGCCATGATGCTCCCAATAGCCTGCTGAGTTTGAAGTCTTGTTCACATAGGGATCTAGCAGGCCATAAAAGAGACAAAATATAGTCCACACCTCTCACAGCTGTAGGACAGAGAACTTTCAGTGGGTGACACCTGAAACTCAAGAAGTTGATGAGCATCAGGTGACCAACAGGAACCAAAGGTGATTTCAATTAGAATGATTCACTTTGCAGTTGCTATGAGTATTTAGTCTTTACCTGTTTCCCTGCATGATAGTGGACAGCAGGTAGGTGTTTTGCTTTTTTGTCTCTGTTTCAGGGGGCTAATTTCTATTATCTTTGATACCTGCTCTTGTTCTATCATAGAGGTAGCAAAAGGGGTTGTTTCAAACTTATGAGTGGATTGTTCAGTATGTCCAAAATCCTGCATGATTGCAGGAATCCATGGGAAAACAATGAGTACCCCTTCTTGTCTCACCTGGAAGATGCATAAAGGTTAGGCCTGGCAAGAAAGAGCCTTCGGTATGGTAAGTGTATGTGATGTTTCCTTGTGAAAGGCAGGACAGAGTGAATATAGGTTGTCCAGTGATAGTGCTGTGCACCCTATGCTGTGATGCCAACATAGCACTCTATGCATAGACCCCAGTCTCCTCCAGAAAGGGAGTTTTGTGTTGTTTGTTGGGGCTTTTTATATCACTCAGTTCTACATAGCAGTCAGGCTGCAGGATTTGTTTGCAGACGTGGATTTCATTTTGCTGCTGCACCAGACTTTAGTGATTCTGTGGGTTTTTCCCCTGATCCAGGCTCTCCTTTTCTTTAATCTGTTCTTCCATCTCGAATCTTCTTCTTGTCTTCATTTGAATTGAGTGTCAGTTACTGTATTCAGTTCCTCGCAATAGTCACAGGCCGATGGAAACCCTTGTCTTGTGGCTTGTGTTCACTTAAAAGACAAGTTCTTAGGACTCCTGTCTGCTTTTTGCTCTGTATCTAGCAGTTTGCACACTGGTTAAACCCCATTTCTCTGAGCAGTATTACACTATGAAGGATGTTTCACAGTTTTACAGTGAAGAATTACTTCTGTAACATCACTATGTAGTGGCTCTTTGTTCCGTGTAGTAACTCTTCATTGATGTTGCTTGCTTCTCCAGCACGTGGTGTTTAAGAACTTGCCCCTATATTTAGGGTTACAGTTAGGTTGAGGTTGGCGGAACAGTTTAGCTGAGTTACTTGAACCTGTGGAGATGGTTCATTTCAAATGGCTTTTGGAGCAAGAGTCACTTCTGTCACCAAAAATCTTTGGCAATCTTCACATGCTTTCTCTGAAGCTGGTGGAGAATGTCCCATTCAGTTAACAGAGCGAAATCATCTTACTAAATGCAGATGGTTATATCATGGTCATACTGGGCTCCCATTATAGTACCTGGAGTCTTGATCTCCATTTCTCTTGCCCTAAACAGGACATTTACAAAAGGTCAGACCAACTATGATGCAAAAATGTCCTTTTCTCTACTGTCTATGAAAAAGCTTGAGTTCTGCAGCTCAGATGGAGATATCAACAGTGTAGATACGGATGAAATCAAACTCACAATGTGTGATTTACTCTCCAATTTTTCCTAGCCAGTGGAGAAGGAGACTTTCAAAGAGACGAGAGACCTGTGCTAGGCATTTGCTTTAGGAGAGGAATTGTGCATTTGCCTGGATTGGGTAGACCTTCACTGACTATGGAGAGGTTTGGAATAACTGAAAAAAGTGGTGATATCTAAGAGAATCCCATTCTTGATCACTTTTAAGACTGCTTTACGCATCTCAGATACTTATTATCTCAGATACTACTTATTATAGCTTCAGCATCTAAACCAGGTATGTGAACTCCTCTGAACCATGTCAAGGCAAACTCAATCAAGTCTCATGTTCAGCTTTACTTTAAGCCGGACTGGGTGTGTATTAGGCAGTGGAGTAGGATCATTTAATGTAAGACAGCTGTGTGGCAGTACCTTCCAGGGGAGAGAAGAATAGGGAACAGCTGGGAGTGGTACTGCAGCCACATGCTCCCGCTAGATCCAAAAAAGCACAGCTCTGCCTATAATCGCATTTGAAAGCACTGTGAGGATCACCTTAATTGGATTCTTATTAGATTTCTGTTCCTCTGGTTGAGACCTTATTGCATTAAACTAAGTTGCTGGGAGCCAGGTTTCAGTTAGCTTGAGAACAATTACACTCTGTTCCACCCCAGTTTCAATTCACTGTTTTATAAACACGCCAGGATTACAATCTGGGCCTCGATCTCAGCTCCGTAGCTGGGAATAAGGATATATAAATTTAAAATCAAATATATGAGTAAAGGAAAAGCTTACTGTGTTCCCAAGGCCAGAAGTGCAAGGTAGGGAGACTTCTGAGACATCCTTTGGGATCACTGCAGGTGGCTTTGTTGCTGCAACATGGCATTTAAAGCCTAGTTGAGCATGGATAAACCAGGTAGTCACTGGGGAGAACAGGTTGCCAAGGCGAAACAGAATGTCAAGGTGCCTGCTTTGCCTATCAGGAGTCCTTTCAGACCTGTCTGGCTATAGTTGCTGGAGATGACAGGGTGTGCAGGAGAGGGTCAACAACAAACTGTGGACACACAAACGAGCTACTTGGGGGTTGGGGAGCAAATTTCCCTGACAACCTCACTCTCTGCCACTCAGGACACATGATGCACCTTGAGTTTTCTTCTTCACCATGTACTTTTTGATGACAAAACTGGCACCAAAATGTCACTGAAATAAAACACTGGTGCAAATGTGGTGTTTCTCCATGAAGGATGGAGAAGAAACCTTTCTGAATTGGGCTTAGGTTTGTCACACGGGGTGAGGCTCTCTTTACTTCCCTTCAACCACCAATAATGTCTCAGATTGTGATCTTAACGCTTTCTTTGTAGGTGAAAAGATCAATAGGGACCTCCTGAGGTATGATTCACCTGACCTGATCTAGACCAGATCATTTAGGCTGAGGTGAGCCATCCCCAAGACTGATGCCCTCTATTACCACGATCTTCACTGACTACAGTGGCCCCCCAGAGAGACTAGCTTGGACGTAGAGTAGCATATTTATATACCTGAGGGTAGATTTAATGGAAAAACAAATGAAAGAAACTGAAGCCTCCACCTTCTTCCACGAGCACCATCCAGACCCCACGTCAATGAAGGACTGTGTCCTTGGGGACCCAGGAGTGGCCTGGGCAAAAGAAGGAACACCAGGAAACAGAAGGATAATTTACATTGTATTTAAGGTGGCATAAGATGAAGGATGGATAATATAGCTTTGCTCCTCAAAGTGTATCATGTTCCATACCCCTTATCTGTTGAAGGGAGTGAATATGTATTTATCTTCTCCCAGAACATAAGTGGTTTTGCGTATAGATAAGCCATGCCCTAACGATGGCAATAAAGATGAAGGTAATAAGAAAAGATCATAAATTCTAGCAATGGCTGAAAAGCAGGGATGTGTCATGTTTACTACCACTGCAATGAATTTTCCGAATGACATCCAAACACAGAATGTTGGCTGTTCACCTCTGGCTACTCACTTGTCTTCTCAGTCTCTTTTGCAGAGCCAACACTGAGATTCTTTTCATACCAGTAAAATAAAAACAGCAAAATGAAAAAAATACGCAAGCCCATGTTTAGGGACCTGAGGATTCTTTGGTTTGGTTTTTATCTCTTCCTTCCCTGGCTCCAATGAGCGACTAGTGAATAAGGAAACACAGAAGATGGATGACCTGTGAGTGAGAGGTGAACAGAAGTCCAGTGAGTGCCTGGAGTCCAAGACACAGCTCACTAACAAGGTGTTAGAGTCTTGGAAGCCAGAAAAGGGGAAACCACTACCAGATTGCTCAAAAAATTAATCCCTGTGCCTGTGTAAGTTTGTTTCTTCTCTTACATCTCCATGATTTTTATTCCTCCAGGAAGAAAAACAAAATACATGAGAAATTTGGACTATGTGGTTCTAGAACTACCCAATGCACACCCACCTCTGCATACGTGCACACATTTACCTATGTATGCCTCTATGTGTGCATAAAATGTCGGGGGGGAGGGGGGGAATAGTGGGCAGGTTTAGAGTAGTTTTTTCAGACAATTTTATGTGAACTTAGGAGCAGAGTGTGACTATAGATGTGTATCTTTCTCCTCCAAAATTTCTGAACTTTTTTAACGCCATTTCAGCTCATTCTGACAGACCCAAAGAAATCTCAAGGGTATTAAGTTCCTAAAATGTTCGTCAACTAAGCAGAGGAAAGACACATTATGAGTCTTATTCAAAGACAATCCTACAGAGCCTAATATATATGAGACCTTAGGCAAGTGAGAGACGAGAGCTCAGGGGTGTAAGGGAGAGATTCCTAAATTTGTAATCTTTTTCATGCCAGATTTTCAGCCCCAGTTTCCTCAGCAAGACGGGGTCTGCAAGCCAGAGGGTGTGGAGAGAAAAGAACAAGTCGATGGGACACCAGTTCTGGTAAAAACCATGTATGGGAGCCCGAAACCTCCATGATCTGACAAGGGATTTTCCGTCAGCAGAAGAGAGGATGAGATCAGAGCCTGACTGAGTAAGGCTGTCCATTTGGGAGACTGAGACTAGGGCAAATAGCCTGAGTTTTTTTGGGTGTAATCAAATCCTTTCACTATCAGATGAACAATCTGTGATTGGAAGGGGAGGATATTCAGCAGAAATGAAGAGGGAAGATTTTGAAGGAAGCCCAAGTAAAAGCCAGAGTCACACAAGGTGGCAGTGCAGATTGTCAGCAGGGGTTTCTGGACATTAGCAAAAGGCTAAAAATAGTCCTGTTGAATCAGATACAACAGGAGAAACTAGACACTCACCGATGGTGTAGCTCCATTGACTGTACTGGCGTTTTGCTTGTGTGACTCAGCTGGCTATGAAGGCCGTAGGACAACACATTGGCTAATTAATAATTATTCTAATGGATTAACGGTCATCATTTATTGATCATAATTTGTTTCTATCCTGAATTGATCTGACTTTTCCATTGTCATTCTTTGGATGTGATCATTTGGACCAGGCTGTGGTACCTTGAAGACCGCAGGTGACTTCTAATATCTTTTTGAGATCCTCTGGGGTGTCACTCAGAATAATAGAATCAAAGAATGGTTTGGGTTGGAATGGACCTTGAAGATCATTCAGTTCCAACCCCCCTGCCATGGGCAGGGACACCTCCCACCAGTCCAGGTTGCTCCAAGCCCCGTCCAGCCTGGCCTTAAACACTTCCCAGGATGTGGATTCACTGCTTTGGTTTGATACCCAAAAGCACATGCAATGAGCTCCGTAGCCCTCTGGTCAGGAGAGGAATCATTCAGTCAATTACCAATAAGTCTGGATATATTTTAAAGCTGAAGATCAGGTAAACAGACAAACTAAATGTTTTCAGACTCTGGGTTTCTTCATTTCTCCTGCAGATCCAGTGTGGTTTACAAAGAACCTTCAAAAATTTGTGACTTAAGCATCTCCCTACTGTGAGGGTTTTATGCAGTAGGAGAAAGAGATCGGGTCAGGCAGTAAGGCAAATGATAGTTCCTTGCTCATTTTCTCTTTTTCTGTCGGGGGTATTGTCATAGAGTTCAAATAGTGATGGTGATGTTCATGTTATGGGCTGCTTCCCACCAAGAACACAACTGAATATTCATTTCTTGTAAGTAGACAGATGCTATGTGGGAAACATTTTTGGTTCCTCCCAATATTTGAACCTTCACTGTAAGCTGTGCTACCTATAATTTATTTAAACATTTCTTTTGGATGCACGTGGTAGTATGTGAATACAGTCTGTGGCTTTTCTGGGGAATGAGTTTAGACTTCTGCTGGAATGAGAGCGTAGATAACCCCTGTAATCTTGTGCTGAAGATGCATTTGAGGGCAGAGTCCAGAGTCGTCCCGCAGTCTATGGAGAGACGCAATGGCACTTCCAGCTGTGGATGCATCAGTTCCTCAGTTGATAGTGCTGGGACTGGAGTTGATCAGCCCTGGGTTTAGACCTTAGACACCACTGCAAGATACTCCAGCTGTATTATGTTTCACTCAGGTTGCAGCTCGGATGGGTGCAAAAGTCACTTTTCCCAGTTCATGACCATTACGCCTTCACATCTTCCAGCACAAGTGCACATGTTGTCAGACCCTCACTCAGTCATGCCAAAATTATCTAGGTTGACTTAGAAGCTAGAAGACAATCTTGCTATTTTTGGAGTGGTTTAAACCCAAACAGTTTTGTCAGGAGTGTGTTTGGAAGCAATTAGCGCACAGTTATGCCAGCACATCTGAGGACATGGTAACTTCACATGAGGAGGAGGAAGAGGAAGGAGTTGTGGGCAGCTTGGAAAGGGCTGGTGGTGATAACTTTGTAGAGCAGATGAATGGCAGCCCAAGCAGCAGATGCGGTCACATGCTAGGCGGTGTAAAAATACACTGTGAGGGGCTCCGAAAAATCCTACACAACACATGTTTCAATGACCTTGGTATTTAAAATGGTCATAATTTTAAAGCTCAGTTCCCACAGAGGTACCTAAATGAAGGATGTCACTGAATGAAGGATCTTCCAACCATGACCACCTTCTAAACATTGAAAGGCTGAACAAGGTATAGGGCAACAACAAAGCAATGGGAATAACTTTTGTTAGGGCTGTGTCACTGATGCTGTCATTATGTCCTACCATGTGGATGGGACATAGAAGAGGCTGTGAGCAGAGAAAAGTTTGTCCTCATGGAGGCAATAGCAGGACCTTCACTGCTTCATACATGGCTCTTGAAAGTCAGGAAACACATCAAAGAGAGAACAAAAAAATGGAAAGAAAACCTGGGGGCAGGAAACCGCCCTTATTTCTTCTCAGCTTTGTCCCAGCTTCTGAAATTAAAACCCAAGCGTTACCTCAGGGCTGTTTTCCTCAGATTCTCATTCCTGGGCTCTTAGGAGAAATCCCTAATTTGTTGAAAGGTAGGTAGACAAATTGGATCAGCAGCACAAGTTTAGAGTTTGCTGAGGAGATTGTGAAAGCTCCAGTAGTCCTGGGAGATTAAACTGTTTATGCCCAACTTCTTGAAGTGTCAGTTAACTTTTGGTTGCTTGCTCTTGATTTTACTGCCAAAATACCATAATAATAATAATGAGGCAAAACAACTTTTCCTCAGATTGCTTTCTGGCGACTAGTCTGATTTGCGTAAACCTTTTTGATTCCACATCGTTCTTTGGTTTGGGGCCAGTCTTTGTGCTCGGAGAGGGAGCTGAGAGTGCTTCTCCAGAAGTGTCCCCTGAACAGCCGAGGTGCAGACATCCACAGCACACAATGGAAAGCTGAATTTATTAGGAGAGCAGGCTGCTGAAAATGGCATTTCAGTGAACTCTGAAGCTTTGCCAGCAAGAGGAGAGGTTAACAGTAGAAAGAGCAGTCCTGGCCTCAGAGGCTTATGCAAGCTTTTCCATCTGATAATAAACTAGAATAGAATAAAATGGAATTAATTGAAATAAAATAAAAATTAATAGTCTTCTGTCAGGGGAATCAGGTTCAAGTGCTATAATAAGAAGAGTGTTTCTGGAGACACTTGCTTGTTTCAGCGGGATGCAGACGTAAGCAGCGTGAAGATGGATGAAGCAAGAGGAGTTTTGTTTCAAACACAGAAGTGGCAGACGTTCCCACTGGTAGCTGTGCTGAAAAGTCCTGAGGTGTTGCATCCTGGAGCTGGGGGTCTGCCACGATGAATGCAGGACACCCTATGGATCAAGCATTCCATCTGCCTACTGCACTTTCAGTCGGGACATCAAGAGCCCATGGAGAAGGAATTGCCTGGAAGGACTTGTTCAACCTTGCAAAAGTTCTCAGCAACTAGATTAACCCTGTGCTCTGTGTGCTCTACCGATGGGTTGTCTTCCCATGGGGCTAAACAGCCATTTGGACTGCTTTCCATTTTTCTTCTGGGGTTATTCGGATCTCTGCTTACAAACAAAATGAGCCAGGGGCTGATTCTCTAACATTGAGATTAACTGGCAGGATCTGGCCGTGTCATACCATTAGCCTCCCTTTAGCCTCCAGGAGAGGATGACCAGATCCAAAGCACTTACTGGAAATGGTCCCTGGACCACCCTAACTCCCAAACAGTGCCCAGGAACATGTTGGTGGGGATGATCACATCAGATCCGTCTCAGGGATTGCTCATACCATCTGTCAGTATAAAAGATGAGGTTCCGGCTCCTGGAACTACTCTCAGACCCTGTTTAACTTACTGATGTAGATGTCTGTTTATTGCCACACTGCATTCATATGTCTTTGCTCATGAACTTCCCTCTGGAGCAAGCATATTAGCTCCCTCAGAGACTGTGCTCCAGGGTCTCCTCCCTGCAGATCACAAGGGTTTGCTTTCTGCAGTGTGGATGCAAAGAAGCCTGCCCTAATTGCTTTTGGAGACCAAGATTCCTACCATGTGAACTGCGAAGACCGAATCAACAAATGAGCAGGGAAAAGAAAGTGGAAAGGTTGGTGGCCCACCAGTCTTGTCCTTTATTTCTTTGGAAAGTCATACTTCCAAAGCGCTTTCACTCTTCCAGTTCTTCTGCCCCATTTTTGTACCACTTACAAAGACAAAACAGAATAAGTTTAATGAAAAAATGTTTTAAGAAAATATGATTAGGAAATAATCCTGTGAAAGGAAAGGCAAATATATACATATCATATAATGTTAAAGAAACAATACCGATGACGTAATGACTACAACTATATATAAAATGCTAATGTTATTACTATTAGTAGTAGCAGAAATGATCATATTCTGATTAGAAAATATTCTCCTGCAGTCCTTTCAGCTCATGCTTTGAGACTAGAGATGTCTTAGATTAACATTTTCCTGTTATCGGAGTCCCAAATATCACCTTAAAATAGGTCAGGCCATCACATTTTTCCTATTTGGAAAAGCTCACGGAGATGTTTAAGCCATGTTGGTGTTGGGCTGGCAGAGAACGACATGCACGGCTGGGGCAGAGCTCACAGACTGACTTGGCCAAGGGAGGGCAAAGTGAAGGATGGGCTACAGATGTGCGAGGTGCCTGTTGGACCGCAGCTGGGGTTGGGAACCAGAACTGGGGAAGGGGTATCAGGGTGCTGAACGTGCTGTGGAAGTGAGAAGAAAAAGAGAGTTTAAAGCTTCGTATGATAACTTCTTCGATGACCTTTTTTTTTTGTTTTGCTTTGGTTTGGGTTTGGTTTTTTTTTTATTATCCTATATTACCTTCTTTCTGTCTATGACCAGCTAAAAATTATTAACCTCACCTTGGCTCTGGAGACCCCCAGAAGTGATTTTGACTTGAAACTGGCTAAATATCTGAGTGCGCTGGTTTATTTTGCTTAATTGAAATAAAGAGTGACAAAGAGTACAAAGGGTGCTTGGGGACTTTCAATAATACTGTTCAGTGCTCTCCAGCCAGGAGGCACATTCCCTTCAGTTGGCTGCAAGTCCATTTTCCAATTGTGTGTTTAATTGCTAATCTAGTGGTCTCCGGGGAGTCCAGATAAGATCAGGTGAAACCGGTAAGTTCTTATTTTAGAGAAATTTCCAAATCAGGACTTTACTGCTTCCAGATTTGGCTTGTGCCTGGATAATGGATGTTACTGGCCATATAATAACAACCCCTGGAGTCCCTTGTGCCTGGATGTGTAAACCTACGCATGGGGTACAAGATGATCTGCACACACTGAAAAGATTTATCTGAACTCAAGAAAAACTAAGGAGGAATATTTTCCTGCTGTATCACTTCAAAGGAAACGCGTTCCCAGGGCCACCCAGAGAAGCCCTGTCAGAGCTGGGTACCAGCCCCCAAGCTCCCAAGTCCCCCACCCACTGTATTTGTCTCATTTTCCCTGGTTTAGTCATTTGCGAGCGGCTCACATCAGCGTACATGATTCTGGCAGCGGGCGGCTTAGTTATGATTTGGTAGCAAAATATTTGGACAACAGAGCTTCCAAGCAGAAAACTTTCCAGTGCATAAACTCGCTTCATCCTTCGCCGCTGCCCTGGGCTGGTTCAATGTCTCCCAATCCCAGCTCACGGAGAGGTTGTGCTCTAATCTTTTTCCATTAAAGCTCTGGTGATCAGACCTTTCTTAATCAGACCCGGCTTCCGCTTCAAATTGGGTAATGTCTGGGCCATTAATATTAATGGAAAGAGGAGCTGCTTCTGTTTGTTCTATTTTCATGTGGTTTCTGGAGGCCATCTCCTAGCTAGAAACCACACTGCTTGACACACAGACAGCCCAGGCAGCACACACACACCTGCTCAACTATAGAGTTTTTCCAGATGTTGACTTCCCTGTTGATTGTAATAACTGTATTCTCTTAATTCCTGGACAGTCCTTTTTTTTTTGTTGTTGTTGCCCAACCTGAAAGCTGTTACCAGATGTAGCTATATCTGATTGTGCTGGAAACAATCATCAGACGTGTTCTGAAAACTCTGGCTGGGCTTTCTGGGATAGGCAGATTTTAATTTTTTTTTTTTTTTTGGTAGGGATATTCCCAAGTAAAAGCATACGTAGTAAGATGAACTCCTTTAAGCTGTAGTCTCGGAAAATTCTACTATTCCCGGTTTTTGCTGTTGCTGTTACTGCTGGAGGGGCTCTTTCCCATCGCTTAGTGAAGGATTGTGTGAAACTCCTCATCTTCTTCAGTGTGAAATCAGGTAAATTTGCTCAAGAGATATTTGTATCACATACAGAGGGACTGATACAATTAATGTAGGACTATTAACCTCCAACAATAAGGTAGAAAAGAAATCCTGAGGAGCAGCAGCATCTTGAACAGGTCCTTTTTTATTTTTTTTTTCCCCAGTAGCTGTGCACATGTACTTTCTTTCTCTTTGATTTTTAGCATATTTCTTGAAGAAGAGGTCTCCTGTCCTTGGGCATCCCACACACTTCATAGGGCAGAGATGTAGCATGTTCCTATGGATTAAACAACTTGGACTTCAGCAGTGTTGAGGATGGGCTAACTGTAAAAGCTTCACAGTCTCTATGTACATCAGCACGCATCTCAGCTCCCCTCCCTGACTGGCCAAGCAACCTAGAGAGCCCAAATCAACAAAATGTACAGCAAAGAGAAGAAATTTGTCCAAGGTATTTGCTGAAAGCACCCGAGATTATTCCCATGCTCAGAGATAAACCAGGGTTTAGCTGCTTTACAGAACAGAAGCTGGGCTCTCTTGGTTAGAAATACTGTGAAGATTTGGAGCTGGGAGCCTTTCATATCTCATTTATGCAGCACTGTGCTGGGGTCAGAGCGGACATCGCGCTCTCCTCTGCTCTTTCCTCCTCGGTTCTCTGGGCTCCAACCCCTGACCCATGAAATTGCCCCACTCCTGAGTTCTCTGTGGAGACAACGCACTTTCCAGGAGTGTGCTTCAGTTTGGGAAATTCAGACCACCATCCTCAAAGTTATTTATAGAAAGTGAAAGCTTAATAATTACATGAAATGATCCCTTTGGGTTATATCCATTACCTATTTTTGAGAAAAGAAGGAAATGGAAAAACTATATTAACTGGAGCTTGTTAGTGCAAATGGCGATGAGGTCAAAGGACACAGGATTCAATCACACAGTTACCTGAAACTGGTTAAAAAGTGTCTTTGCATTGCCTACATGTGGCACTAGAGGAAAATGAGATAGTTCTCTGACTCATTAACAGCTCACATACTTGGGGACATGCAAAAATACAGACATGTATTTTTGATCCCCATGAAGACATTCCTAGTTTTTACTACCCAGGGAAAACCACTCAAACCCCAGGCTTTTGTGTCCCCAAAAAGGAAATATTAGACTTTTTCACCTCATTCTGAACGGTATATTGGTAATGGTCAGTGGAGCCATGAAGACATCTGCAAATATGATCTGAGCTCCTGATGTCTTACACGATTTCGAATACCTTTGCAGTTTTCAAACAGAAAAAAAGATCCATGGAGCAACAGTAAACTCCTTCAAACATGATCTGCTGGAAGATGAGAAGGTAAAATTAGGAAAGGCTTAAACTGTGTGGTGTTTCTTTTTTCCCCTTTTTTATTTTTTTCTCCTGTTCTCCCCCCCCCCTTTCGACCCCCCCCCCCCCCCAGCACTGGACAGTAGGCACTGCTGAAGGCAAAACACTGAACTAAAGGGGACTTTGATCCTGTTCCTTGATGCTGGTAATGCTGTTATGACCACCTTCTGCCAAGACCTAAGGCTCCATCACTAATCTAGTGCTTATCAAGGATTTTTCATGTCTTATTTAAAAGGGATTGTTGGAGCTTTTTCTCCTATTTCTCATTCTGGCGGCTGTGCTGATTGCTTCCAAAACCAAGGCAGAGTCCTGGGACTTTCAAGTCACAACTAATTTTCCCTTTGCCAGGAGCCACAGTGAGATGAAGCCAGTCAGTCTCTGATCCTCCCACTCTGGTCCTCCCTGAATAACCTAGGAAATACTGCCGCTTTGAAGAGTGAGGCACAGTTTGGAAGGGCCCCTAAAACAGAAGAGGTGGCCTATAGGGTTTCAGCACTTAAATAGTAAAGAGACAACGGACACCTTTGCTAGACACCATGAAGTCACAGAAAAAGACACTGCCCTATGGACCTGCATATGCAGTTGATCATTTCTCAGTTTAATTTTCACTGGAATTTGTCTCTCTACTGGACTTTGGGCAGTCTTCTTGTCTGCTTGTGCACTATGTGTATGTCAAGGGGATGAAATAAAAGACCATGGTGATAGGCTGCGGAGCAAGACTGTTAAGTGGTCTTCTCAACAGTATTAGGCAACATTTGCCATCAAAAAAGACATTCAGTAGCACTCTTTTTTCCCTATATACCTTTTTCTTTTGTCTTCATCTACAACTCCATATTGATGCGTGTGCAAATACATCTGCGGACCTTGTTGCCCCAGGACGTGTGGATGGAAGAGGTGTCAGATCTAAAACAAGGATTAGGCAGGTTGATGGGAGAAAAGGCATATTTTTAATGAAAGCTGAGACTTTGCAGAAGGAGAGGGCAGCTTCAGCAAGATGCAAAAAGAATATACGGACTGCGAGGTAGAGAGAGGGGAGAGAGGGAAAGGGAAGGAAAACCTTATTCCTATCCCAGGTATAATATTCTTCATCCTGTCAGTGCTTCGAAGAAACAATGATGATGGGCCAGCTTCAGTTAAGACCCAGCAATAAAGGGATCAGTCATATAATAAAAATAAATAAATGTTGTCTGGGAAATTCAAATGTGGCATTATTTTGTGGATGCTGTCAGCTCCCGGGTAGACCACAGACAGGACTGGCCCTGCAAAGAGATGGATGCAGAGTGACAGCACCACGTCCCTGCCAGATGATCACACAGGAGTAGTCTGTGAATTCATGTTAGCACAGGAATGTACTTGGAAAGAGGTCTGGCCACTCAACTCCACGCCGATTTATTTAAAAAGGCAGTCAATGGCCTGGTTTTTCTTACCCTCGTTGTTCCTTGTGTTTTCTTTTCATGTCTGAGGTGTTTATTAGGTTTGAGGGCTGTACAAATGAAAACAGACAAACAGCCATCAGTTGGCAGCAGGGTTGTTTAGCCAAGCGGAGGCTATTTTGGAGATCCACCATTCTGTCTTTCACCGCTGCCTGGAATACAGATGTGCAGAAGCTAAATTGCGTGCTCCATTTTTAACTTGTCCTCTTGGTCCCGGGGGATGGCGCATGGGGGTTATTTGCTCAGGTGAAACACTGAGGCTTTGGTGAGCTGCAGAAGGACTAACAGATATCGTCCCACCCTCTGACCACAGAGAAGGGCATCGGTAGCTCCTATGCATGATGGGAGATGCTCTGCATATTTCTGATTTTTGTTCCTAGAAAAAGTGTTGGGGCATTGTTAAGCCTTGTGGACCATAAGGGGAACTGGTGATGGGTGTGACCTGCTCTGGTCTTGCTGAGGATTAGTGGGGTGCCCTCAGGGGGTGGGAGAGAAGGAAGGTCTTCAAGCTTTGGTGCAATCTCCAAGGCAAGATGGCATTAGAAATATTCATCCCCTTTTCTCCTGATTGCACTACAATTTCTGACTCCTCTGAAGCCACACAAGCTCTGCTCCGCTCCACCAATTGCTTGAAAAATGGAAGAAGGACACTGGGATGCAAAGGAGAACACGTCTCTGCTCCAGGTTTCCTCCTTCACTCCCTAAATGCTGGAGGGATGGCTGTGCTGGCACTACCAGCACACTTGTGGGCAAGCAAAAGGAGATGGAGGCAGAGATTTGCTACACCAACATACCTAGATGTCCCCACCTCTAGGACCTTAAGCAAACTGTCTTGACCATCCCTGCTTTGTTTTCCCCTCCAATTTTTCAACAGTTTTCCAAATTCAAGCTGTCAGCTCAGGCAGCCTACAATTCACTATGAGTTTCCCCAAAAGAATTTTGTGCCTGAACAGCATTTAGCGCAAGAACGGTGTTGGCAATATTTCTTAGGGGACATCTGTGAGACTTCGGGATGCACAGCAGTGTCTCCTGCAGAAGCATGCTACGTGCCTGGAAGTCCCTACTTGTGCAGTGCCTCACAACGAAAAGGAGGACAAGGACGTTATTTGCTTAAAGTTTCTGTGTTCCCTTCTTGCTGAGCTGTGCCACTTGCCCGCATAGACCATCTGCCCAAACCCCAGTTAGGACCTGGTCACAAGCTTTCCTCTTCTTATTCAGGGCCATTCACTCCTCCCTATCCATACAGTGTTCTTTTGCTGAGTTTCGTTGGGTTTGGGGTTTTTTGCGGGGGGAATTGGTTTTGCTTTTTTTTGGTGTTTTGGGTTTTTTTTTTGTTTTTTTTTGTTTTTTTTTCAAGTGGGGAGAGCTTAAATCATATGCAGTCAGGCAATAGATGAAGGAAGAGGGAAACAGGAGACTGACAGAGTCACAGGGAAGAGTCATTTGTCATAGCCAAGAGCTCAGCTCTGGGTGGCAGGAGATAAGAAAGTGAGTCGGGTATCCCGGGGCTTTGCAGATGGATAGTCCTTTGATGTACAAAGAATCAGGATGACTGCATGGGGGAAGCCAGCTTTGTGACATGATCTCAGCTCCAGGCTCATCTTCAAATCTGTCCCTGCTTCCTGAGGGACACCCGCTGTCTGGTGTCACTTCCACAGCACATCTCCTGGTCAAGAGAGAGATCTAAGGAGCAGCCTGCCTCAAGGATGCAAGATCTGAATGCCTAATCTGAACTGAAGGGAGCACACAAGGAGAGAGGCAGAAACGGGGACTCCAGTTCTCATCCCTGTGTGCTGCTTGAAGCCAAAACATCTCCCCGGCATGCTGGAGTGGGAGGCAAACCTGTAATGGTTCAGTCTTTCTTTTGGTGCCTTTCTGGTGGCACCAGTGATGTGTCCAATTGGCTTTTGGTTCCCTCAGCTCCTCAGAATCTCTTTGAGATGACACATAAAAAATGCTAGGAATTTCTAAAGAAAAGTGGCCAGAAGCTATCTGCTCCTCAGACCAGTCCTGACATAAAGTTCCAGTGATGCAATAGATCTTATAAACAGCTGGTAAGATTTCAGAGGAGAAATAGCCATGGGCACTACCCACTACTTGTGTAGTACCCAGGGCATCTAAAAACCCAAACCATCTAAGATCTGGGGGATGTGAGTAAAGAGAGATGCTAAGATATTGGAGATGTGTGCATATGTTGTGTGTGTCTTTGCACAGCCATGTCTGGGCACAGCCATGTGAGATGCAAGAAGACGTTCATGCCATACCCTCCCCGGTCCCCCCAAAGCAGTGGGACTTTGGCTGAGGACATCTCTGTTCGGAGCTCAGGCCAGGCCAGGTAAAAAGCCTTTGAATTTACCTTTATGCGATGCTGTTTTTAAGAGAGTCACTCTGCTGTGTGTAACCACAGAGTAAGGAGAAAGTTTACCCAACCTGGAAGGGGAGGGAAGGCCCCTCACTGGCTCTGAAGAGCAGGTACTGTTCCTTCCCAGTGCTATTTCTGGAATGCCTTGGAAGCACCCTGGCTTGTGCTAAAATAGCACGCGAGCCTCGACTTACCTCATGTTGTGAGAAGAGGTGAGTGGTTTGAAGCGAGCCTGGAAAAAGGCAGGCAGACTGTGCCGGGGTGGGAAGAACACACAGCCCTTTTTGATTCCCCGAAAATTAAATAAGGAGTAAAGATCCACAAGGCTGAAGGTGGAAAAGTGCGTGTGAATTGGTGCCTCTGCTCCAGGGGGAGGTCACCTGGGCGAGAGGTCATGCAGTGCCAGAAGGACCCTCAGTGCCTCCTGGCATGGGGTGGAAGGTCTGGAGGCTCCCCTCCACCCCCTTGAAGGGTTGCAGGAGAAAGAAGAGGAGGTAGGGCAAGAGGGGATATATAAGAACACTCCTCTGCGGGGGAGCGGTTTGAGGGGTGAGCAGTATTGGTGGACGTGATTTCGCATAGACAGCCCTGGGGATGAACACCCCAGCAATAACAAAATGGGGCAACAGGTTTACACTTGATTTTTACAAGGAAAAAATTCACGCATTGACGAGTTAAGAATTCCTTTTATTTACCTTTCTGTAACACTATTTTAAGAGAATCACTCGTTGACCTTAACAGGGTGACTTATTAAGGCACTGCATAGAGAGAATTTGTCAGCTGCAGGGCAGGGCTGACCTGCACCTCTTTAGATCAAGCTAGCAATGTGACCCAAAAATTAAGGTCTCCATTTCCACGATGAATCACTTAACACATTAGCTGCATCTAGCATCAAGTGAGGATTGAAGCTAAAACCTTTACCCAGGGTTCCCCATCTACCATCGCTGGATGCAGCCATTATAAGAGAAGCAGAGGTGGGATGTTTCTGCTAGATGCATGGGCTGTGCTGGCTTTGTCTCCTTGCACTTTAGGCCACTGGCTAGTGGACAATTTGTTTGTCCAGGTCAGTGGTGCTACATATAGTTCAGACACCAAACCGTGCATGACCTCGGTTTGTAGCTCCTTGGCTCTTGCTGTCAGCTGTGGGACAAGGTCTGTCCCCTCTGCGTGGTGCATTAGCTCAGTCTCTGCTTAGATGAAACTCCTGGTACTTCCAGGGAAATTTCTACCTGAGTAACAGACAAAATTGTGGAAGGACTTCATAACAAAAAAATACCAATTACTCTCCTTTGGATATGGTGTACGTAAGCAATTATTTCACTCCCAGTCATTTTCTGAAAATGGCACAAAATGTAAAAATAATTTGATCAACGAGGGAAATAGATATATTTCTCAGTTAGTCAGAGTGAATTGCTGCTTCTGTTCCTCTCCTCTCAGTCTAGATGATGAAGTAAAGGTCTTTGCAAGGATACAGTGATGGCTCATATAAATAACAGGCCTTGGGGAGGCAGCAATATCTGAGCGTAAGTTCTCCAATAGGAGCATGTCCAGCCTATGGTGTATGTTGTCTTCCACGGGTGACAGGACACCAGCTATGTTATAATAACCATGGGTCAATGCCCCTCGGTTTCATATATCCCGTGAAAATCAAGACCTCAGGGCAAGGAGGAGGTGATGGGGTCAGACTTAGGAGTGTCCCACCACCAGGCTGAATCCAGATGGCACAGAGCAAAAATCATGAATACCACTGTGTTTGGGGAGCTCTTCTAAAGCTGCAATTAAATCCATTTTGTCAGGGAGAAACCTGAGTAGACCACTTCCTATATCATATAGTCCAAAAGTAATGCCATGGGGTAAGCAGTTGCCCTGTGCATAGCTTCCACCTTAGGTACTAACTCAGCTCCCATGCACTCTTTGCCCTAACTGGATTTATCTTTATTGAATCATAAATGATAGATAATGCCACTATTTCTCTCCATTTTATGAAGAACAGAAAGGTTGAATGAAAAAAAAGGTAGCCTTAAAAAAAACCTAAAAGAACTGAGTCAGTTATTTTCCCAAGATCACTGAGTTATGTCTACACTGCAGAAGGCATCAAGTCCAAGTTAAGGAATGTGGAATAGCTCAGATCCCTGTTCAAGGTCAGCTTTATGTACAGCAGGCTGGCCATGGGCCTTTCAGGTCCTCACATAACGATCCTAAGATAAAATTCTTGGGTTTTGTGAGGACTGTGTCATAGACCTCTAGAGCGGTGTGCTCCTAGCATGAAAGTGAGTATGTGGTCTGCATGACATAGGATGGGAAATGGGTCTACGTGGAGATGTTTGAAGTTAAAGAACAATAATCAGGTTTCCTCTTAAAGGGTGGAGTCATGCCAAAAGAGATCATGGAAATGAACTTGCATCTGTGTGGTACGGATGACTTCAGGATGAGAATCTATATGAATTAAAGTAAGTACTCAACAGCTTAGATGTGCTCACCCTGAAGGTGTGGAACACCAGCCACGCAGCCACTGACCATCGCTCTGACTTTCCTGCTTCTCAGGCTGCAGAGGCTACATCAGTAATGGTTAAATGAAATATTCCTGGAACCGTTGTCTGGTTCGGAGGCCAACGGGCACAGAGCAGCACGTGCATACCATCAAATTCCACTATCTTCCACAACAGGATGGCCACATCCCAAATGCCTGTGGGGAACAGCTCCTGGCCCTGCTAACCTCAGACCTTGCCCAGGAACTGTCTGGGAGGTTGCTAGTAGACAGTGGAAAGTCAAAGCTGAGCAGTGTTCCCTGTTTCATTCAGCAGCACAGATGTAGGTAGTGTCACTGGGGACAAACCCATACACCTGCCCTTGCTCATGTGTCAAGTGGCCCTGGCAGCCATGCATGGAGTGTCCCATGTGGGTAATGCCAAAGGTGGGCTGGGGACAATGTTACAGCTGCTCCCCCAGGGATAAAATCCATCCTTAGATATTTTTTTTTTCCCCACTGCTTTGTGGCCCAGTTTTTTAAAAAAAAAAAGGTCAAAAAATAAGGTTACTTAGTGGTGAGAAGCTAAAGCTCATTTTGCATCAGAAACAGAGGTGTTCAGTGTTCCTGCAGATCTCTGGTTCAGGTTTGGTATCAATCAGTTAATCACCAGGCATTACCCCAGGACTTGGCTTCTATTGTCCACAGCACTGAGAATTTATTAGCTATTGCCCCACAGATCAGCCCTCCAGGCACGCTTCTCCCCCTCCCACATCCTGCTCACCCCTGCTCACAAGCGGGAGAGAAATTCAGCTGTCTATGGCATGAGGAGGAAACCAGGGGACGCCTTGTTTGAAAAATGAAAGATGCAGCTTCAGCTGTTTGTTTAGGAATACGTGGCGATGAGGCTGAAATAAAGGTTATTTTGGATGGACGGAGAGCTTTACAGAACCTTCATTCACTCCCTTTGACTGGATTGCATAAAGGGCTACTGAGCAGATAAACTTTTAACGAATGTGAATTCCTCTCTTAATTAAATTACAGGAAATTAAAAAAGACACATTTCATGGGCTGGTGGGGGAAAAAAAAGTGATATTTGTCCCCCCAAAAGAGGTCAGGTTTCCAGTCTGTTTAGTCCTGGATTTCAATCTCCTTCCTCCAGTCTGCATGGGGGAAACACGCCTAATCTTGCCTGGAGCTCAAGAGACAGGTTTGTTCTCTGAGGGACAGAAGCGACTCTCATCATCGACATGATGGAGTATATTCCCCCAGTGACTATATGTCAGGAAGGGCTAATGTATATTTGCATGTATATGTATAATGCACCACTCTCCTCTGCATGTCATGCATGGAAGCTGTGGGCCATCCCTGCCATGAGAAACCTGCGATCTCAATAAGGTAAAAGGGAATCCATTAAAACTTTTATTGGAAATTAAGCTGATGACTGGAAATCAAATGACTCGGCAAGGAAAGAGACGTGATCTCTTAATAGGCTCTGTGCTCCATTGGAAAACCATTCAAAGCTTGAAGGCACCTTCCACAGCTTAGATGATGCAGGGACCCTTCCGGCATCCTGCGGTCATGCATGCTCTCTCATATCTATGTGTGACGCTGGCTGTGCTGTGGGATTCTTCCCTCTCCAGGTCTGACAAGTAAGATTTCCAGTGCTGGGAGGTGAGAAATATTTCCGGTGCAGAACCAGCTTGGTCTGGCCCAAACTTTGCGGTGTATTGTGTCTTTCAGTGCAGCTAACAGCCTCCTGGTATGCCCTCTCTGACCCTTCAGGCATCCTTGTAGTTGCAAACATGAGCATCCCAACCCGAATTGCATTCCTCGCCTAATCCTTAGAGCTGCCCATGGAAAAGAGTACATTTCTATATATAGTGCTCTGAAAAGCCACCGGGTTATTCTGCCCGGGTGAAGGGGGTCTGTTCTCTGCAGCATGCAACACAATTCAAGCCTTGTTAATGTATTTGAGGGGGGAAAGAAGAAAGAGAGCGGAAAAAAAGGTCTCCTTTGTGAAAAAATGTGTTTGTGAAAGGGGGAAATGGCTGGCGGGGGAGTATGGGGGGTGTCAAAAGCTCTAGAAGACTGAGTTTATTTTGGAGCCTCCTGAGGTTAGATTTAATCAGCTCAAAACACATAGTTTCACTCCTAATATGACATTAATTTTCTCTGCTAGCTGAAAGATGCTTTGATACTCAATGGGAAGTTGTCCTTTTCCCATGCCCAAGACCAAGGACATATCTCATCTCTCCAACCCATTCCAGGATGTTTGAGCAGAGAGGCAGAGCCATAAGCCATGGCTGGGAGTGAGGTTCTGATTTTGATAGGACCATAAATATATTTGCCATGTCTGAGAGAGGATGCTTGAAAAAAATACCACTTCAAAGAGGCTTGTGCTTTGTCTGAAGACATGTAGAAATATCTAACTGCAAGGCTGGAGTCTGCAGTTACATTCCTACTTTTCCCTTTGCCATTGACAGATTTCCACGGGTGGTTTTCAAGCACTATATTTGAACAGCATTGTTATTTTGGGATGCATCCTTCTCAAATTCATCAAGTGAATCAAAATACTGGCAGTCCCACCTGAAAGGTTTTCTCATACAACCCCCAGAGCAATTGTTCCAAATGCGTTATTAAACTGAGCCTCAAGTCTGGATTGGCAATGGGACCAGATCTTCCCAATGTTATCATGTTCACACTGCAGGCTGCTGGACCTACCACCTACTTACCAAGCAACCTACCGACATGAGATATCCACTCCAGAATTCACTGACTGTCCTGGTGAGGTCACTCCGGGGATGTTGCTTTTGCTTCTGGGAGCAGTTACATGCTCTATCTTCAGAACTCTCTAGAGTCTCATTCATTTAAGAAGGGTGAAAAACATCTCTTCTGGGACACTCACTTCTTTTTCACCTTTCACAGAAAGCTGCAACTCACACATACCTGTTTTGGTGAACAAAATACCCATCTCCCAGCTGCTCCAGCACAGAGTTCAGCTTAATTGTTTGTAGCAATGCTGGCAGGAAATTTCCTGCAATTGGTGATGGGATGGGGGAATTCCCAACTTACCGTGAACTCCAGTAGCTGTGACATACCCTAATGTTGGTTGTGAGCAGGAACCAAACCCCTGAACACAACAGGAACCACTTTGGCAGTAGTAGCGGTCCTATAGCCTATGTTTGGTCCAGTCACTAGAGGGACAGCACCTCATTCAATTAAAGACTGAGTGCCAAAACTGTAGGGCCACTGTGAAGACACTGGAAAAGGTGGTTTCAAAGCAGGTTATGTGAACTAATTTTTCAGTTTGGGGATATTATAACCTTATAAGCCAGGACATATCTCACAAGAATTTCCTGCAATGCTTGGTAAGTGAAGGTGTGAGCATAGGAACAAAATTCTACTGTTAAGTAATAAATATTGAATATTATAATTTTAGGCCTTACATTTTTAAAGTATTTAGTAGAGCTGCATGAATAAGCAATGGTTTTAGTTCACTGGGTGAAAAATAAATAAATGAATAAATAAAAGAACAGTCTGAGATCAGAGAAAAACAGAAATTGCGTATTTTGTGGGATTTCTTGATACAGTAATGAAAAAACCCCATGTTAAACATTTTGGAGTTCTAGGAATCACTTTGTTGCAACATGGGAACTTCCAAGCCATATCTTAATCCTTGAAAATTTTGGACTGAAAATTCTGGGTTCCCTGCGGTATTTAATTTTCCAGAAGCTGCAAAGACTGAGGCTTGAGAAGAGAGTTTGAGGGACCTGTTTTGAGGGAATGGGACAGAGCTTCCTTTATACAAAGACACTGAGGCCCAAATTACCATGCCAGTTGGGTGTAGACCCTCTTATAGAGATGGCAAGGCGTTGTAGGCAATGACCTTATCTATGTTTCATAACCAGAGGCAGATCTACTCAGCAGCACCATATCAGCGTGGGTGAAACATCGCCACTTGTGCCCACAGGAATCACTGCATACTCCAGAGAAAGGGATCTGAAGGTAATTTTGTACCATCTGTGAAGTTCTTCCTTATATTTTGAGAACAGATGTCTGATTAGAGGGAACGGGCACTGTTTGTCCCTGTTATTCCTTGCACTCTGAGCAGTCTATAATTTAACCAGGGAGGAGTATATCTACCAGACGTACCAATCACAGCTGCTCAACATGGATCTGAAGGGTCCACGTTGAATCACTTCAGCTTCATTCCACGTGTTGTGATCTGTTACCTCCTCCAGCACAAAACAATCATCTCCATCACCCACGTGGTCTTGGAAGCTCATGAAAGACATACATTTCAGAAGCTGTGATAAGACCATGTCAAAGAAATATGGCCCTAACAGAAACCCACCACCTGAACGTATCTACCACTTCAGAGCCAAAAAAAAAAAGAAGAGGGATTTGAACTGGGAAAGGTTCAGAGACAGTGGCAAGGATTACTGAAGGCAAGAAACAACTTTTGCAGGAGGAAAGACTGAGCTAGGAAAGACATTTTGAAGGTCTTGGGACTCCATGTTCACTGTTGATGAATTAACTCACAGAGTTCACAGAATCACAAACTGGTCAGGGTTGGAAGGGACCTCTGGAGATCATCTCCTCCAACCCCCCTGCCAGAGAAGGGGCACCTACAGCAGTTGCACAGGACGACGTCCAGGTAGGTTTGGAATGGCTCCAGAGTGGGAGACTCCCCCACCTCTGTGGGCAGCCTGTGGCAGTGCTCTGCCACCCTCAAAGTAAAGAAGTTCCTCCTCATGTTTAGGTGGAACTTCCTATGTTTGTTATATCCTTGCAGAATCCTGCTGATACAGCTGAAAATTGTGGATCCCTTGGGCTTTTGGATCAAATCTCCATGCAAGTGGTTTGAATGATGCTGCTAGGTAGAGCTCAGGCTTCTCCTGTTTTGGTGCAGGACATGATGCAGCCTTAGATCATAAGGGGGCCATGGGTTCATCTGTTCATGAGATGAATGCCTTTTGGTCAGCATTGATGGAATGCAAGGCCCTGCTAGATGACATGCTACATGTTCAAGGTGCAAAGTCATGGACTTGCCCATTGCTCCATGGGCCTCCTAGAGTAGGCAGAGATGATGGGAAGATTAAAAAAAGCTGCAGACCAACTGGGTTTATTACCAGAATGGGAACACGTCTGTGATGGTGCTCTCCAGACATGGAGAATGCTGGCACGGCTGTGTGGGAGGTGGGTGTGAATCCTGACTCTCCCGTTCTGCACATGTATGACACTGCTGATGGCATAAAGGACAGTGGAGGGCCGTGACGGGGCTGAACCACCCACCTCATGGCCTCAGCATCTGGACTAGATGCAAACCTGGGCCCAGCTGCATGTTAACAAGCCATTTTGTTTTCAGGAGCACATTTGCTAAAGATTAGAGGCAAATCTAGCTTCTGTGCAGCCCTGGGGGGAGGTAATGGAGGAAAGGCACTGTGGTTCCTAAATGAGGGAAAGGGAGAAACGTGCATTACAAATGGAAGAGGCTTTCTTCCTCCTCCCACCACTGCCATGGTGGGGGCAGCCACAGACTACTTTGAAGTCCTGTCCTTCAGGCTCTTTGCCATCGTTTGTGCTCAGCCCTTCCAACAAAAGCACAGTCTCTTGGTGGCAAGAGACTTGGCTGAGCAGCAGTAGGCAGGCTTTTTATATTAAGGGAAGGGCTGTGAACAATTTTGCCTTTATCACCACAAAAGGGACTGTAAATCCCTCAGAGTTATGGATTCTGGTCCTGCAACTTGATACCCCAAACCCAGTCATTTGAGTTAGGGTAAATCTTTTCATTATTATTATTATATGGTTTGTTGTTTTATTTTAAAAGAGAAAGAGAGAGAGAGAAAGGAAGGAGAAATTGGCTCTAACTGGCTTGAAAAGAACATTTGCAGCCAAAGAGTTATTTTACGTATACTCCTTTGCCTAACCTTACTCTGTAAGGATATGAAAGGACCAGAAGGCTCAGACCAGATTTCTCCATTAAGAGATGGAGCTTAGTCCACTTCTTGGCACCTGTTAGAAAGTCAATATTTTGTCTTTCTTCTTTCCTGGCTGAATTTGGTGGAGCAGAGGGTCTAATTCCCAGCTCCAGTTTGGGATCCAGGCAGGCAGGCAGGCTGGCAAGCATTTCACCCTACAAAATCTGCGCAATTTCGGTCCTGGCTGTTTCCAGCTCTCTCACACTCACTCATTCCATTCCTGCCTCAGCTCATTGCAAGTTTGTAGTCTGCGAGTTTATAGACGTGCTCCTTCCTTGGGACTCAAGGGGCACAGCTGCATAGCCTGCTTTGCCATCTGCTTGCCTGGTATTTGAGGATCTGGAGGTGGAGAGAGACCATGCCATCATGTGTGCTCTCCTCAGGACCCTGAGGAACCCTACAAGAGAGCAAGGTTTTCAGCTGCCATGTATATCTGCTTCACACGCTTTAGTGTGTTGACACCTTCACTGTGCACAAGGACAGCAGAAAGCTGGGCAACCTCCTTTGTTTTTCAACAAATGCCAGTAGCAGATTTCCTGTATGGTGCATTGATGGTGCCAACTATCGTCTTAAAAGCATCTCTGCTCATTGCCACTGGTACCAACTCCAGGATCCATCAGTGCTGGTGCTGCGGTGCCATCATTTTTTTGGAAAATGGGTGTGCAGTAACACATCTGGAACCACTCTCCACCTGCCTCCTGGCAGCTTTCTGAGCTAGCTCTTTACAACCGATGTGCTGGAATGGAATAGGGCTTGTGAGTCACCAGTCTCTTGCCTCAGCACCTCAGCAAGGGATTTTCCTTCTGAAAATGTGATCAGTGCCTCCACCAGTCAGTGCAGTGCTTCTATCTTCCATTTAAAAATCTCTGACTGACTTGCTATATCATGAGGTTGCCCCTTAATCATCAAGAATAAAGAAACACACCTATAAAGACTTCCTTCTTGTCCTGGTTTGAGTGACACAGGACTAATTTATCTTCTAATGCTTGGGAAGACTGCACTTTTAGACAACTCTGGTGTCTGAATTTGTGAAACATTTACGTTGTAGCCTGCTATGGTGTGTGGGTTTCAAGGTCTCAGTGTTTTCGAGCTCACCAGGTGCAGGGATGAGGAGGAGCGAGACCTGAGCACTTGACCCAAGCTGGCCAACAGGATTATTTCATACCATCAACATCATATTCACTATAAACTAGAAAGTTTGCTGTGAAGTTCTCTCTCTCCCTTGATGGCTGCCATACTGAGAACTTTGTGCCTGGGTGACGGACTCCTGAGGCCTTTCCTTCTTTTCTTCCTGAAGCCGCAGCACTGGCAGTGTCCGACATTTGCTGTCCATGGCTGGCAGTGCACAGATTCCTACTGATATAGTTGGCTGAACATAATCTTTGCATATTCTGTACTGGTATTGGGATTGATACTGGTTCTTTAGTGCTATTAATGTTAATTATCTAATCTTACTGTACTAAATCTCCTTACACTCCAACTCCTGGGTTTCCTTGTTTTCTCCTGATTCCCTTTCCCAAATGGGGAGGAGTCTTCAGGTGATAGAATGATTGTCTAAATGACAATAAATTGTTATGGGTTTCTCAAACCAAAACACTCCTATATATAGATAATAAATCATGAACAATCATAAATATATGATTCTTATTATATATGTGGATATACCTGGGATTTATATATATATATTTATTAATTTGTTTAAAAGGCATCGTCTTATTTGGTCTGTCTTTGAATTATGAACTCATCCCCTCTCCAGATCTTGCATGTCTACAAGTGGGTAGAGTGGTTTCCCTCCCGTTTAAAAGTTTCATCCCCGTAAAATCTGCCAGCACAACTACACATTAGCCTTTCCCAGTTCTGTTATAGTTGCCCAGATGAAGGAAGCCAGCTAATTAAAATGTTTAAATGAGCCAAGAGTATTTTGACACAACTGGGTTAGGCAGCTTTATGCTGGCAGGATGAGGTCCTCATGTGGCAACAGGCGCATTATGTGTTCAAGCGACCCCCTTCCCACCCCTCTTTTGTCCCCAAATGCAATATGACTCATCGCAGTCTTAATAACTTGTCCAAGGTCAGCTGCACAGACAAGAGGTGAATCCGGATCTGCCGGGATCCACTTGAATTCTTGGGCCATAGGATCTCCCAGACTCAGACAAATCTCCACGTCCTTGCCGAGAGCAGAATACAGCCTGAATGGAGCAAATTTCTGGGTGGTTGCAATTGGTCCACCTGCCTTTTTGCTGGGTTGGAGGAGCAGAAAGGCTACACATCTGCAGCAAACAGCTTGAGCCATGCTTTATGAACACCTGGACCCACTCAAAGCCAGAAATAACTAAAAGGAAAATTAACACCATAATGTCCTCTCCTGGGCACTGGGAAGATCTTCTTTTAAACAACAGTCTGTGCTTTGCCAGAAATCAATAATGTTTTGAATTAACTGGTGGTGACCAGAATTTACCAGCAGATGATGTGGATGTACAGTCAGCCTCTGGTGATGCTACCATCCCGTGAACCAGAACCACAAAAGAAGACTTCCGTTTCTAGAAGCAACATGTTGCAACCAGGCATGGATTTATGGAGGGAGCTAAGGAGTTATTCTTTGTACCCTCTTCAATGACCCAGCACAGCTCAGACATCATGCCAGAAGAAGAGGTGACAGCCACAGCTGGCTGCATGGCCACCAGCACCTTGGCATCCTTGGCACTCATTAGACCCCAAGGTGCCTTTCCCTGGGGAGTGCTGTGTGAGACTTTTCATGCAGGGTTTCCTTAGTGCTATCTAAGTAGTGATCATCCAGTTTCAGCAAGATCTTAAGTTGTTGCAGCCATCTAAGGACCAGCAGGAGCTCAGCCTTACAGATGAGTTATGTTATGCTGACCTGAAGATGTGATGAACCCAATGCTGTGCTAAGACCGTGGTACCCACCTTCTGGAGCAGTGATGCTTCCCAGCTGGGTAGGACCTCAGAACCTGGGTGTCTCTACACCAAGTTGTTTGGGCTCCCCTTTACTGTTCTATCAGATCCACCCTAGCGGCCTTCAGAATTAATAGTGAGGACCTTGCTCTCCGCCAGGAATATCTGCTAATTGTTTCACCAAATGCTTCAGTCTTATTGAGAAGGGTTCACAGTTGGAAACCCCAAATCGATTTTTGAGAGAGAGAGTCAAATTTTGAGCTGGGAGAGAAAGAAACTGATTTCCAAGACATTATACCTCATCCTACTACATGAGTATCTCCTAAAAAGTAAACCAGATCCCAGAGGTGCAACTGCCTGGGAGGAAATGAGGACTATTTTTCTCTGTTTCACGTCCTTTAATTCACTTTTAATTGTGCAGCTGGGCACATCTTAGAAACACCAGACTTCAGTCAGAATGGGATCCTATTTCTGCAGTATCCCCTTGTTCCCATGAAACAAACCTCTCCGTAGATATAATTATCCACCCATCCATCATTGTCACAGGCAACACAGCACACACATGTGCACATTCAGATGCGCAGAACTCTGTACCGCTGCGTAGGACACTGTACCGCAGTTCAATCATTTTCTGTCATGGTTACTGAGCCCATTCATTAAATAATGGTGTCTGCCTTGCAGTAATGATATGTTGCTTAAAGAGAGCTCCTCTCTGTATTATTTACCAGGCAGTGAGCCCACCCCAATCATTTATAATGAAAAAAAATTATCTAAAGGGATGAGATGTTTATACAGATGGCAGGAAGATTCCCAAATCATAGTAGTAAATACTCAAATCTTAAAACTTTTGGATGTAAACCCTCACACTGCAGGATATCTGCCAACCATAATTGATGGGGTCAAGAGAAGAGCAGGGGGAATAAGTTTTCTTTGTGTTGGTGGTTGAAGTAGAAAAGTGGGGATGGCAGGAAAAAGGGATTAATTTTGGCTTCACCTGAAATAAAATTTTGGTTTTATCTTTTTTTTTGTGTTTTTTTTGTTTGTTTTTTTGTTTTTTGTTTTTTTGGCAAAGTCATCCTAGGGAAAAAAAAAAAAAAGAAATACTGGAAAAAGATGAGCTTAATGGGAAACAAGACATTTCACTACACACTCCAGATAGTTAACGCTTCTCTTCAACTTCACATTTGAAGAAGAAAAAAAAGGTACATTGCAATTAGCCATCAAAAGCTTTTACTTAAAATCCGACAAGACAAATGCATGGTTTTACCTTTGCCTAATATTTTATTATTTTTGATTCTTTAAAAAGTGTTTTGGCCCTTTTTCTCTCCAACTTAAATGATCATCTGTACAAGCATGACAATTATTGCTATTATTTCAAAAGTGTCTTCCCAGGTAGAGATATTCTCACAAAACTGATCAGATTTTGGTCATAAATGAGTACTTCCTTCACAGGCAAATTTTCTCCTCACTCCTCAGCACAGCCTCAGGCAACATTTTACCCGAACAGCTGGCTGTTACTAAAGAAAGAGAATGCTGAATAGTCATTTGAGATGCACTAAACCTCTTGTCTTCTCATACATGGGCATTGTCTTTCTCTGCCTGAAAACTGTAAGCACATTAAAATGTTTTCCTTGGCCCATCTGTTAGCAGAAAAGGCTTTGTGAAATCCGTGTGAACTTCCATTGATATATGATGCTCCATTAACTATCCAAGCCATGTTGGTTATTTATTATTCATTGTTTAGATTTATAATAGTGTTAATAGAATAAATATTTATTATAAAAGCCCCTGTTGTCTAGGGCATGGTTGTAAAGCAAGCAGAAAACAGCTTGAGTGAAGACCACCCTTCTTTCCAAAAACCCTGCCTAACTGTGGTTGGATTCTATGTCTCCATCTCCTGATGGTATGAAGAACATTATTACAAGAGATCTGTACAGTGATTTACAGTGAAAACCAAAGTCTGTGCTTTTTTTTTTTTTTTAATGTCACTGGAGAAAAAAAAAAGACAAAATATAGTAGAAAGAATCGCTCTTTTAGAAATCTGACTTGTTTCTTTTTATTTTTAGACATAAGTTTACCAGGGATTTTGAGATGAATTCCCCATAAATGCCCATCTCCATAGGACCAAAATTGCACCACCACCAGAAGAGCTGTTACCTCCTGCCCTGATGACAAGAGGAGCGAAGAGCTGATGACTGTGTGTAAGAACCCATATCAACCAAGTCTATCTGCTGCCCAGGTCAGGTTGATGCAGAGGCTGGTGACCCCGTGAGTGTTAGAAAGTCCATCTGTCCACATGCCAAGGATGGCTTTCATCCACGTTTGGAAAATTTACTTTTGGAGAGTTGTTGTGGACTCAGAACCACATAACTGAACCAGAGGCTGAGCATTGCTGTCCCAGAGCGAACACCCTCAAGCAGTGACCCACATCTGTCTTCAGTCTTTTTTTACCCGTTTGTTTATTTTGCGGGCCAGGGCCAAAGTTTATTGGTGTTAGCAGGGAGGTTCTCAATGGCAACAGTGGTTTTGCACTCTGGCTGCAGAACACTTATAGAAGATCATCCATATGTTCTTTGTGCTGACCTTGCAGGGTGGGCGTCAGATCAGCTGGGCTACTGGAAATTGCTGAAAAGGAAGCAGTGGTTTGGGACTTTCAAAGGGCAACTCAGCCTATTTAGTCCCCAAAGTACCAAGCCCCCCTCCATTTTTCGTCTCCCATGTCTACAGCCCTTGCAACCTCATGCTATTGTTCATTAAGAAAATCCCGGTATCATTCTTTCTAGCAACTAATGAACATGAGAGAACTGGTTCCAGATCTGTGCTTTCATAACTGGTTCTTGTTAGAGTCGCCATGACAGGTTGGGAAAGGAGCCCAGAGTGGATGGGCGGAGAGATCTTGGCCAAGCAGAGCTGGCTGGCTCCTGGGGTGTGCTACGCAGGAGCTCGATTCTTTTCAGAAGCAGTCGGGTTTTTCCCTTCAGCTCTGCGCTCTCTTGGCCTTTGGCTTTATTTTTAGCCTATCTCAGCCTGGTGTTCATGTCTCCACTCATACTAAGCTCCCAGGAACAGAATCTGCTTCTAAACCACGTCCCTGCCTGGGTGCAAGCAGTGAGGTAAGGTGCAGAAACCCTAAAGGGATGAGAAATTTTGTGAAACTCGAATAAATCACCCTGGGAGCAGTGACCTGAAGAAGAGGAACTTACGGACACCACCTCTAAACCAGTTCCTAATGATATCAAATCACAGAAACATAGAATTACAGAATAGTTTGGGTTGGAAGGGACCTTTAAAGGCCATCTAGTCCAACCCCCCTGCCATGAGCAGGGACATCTTCAATTAGATCAGGTTGCTCAGAGTCCCGTTCAACCTGGCCTGGAATGTTTCCAGGGATGGGGCACCCACCACCTCTCTGGGCAACCTGGGCCAAGGTTTCACCACCCTCAGCGTAAAAAATTTCTTCCTTATAGCTAGTCTAAATATCCCCTCTATTAGTTTAAAGCCATTACCCCTTGTCCTGTCCCTGCAGGTCCTATGAAAAAAGTCTGTCCCTATCTTTCTTGTAAGCCCCCTTTAAGTATTGAAAGCATATCCCACATCTGCCCAACATCCCTCCTACAGCATCATCACTGTGCCCTCTCCATGCCCTCCACCCCTCAAAATACCTCATCTACTTATATGTCACCCAGGCTCATCTTCCTATGTGTGTCCCTACACACTCCCTCGAGTCTGCAGTGTATTGATACCTCTTACCCACATCTCCATGGCCATCCCTCCCCTTTGCAATGCCTCCACCTATGTTCCAGCTAGCAGTTGGGTAGTGGTTAAGGAAACAGGACAGATGCTGTACAGATCAGTGCTATGTGATTGTTACTTGGCAGAACTTAGACCTTCCTCCCCAACACTGGTGAAAACTGTATTAAACTGGCAAAGTTGGCCAGTGTGCAGGCAAATTTGGAGTCAAAAATGAATTGTGTGTAACTGCTTGCCTCTGTTGTCCCTGACTGGCTCTGCTCAACGGCTCAGGGAGGCAAGCATCACCCTCGGCAGCCCCCTGCCCCAGCCCCAAGCATGGGCACGCCTGCAGGAGGCAGAGAAGTCGGCAAAGTCATCTGCCAAAATGCTGAAGCTTTAAGATGTTGCTTTAAACCAGATTGGTACTAGGAAGCTTGTCGTTGTGTTGGAAGCTATTTCCTTTCTACCCAAAAGCAGATTCACTGAGAGCACCCTGAAATATATATATATATATATATATGAGGTTAGACAGGAGAATATCCAGATCCAGTGCATTTAGAGATGGGAACAAAGTCAAACCTCAGTCCAGGCAGTCATGAAATATGGAGGTTATAATGTGCATATAGGATCAGCCATGGGAAACTGTCTGGATTTTATCCTGAGATCTTTACCAGCTCACATCCCTGGCTTACAAAACGCTGCTTTGCATTTAAAGATTTGGTGAATCTTTTGAACTCTTTTTTTTCCTGAATTTTTTGTACGTGTACACCTTATTTACATTTTTTGGCTCAGACATTTTTACATTAAACCCACAAACGTTCCACTCCCGTGGTATTTGAGGTCGCTAGTCTTCAATAGCCCTGGTTCACATCCCTGACCAGGTTTACCTATATTTGCCTTCTGCTGACGGTGTCTTCAGCTAAAACACCACATTTTCAGGGTTTTCCCACAACCATGGAATAAGAAATAGGTAATTTTTTTTCCCCCTGTTTTTTTTTAAGTGAAGCGCGATATTTTTAAGCAGTCGCAGGAATACAGAAGCTGGAACTATTGGGGAAAAAAAAAAGAAAAAAAAAGAAGAGAGACTTGCAATAATAAATTGGCAGTTATGGAAAAGCAGGCCTGTTGTTTGCTATTTATACTCGCGTCTGATCTGTTTGGCTCTTGTCTGAACTAGATCATTGAGGGGATTACTGCTTTATTTGTCATGCACCAAACATATCTTTGGTATGAAAATTATCATCGTACAGATGTGTTCCTTGGGTCGCATCCTGCACACACATACCTCAGAGTAAATCAGAAACAGCTTCAAGAAAGGAAGCGGATTTTCATGGAAGTAAAACTGGAGTCTATCTTTATGCCTATTGTATATATTTCTATCAGGCTCTGAGATTTGTTTGACTTCCTATGATTGAATGCTGAACTAATGTTGATATTAGCAGCTAATGCAGATGAAATATTGCCAGAGCTGCTGCCAACTCCCATTCAACCAGGGCTGATGGATTGGTTTCGGGGTGGGATTCACCTCAGCTAATTTTGCAGTTCTGTATTTGAGTTAGTCGAGCCCAGACACAGCAGAGGGCTTGCGCTCCTTTCAGTGACACAAAGCAGTACAAAGCACGGAACAGAAGATCCCTACTCAATTACCCTCCTGCCCTTTATCCCCCCCACTGTCATTTTTTCATTAAATTGTGAATTGTAAATTGTTTCGTTAAAACCCTCAGAAGTCAGGTTTTTAGCACCTTTTCATGGGTGGGAAGATGCTCAAAGTAGAGGTGAAAAAAATAAAAAAAAATAAAAAAGGTGGAAATGCGTTGAAATCTAAATGTCAGTTCTCCCAGAAATAACTTCACCAGAAAAATCTGATGAGGGGTTTTTTATTTCTTCTTTTTTTTTTTCTTCTTTTTTTTTTTTTTAATTGAGTGGCTACATGAAGAGGTCTGTTTCTAAACCTAGCCAGGATACAGAAAATATAGGTATTTATACTCTCAAATCATCTTTGAAAATGCCTCATTATTCCAGAAGCCTGGAAGCATTTTCATGAGAAGCTTTGCTAGCTCTCACGACTATCTCCTCTTCTTGAAGATGGCTCTGAGAGCAAATCTTTCTGCTAGTTTTGATTAAGACAAAGCATTTTGCAGAAATGTCACTTTTGTTAAGCTATCACAGGGGAGAAAAAAAAAAGTTTGTCAAACTTTGTATAGAACTCCTTATTTTTTCCTTCAATTTTGAAAGATTTCATGAAATATGATCAATACTACCTCACTGTAACTGGTTAAATGCAGTATTTGTTGTCTGAAAAGATCAAGGATGGTAGCTTCTCAGTACTCACTAAAAATTCGTATCTTTTCTGGATCAAAGTGTCTTCTGTCTGTGTTAAAATGGGGCAGTATGGCACTTTCCCTGTTTTGTGGGAAACTTCAAAAGCTCGTTTCCATTTGGAACAAAGAACACATTTGTTAATGTTAATTTCCCATAAAATGGAAATGCTGAGTTTTGACCAGTTGGATTTGAAATCTTGAATACTTATCTCTATTCACCGAGCTGCACACATCAAGGGATCTACTGACTTTTCCAGCAATATAACTTTAGTATCATACTTTACTAGTACTTTAATTTTTATCTCTTTTGGATCCATTGCACACTGATGTTTCTGTATAACAAAATAAACACCTTTTTTCCCCAACATTAACCTTAATCCTATAAACTTTATATTACAGAGAAGGGCCAAAGCGGGGAACATTAAATGATTAAAAAAATCAAGATTTGATCTATCTGAATGTCTCGTTCACAACGTTGTGGAAAGCAGGTTCAGTAGTTTTGTACATCCTAACATTTTAACAGCTAAATATTTTTCACTTCCATCAAGAAGATATCTGTGAGCCTTTTGGCCAAATACAACATAATCATCCTTTGACATAATAATATTGTGTAGATGCGGACATTCGGACCAATCTTCGAAAAAAAGTTGGTGAAGTGGCAGAGGAAACTAGTTTAATATAAAAGGTTTTCTATCTGTCACTAGGAAGTATGTCCCCTGCTATATTTACTGCTTCACAGCTGTTGAGGCACATAGCATAGTATTTATCTTATCTAAATTTAGCCACCAAAATGTTAGACAGCTGGAATCTCAGCTATTTGAGGGATTAGCCTAGACAAATTTTGTCTGATACATGCTTTAGATAAGCAACGTTTCCTGAGATAATTCCTAATCATAACGTAGGGTCTGAAGATTCAGATTTCTATTCAAAATAGGCAAAGGAAGGAATTAACTCAGTATGGCAGAAGGGTTCTTAACACTGTATTCAAATCACCTGACGATCGAGAAAAGAAGTTTGTTTCATCACATCAAAGGCTAAAGCACTGCTCTCATTCCCCACCCTTGCTCCCAGCCAGGCAACCAAAAAATGTCCCACTCTTCACACCAAGTCTGCCGAAGCAATAAGTGAACGGACAAACAAAACTCACTCCTCTGTTCACATATCAGCAGAAAAAAAAAGAGATCCATTGATCAAAATCCAGAAAAGCTGAGGAATTGAAATTACGCAAAACTACTTGGTTGACATCTGTTGGAGTGGGTCTGAAAATAACAACTTTGACTGGGAATTTCACCGGTATCTAATTAAACTGCAATGTGTACATTGTTAATGACAGGGAATTAACAAGGATCTATTTTCTTTACTGCCGTTCTGCACCTGGGTCGGGGCAACCTCCTGTTTCCATCCAGGCTGGGGATGGAGGGATGGAGAGCAGCCCTGCCGAGAAGGACTTGGGGGTGCTGGGGGGGGC
>NW_009647422.1:2776810-2805187 GCF_000708025.1 Charadrius vociferus | reverse complement strand
AGCCTGGAAACATTCCAGGCCAGGTTGGATGGGGCTCCGAACAACCTGATCTAGTTGCAGATGTCCCTGCTCAGGGCAGGGGGTTGGACTAGATGGCATTTAAAGGTCCCTTCCCACCCAAACCATCCTATGATTCTATCATTCTATGAATCTACGTTTCTTTTGAAAATCTGTGTTTTAAAGTGTATCGCTGAACAAACATGAAAATGGAAAAGAGAAGCTCTTGACTTTCACTCTCCCATCTCTAAGGCAAGGGTGGACCAAAGACTGGGTAGCTGCTGGCCTTTGCTGTGAAGGTTCTCTGAAGTTTTTATATCAAGACTTCGTAGCCAGTCAAGAGAGAGTTCAGGCATCAGTATTTGGAATTCAGGTGTTACATCTGTCTCACCATATGGAAGTATTTGGTGCCTCATGGAATGAGAAGGATCCCTAAAGCTGCAGTAGGACAGGCACAGTGATCTCATGGTAAATACTACCTTACCAGACAGCACTTAAAATTTTCAGGTGTTTAACTCCTTGGTTCCAGCTTATATAAGTACAAATTAGGAACTCCATGATATGGAGTTAGGTGAGGGTCATAAACTTCTTATGTTGTTGTCCCTAGGACAGCCTCAGTTCTGAGAACTTTGTATTATCATATGGAAGAGTGATCAAAAAAAAAGTTTTCACACTTTCTCCCTCTTCTTATGGGAACACGATTTCTTATTGCAGTACTATCTGTGCTCTTTCATCCTGGTAATGTAAAAAAACCCTCAACTTTTAATTGAAACAGCTGTTGTCTCCTCTTCATAGGTAAGAAAATGAGGTCCCCTGCCCACTATTTTGTTATGTTTACAGGAAATGCAGATAGAGGAAATTCTTCACCCACCTGTAATGAATTCTGGGTAGACTTAATGAAATGTAAAAGTCTCCCCTCTCTCCCTATTCCCTCATGAACAGTGTAGTCAACTTGCAAATTACCATGAGCTCTCAGAGCTTGAGCAACATTTTTTTACCGACCTGATTTCCATACATTTTAAGCTCTGTTTCCATCCTTGTCCTTCTCCTTCACCCCACCGATTCCTTTTAGGGTTTGCTTTAAATGTCTAAGAAGCATCCTGAACAAGGTGGCATCCCTACCTGTGGGGATGCCATCTGATCCAAAGCGTTGGTATCTGAGTAGGTGGGTGACTGAGGGACGCCGAGGAAGAGAAGATTGGGTGGGGTCAAAGTGAAAGCAGGGGCTTGTTCCCTCTTCTTTGCAGGTTTGTTTCCCACACGAAGGGCTGTACCCCAAGTTTGTTGTTTATCCAGTCTTCGTTAGCGGCCATCTGCTTCTCTCCTTGACCTGAGACTCCACTAAGCTTTGTTTCTTGAAACCTCAGACTGGATTAAGGAGTGGCTAATCCCTGAGGGTCAAGCAGCTTTGTGAATAGCAACAGGAGCAGAGCCCCACCACATGATCTACATGGTGGTGTCAGCTATTCAGCAGCCTCAGATGAAGGACATGAAGCCACCATCCCCTTGTAAACAGTTCATTATGTTCTTTACATCTCTGTGTTTCTTTTTCCTGCCGGCTTCTCCCTCCTACACTCCCAGACTAGCTAATTACTTTTATCACAGGCTAAGTATGCAGTCAAGAGGTTCCAGTTGCCATCAGTAGTGTATTTTTAAGCCTTCACAGCTGACATGCCATTTTAAGATTCAGGCTGGTTTATCCTTGGCCTTCCTAACTTTGCATGACCTGTGGCTGGGAGGCAGGAGGAAGCAGGAGAAGGGATGAAGTAGCTCAGAGGAGTCCAGACCAATGGGAGATGTGGGATGGGTCAAGTAGACAGGGAGGGGAAGGTCATGAAAACTTAACTCTGGGGCTGCAGGAAGTGAATTCAGCCTGGGATGAGCAATGCGAAAAATCGGGGAAGGAACAAGGGGTAATGGTTTTAAACTAAAAGGGGGGAAGATGCAGACTAAATATAAGGAAGAAAGTTGTTACACTGAGGGTGGTGAAACCCTGGCCCAGGTTGCCCAGAGAGGTGGGAGATGCCCCATCCCTGGAAACATTCCAGGCCAGGTTGGATGGGGCTCTGAGCAACCTGGTCTAGTTGCAGATGTCCCTGCTCAGGGCAGGGGGGTTGGACTAGATGGCCTTTAAAGGTCCCTTCCCACCCAAACCATCCTATGATTCTATGATTATACGAATAGGACCTAACAACTGTCTGCTGAAAATCAAGATAATGATCTGGCTCAGCCTGAGAAGCAAAAATAATTTATACATAAGAAAGTAACCAAGAAACCAAGGCCCTCTCTTTCTCTCGTGCACATTCTCCTACCTCTGTTACTTGTCTGGCTCAGCCTTATGTTATGACAGGACAGCAGGACTGCCCTATCTCCGGACACAAACCCTGTTTTGGTTCTTGAATAGCAACCTGATACGCCCTCTCAGAGTTTCACATTCTCCCTCTTGTCCACCAAAATGTTTATGTATTCACCTTTCCTCCTCTTTGCACTATAATGCACTCCTGCCAAGGATATTTTGCATTCAAGACCTTCATCAAGAAGCGCTCATGTACTGCTTATCCCTCCATCTCTCCCTCCAAGGTATCTGTTTGAGTCTTTCCAGCATGAATATTAATTTTCCTCAAACTTTCATTCTAGCAAAGTTCTTAACATAGGCACATCTGTGCACCCTAACCACAGATCAGATGCCTCCTAAACCCCTTATGATGCTGTGTGTCACACCGCAACTTCCAACTAAGTGTTAAATTAACCATGCACTAAAGCCCAAAAATCCAGGAATCCTTTGTTAATCTTTCCAGCAATCTTTCCCCATTAGTGCTAATACTATCGGTTTATTGATTCCTACTTTGCAATTTCCCTGAACTAAAGAACTTCTGCGTTTGTACAGCCCAAATTACAACTGGAAACACATCAAGACTTGGAGATCTTAATCAGGACAAAAATCAATAGTGTCCGAATACTCTCGCAAGATAAAAGATGATGTCCGTAAGCCGAATGGACAACTGACAACTTTGTGTGTGTGTGCATGAACTAACATCTGTTGCTGTTCTTCTCCTCTGGGAGGTGGATAATCCATCAGATAGTTTTGAGTCACTGCTGCATCTGTCTGGTTTTACATCAGGGCTGAGAGCTTTTTTTTTTTCATGGTAATGCCTGCTAGTGTTGCCTGGGGTTTTCCAGCGTTCCCTGTTATGGTGCAGAATGTCCCTACTCTGTTGAAAGGGGATTATGAGCTTCTCTGGGCACAACCAATGCCACCTGCAACGGAAATAATGTGCCTTATAAAAGCTAACTACCATTTAAACAAACACTCGCTAGATTACGGTAGCTCCCATCAGAGGCTCATTTCCAAAAACTACTAACGAAAACGCTGAAGAACAAGAGAGCAGGAAACATGCTGGAAGAATTATCTTGAGATAAATACTGTTAAAGTTTATTTTTTCTACTCTATTCTAACGAGGTAATAGGTAATATTACACAGATGAAATTACACTGGCTAACCAGGTTTGCATCTTACATCACTATTTTTCATCTTCTAGGATTTCCTTCCATTGGATTCTGGGGAATTCATACTATGCTAAGTGCTTTCTTGGTATGGAAAAGAGGAATCCCGGTGGAGGCGTGTTTTGTAAACATGCCTTGGCTATCAGAACAAAGTTACAGGGAGATGATTTTCTGTTGGATATGCAGTATGGCCAGCCCATCTGAAATTCTTCTATGTGCAAACGTGTGCGTGTTTCTGAGGGCTTTGGACTATTTGAGATGACAAGCACAAGCTGAAAGGATGATTTTCTTTAAGTAAAGCAAACTATGTAATAATAGCCCAGGGACATTTCACACGCAGCTGTTAACAGCAGAAAGCAGACCAAATGAATGCAATACCCCCGAACACTAAGGATTTGCAGAGGGGAGGGATCAGGCTTTCAATATACCCCAGATTTTCTGGTCTGCAAAAGCATTCCCTGTGTGTTGGAGCATGTAGAAAGTATCTATAATTGCTAAGCTCCCTTCTTAATTAATGAAGAAAGATAGGTACCTCTAAGAGGTGATTCACCTCATCTTAAAACCAGAACGTAAGGTCGATTACAGTAAGCCAAGCCACCCAGCTGATTTGGGGTATTTGTCCATTACTGGTCTAAGAGACATTCTTATCCAGATCAACATTCGCAATGACTTTTTCTACACATATTTCTATCTATCATACATCTCAGTACCTCTCTCCAGCTGTCTACTGACTCTATATTCCTATGGACTCTGCTGGCTCTTAATTTTCTTCCTTTTCTTCATGGACTTTGGTGCCAGGTTCCCAGTGCCAGGGACCTGGAACTTCTTTTCTGGGAATGCGGTGTTTCGGAATTACCGACCTGAGGGACTCTTTCAGAGCTTGTCTAGTATTCAAGGCACTGAGTGTCCCTGGAAGCTGCAATGAAAGGGGTAAATGAACACAGCCAGCTGCAAAACATAGTTATACCTGCTATTTTCCTGATTGCTGGGAGTAGGATTCATCTCACTTGAAAATTAAGCACTTAGTCTAGGCGAGTTGTCTGGGCTGCTTAGAGAGGCAGAGCACTCTCAGGGAGCGAATCACCTAGATTAGATACTTGAGTCAACACATGTTTACTGATGCTAAATGTTTACATCGATTCGAAATATGAACAAGTTAATGACAGATGAAAAACATGAATTTACTATATAAAGATACCCACTCCGGGTCAGGAAGTCCCTGAGGCAGAAATTTCTGGAATGTATTTTGAGGATGTATATTTCTTTTGATTTTATATTCTTCCTGGGCATTTGCTGTTGGCCGATGTCCAAGGAGGACTGTGCTAGGTGGATCGGAGGTCTGACCCGCTGCAGTTCTTCTTACATTATTATTTTTTCCAAGTGGAATGAATCACTGTCTGGAAGCATCTATATGTTTATATATTATATATATATATGTTTATATATATGTATGTGTGTACGTATATACACACACATATACACATATATACACATATATAAAAACCTCATAAATATATGTTTATATATAATATGTATAATCTTTAAAGAAATTAGAGAGAGAGCCTGGATCAGTTGTTACTGGTGATGATGGATGGGGTTCTTACCTGTGTTAGATGACAACAGTGTCAATGTCTACACTGGCGTTAGTCACTCACAGTGCCCTCCAGTCATTGTAGAGGAAAACGGCATTTTTAGACAGTGATCCATCTCATGTTGAAGTCTGTCTCTTCTATAGACCAGAAACACCGTACCTACAAAGTTCCTATTTCTCTCCTGTCTATTTTTTGGAGAACAACACATCTCATCCTAACTTCTGTCTCTTCTACAGACCAGGTATATAGTGACCTCAAAGTTTCCATTTCTCTTCTGTTTCTTTCCCAGACATCTGAGGTATACAACCAGTGGTAGATGAGATGAATTCCTACTCCATATGTTTAGGTAGCTGAAGATAATTGCTGTGGATCTCACCTTTCATGTCCTTGTTCCAGATACAACTAGCCTGTTTCATGCTTATTTTTTTCTCATAGAAAGAACTGATTGTGTTTTCTAGACTACACGTGGTCTGCCTTTGACTGGTAATTTGGTCCTCATGCCCAGCGCAGTGATCCCGTGTGATGCTCTTTGAGTCGCTCCACCAGGGATATACAGAAGGCCTCCTTTGTTCTTTGAACTCTCCGGTCCACTGCTTCAGTTCACCATTTTCCACACAGCTCCTATTATGGTGGACAGGAATGGTCTTGCCATGTTGACATAACATGATTTCCATGGCATCTGATTAATCTGTGATGTCTTTTTTATTTCTTGAAACAAGAGCGCGAGTAGAAAAAACAGTATTCCATGGAGCAGTAATCAGGGTTGAATAGTAAAGCGAAATGTTATTGTGTAGGTCTTGCAGGAGACAGCGATGACCTCTGAAAGGACTTCCTGCTTCCATGGCAGTGGGGTTGGAACTAGATGATCTTTAAGGTCCCTTCCAATCTAACCCATTCTATGATTCTTTCAAAATTTTGCTTGGCCATCTGACATTTTTTGATCAGGAGTACCTATTGCTTTATATAAAAAAACAGGATCTCTCTCAGTCTCGGGACAAAGATGCCACATCTACAGGTCATCTCACAGAAGCACCAAGTCTGAGACTCTCAGGCTCTCTGCAGTATGTAGTTATCACACTGCAACACAGCCATCCTTGTTCCTTCTGAGCGATTTCTTTCACTCCCCCAACAAAATCTCCTATATAAGTGGGATGGTGGAACATGCTGTTAAATGTTTATTACTGAAAATTTGAGGGAAACCACATGGATTTGCTAGACAAGACTTACAAAAACAAGTCGCAATAAAAACTTTATAGCATCTCCCCCAGTGCCCTAGCATAGACTTCCTTTTTGTTTATGAAACATATGCATAAACTGATGGGCAAAATCTGTCTCTCTGGCTACATGGCAAACATCCATTTCTGACTCTGCTCATATGCACCAGATGAAGAGTTTTCCTGTTACCACTGCATCTGAAAAATCAGCATTCAGCACACAACTGAGATTTGCACCGCATGGGGCAGAGTGGCAGGAGGAAGCTGAGAGGAACACTATGTTGCTGGCATAAATCCCTTTTATTTTGCTTCATTTCTTTCTCCCTCCATTTTGGGAGCGTTTATTATGAAATTGATCGGTGTGATTCTGACATCACATTGGACAATTATAAACAGTCTGATTATCTCCGCTTAGTGAGTTACCAGTGACAGAAATCATCAATTTGTTTCAAATGCCAAGCATGGTGCATTGAGCAAAGGAATTCTGCTTTACATAGCCAAACTTGGAGCACATGCAAATACAGTAATTTCCTCAATTGCATTTTCCTTTCAACTTCTAACTAGTTCTAATCAAATATGTAGATAAAAAAAATAATATATATTTATTATATATAAATTTTAATCATAATCTTAATATTAATATTTTGTACTGTTACGGTACTACACAAACGGAAGCGATTCCCTGTGTGGCTTGGTGCTGTATAAACTTGAAGTAGTTGAAAGTTCCCAAGAAAAATGAAGAGCATCTGCAGTGTAAAAATAACATAACGAAGAAAGGGCTAAAAAGTTATTTTCAAGTTCGCAGTGTCCAATCCAGATAGGCCAAATAGTCAGAGGGTTAAATCGCAACAGGGATGAATTGGTTTAGCCATCTGTACAAAGACAAACAAACAAACAAATCCACCAAAATCTGTGTAATGGCTTGGGGAAGGAAACCTTTTATGCATTACTTGGGAAGACAGAGAATTTCCCATCCCTGCAGATTTTGGGCACGTTCCTGCTGGGAATGACAGGTAGACTCAGCCTGGTCTGGGCAAAGGAGACATGAGTGAGGTGATTTTCTGAGATTTCAACCAACTCTGGAATTGCAGAGAAAGGGTTAGTTTGGCAAATATTTTGTTAATTCTGCATTTGCTTTTTTTGGCACGGGCAGGAAACGAAGCCTTGTTAGGATGAAGATTTATAAATAAGATTAGGATCAGGCCTAATGGAGCCAGAGGGGACTCTAGTAGCTTTGCTATTTGATGGGGTCCCATCCAGTTTTCTCCCATATGTCAAGTAATGCTAACAAAGAGTTTCCTGTTGCAAGAACACTCTCAGGAAGTACTGCTTGAAATAAATCTAAACAGAATAAACTGATTTGTCATTCTTTGGGGGAAAGATGAGGTCTTATAAACACATTTTAATTGTACATGATCACTTTGCCTTCTGTATTCCTGTACGTGCAATGATCTGCCTTTTACCTGATGTACCACGAGCTAAAATGATACTCAAAAGTGGAGTAAAGTGGCTTTTGCAACTGTGTAAGTGGGTAATTACTATGACAAATTGAGCAATGCCAAAGGAGCTTCCATGGGAGCAAGGAGAGAGGACAGATGGAGTCAGAGACTGATTCATCTCTCTTTGACCATGAAAACTGAAAAATTTCTTCCTGTTTACCCACTTCCACCTTCTATCCCCTACTGGCTGTTCGCTGCAGAACCTTCTTTGAGGTTAACTGTCTTCACGGTTTGCTCTGGAGTAGTTCACATGGGTGTTACCTTTCACCACAAGGTTACCTGTCTTTGTGCTGAAGTGGATTAAGGAGTGTCCCACCTATCCTAATTCTGCTGGTTGCAAGGGCTTGAGGTTTCTTCTGGGGACAGGGAAGAACAGACATTGTGGGGAGGCTGAAACCACATCAGCTATATATAAATCCAAGCCTTCATCAGTAAATCTTAATGTCTTCGCCTGAAGTACATAATGAATGTCAACATTGTCCTGTGCGCTAGCAAGCTGCAGCAATATCAAACTTCAAGCTGGCAAATACAGACAGACAGTTGAATGAATTAACATTTTTATTCAGAACTAGGTCTGGAAGAGGTCCTCTATCCACTGGACAGCTGAACCTGTGGTCTGTCCCCAGGACGTGATGGCTATCCAGTGCTCTTTTTCTCTATTTGTGGTGAATATTCTCTAGCTGTTTGTGTGACGAAATGTAAGAACTAAGATATGCACATCAACAATTGTTCAGTACAGAAAGGACCATGAGGAAATGTGATCTGACATGAGACTGCAGCCCTTTGAATATGGAGATACCTCAAATTCCTTTCAGAAAGTCAGAACTATATGACCTAGATATAACAGCTATAACTTTCTGTGCTTGTCTTTACAGAGAAAAACTCCTTTGATTTCAGCAGGTCTTGGACTGGCGCAACTGAGAAACCACCAGTAAAACCCCATCGGATTAGAACTGGGAGAAATCTTGAGGATGAATCAAATCAATATGCATACCTCGAGGCAGAGTGGGGCTGGCTCTAGGACAGTCTTCTGAGATGATGGACTGGTGGAGGGTATGGCAGGCTGTTTTCCCATCTACCATCTTTCTCTGTTGGTGAAAGAACCTGAGACTGAATATTCCTAGGCCCAGTAACAAAAAGACTAAGTCTCCAATACCTGCCCTGTGGTGATTCGGTCTCCTTTCCTTCTTCCTCTGTTTTACCAAGTGATTAGTGAAAAAAAAAACCAAAACAAAAAAAACCAGCTCTAGACTTGTCTGACTCCCTTTGTCCCTGCTGGGACAGAGAAGACATGCAGGTAGCAGAGTCTTTTGGCTCATGGGCCTTGTCGTGTTTTTATAGCTTCTGCAATTAATGTCTACCCTGGTCAGGAAGGCTGTTCAACAAGAAGAGCTGGATCCCATCACTATAAAAACTTCCTGGGGAACCTGGACTGCTGTCAACGTATCTGACTGCATAATTGGTACCATTCACTGACACACTGGCCCCAGTGGTCTACACGATGACTAGGGTGGTCAGAAAATGGAGGAGCCTGAAGACGTGTCCCAAGGTTGGTTCACCCCCCCCTCATAATCCTCCCCAAAGCACTGGGGGACTCTCCATGGCAATGGTTCCTTCCCATGAGGTCACCTTGGTTATTGAGCCCATCTAGGTTTCAATGCGATGCCTTACACGTAAAACAGAGCCCAAGGATCAGATGACAGCAATTGCTCCCACTGCATCCAAAACACTGCCTCTCAGCAGAAAAAAATGTCTGGAATGCACTGTCATTGTATTACACAGGGACGCAATTTCACTGCAGGGGATACAGTAAACCCCTGAAAGATGTTGGCTGATCAACAGATCATGCCATAAGACTCTGCTCAGATTGCTTTTGGCATGGCTGCCTTGAGACCATTCTTATTAAAACCAGCTGGCCCTAACTATATTTAGTGATATTTATTTGGGTTTTGATGCTTCTTTTTTTCTTCTGTTTAAGCCATATGGCTGTAAAGAATTTCTAAACAAGGAGAAACAAGCATGTTGTTGATCAGCTAATGAGAACAAGAGCTGGATAAAAGGGGATGGCAAACCCAACCGAAGGGCATGATATACCAATGAACGGGCCATAGGCAATAGAGCTGTCAAGCTTTATTTGTCATAGGGTTGTGACTGAAAACTAAAGCAGCTAATTGTCATGCCTGTGTGATTGAGAGGGTGGGATTAGTTCTGATTCCTAGTGGGATTCCCAACATCCTGGCAGACCCTGAAAAACCAACAACCAAGGCATGAACAATTACATCTATGCTCTTCCTGACAGCGGTTTATTTAAACTCACCTTAAAGCTTTCCAGCAGGCAAAAGTTTTCCATAAAACAGATTCCAGGACACAGGATTCATCCTAATGCAGAGTTTCTCCTAACATTTAAGCAGAAAGATTAACCGTTCTGCAGTTTAAGCTCTTGATTATCACAGATGTTGAGAACAGAGTGGGTTTGTATGCTCTGAGACATTTTTTCATGTTCTTGAAGGTTATCAGTTTCTTGCCTTCTCTTCCCCTCTCCCCCATCTCATTCCTCTTTCGGCCAACCAACCCCAGTTCATTCAGTCTGTCCTCAGAGTTCATGTTATCTGGGTACACGTTATTTGGCAGCAGCTGAGGGAAGCCCTCCTTCCCCTCCCCACACAAACAACAAACCTACTTCTGTGTCTTTGTCTGTCTACAGGACTTGATGGGTTGACTTTTGGGTGAGATGGGTGGGCTGCAGAGCATGTGGCCATCCCCACTTCACAAGAGTAGGTGCTCACCCCTTACCCACCAGTACTCATCGGACGAGGATTTACACAACTGGAAGCCCCTTCCCTTCCTCCCTCCCTTTAAATCAACTTCCGAGCTAATGTTGTAACAAGTCAGATGGTCATATGGTTCCTATTACCCTGGGATCCCAGCAACGCCCATCACTTCATCTAACACCTTGTGAGTGGTGGCTGGGGATCTGACATTTTATGAAACCAAGCGTTTCACAGCTGATGAACCAGAAGGGAAAATCTGGTAGACTCCGTGTTTTATGAGAATGGGGAGAACAATGCTGTCATCAGATTGCACTTAATCTTTCCCTCTTGGCAGTCCAGATGTAAGAGAGGTTGACATGCTGCTTTGTTTCAGACTGTGCAGTGCTGTTGTGAATATCACTGTTCTCTCTGCAGCTGTCACTCAGTGTGACACAAATGGGACAAAATCAAACTCTAGAAGACTTGGAAAACCCACCTGGTGGGTCTTCTGTCTTACCTGCTCATAAAATCATAGAATCGTCTAGGTTGGAAGGGACCTTTAAGATCATGAAGTCCAACCGTCAACCTAACACTACCAAAAAGCACCAGCTAACCCATGTCCCTCAGCACCACGTCTACCATCTTTTAAATACCTCCAGGTATGGTGACTCCACCAATTCCCTGGGCAGCCTGTTCCAACCTTTGATAACCCTTTCCAAGAAGAAATGTTTCCTAATATCCAATCTAAACCTCCTCTGGCATAACTTGAGGCCATTTCCCCTTATTCTATCACTTCTTATTTGGGAGAAGAGATTGACACCCCCCTTGCTACAACCTCCTTTCAGGGAGCTGTAGAGGGAGAAGGTTTCCCTTCGGCTCTTTTTTTTTTTTTTTAAATTCTTCTTAAAACTCTCTTTTTCTGTAATTTTCCTACACTGAGTGGCTGTGTACAGGGAAAGATGATCAGCAGGCTGATATTGACTGAGAAATCTTCATAAAATTCATACCCATAAGCAGTTGTAGGCGGTTCTTTTTCTCTACAGATGTTTTTATCAGCTGAGGATGGGAAATGGGATGTAGCAGTGTCCAGCACCATGTACTGCTCATTTAATTAAGTTTACTTTGCACGGGCAGCTGAATCCCAGAAAATGATCACAGCCGCATATCTTTTGAAGATATACTGAATAATTTATCATGACTGCGCTTCCACCAGTGTAGATCTGAACTGATCGCAGCATCCATCTTTTCACTCCTGCTTGTGGCACTGAGACTTGTTCACCAAGTAGGTCTTTCCCTGCAGATCCTGGTATAGGATCTGCTGTAAGAGTGACAGCCTGGGACTCCACCACCTCTGGCCTGAACTGAACACTAAAAAATTATCATCGTCACCCTCAGTTAAGACACAAATCTCTCTGCGTTGTTCTGATTCTCCCTTACCAAGTCTCAGATCCCCTCTATCCTGCCAGAAGGACTGTAGACCACCCTCTGCCATGCCTTCTGTGCCAGGAATTTCAGGAATCTTGTCTATCCAGTGCTCCTGTCAGAAGATATGGAAGGAGTGTAAAACCCTCTGGTCATTCAAGAGCAAAATTAACAGGCAGATTTTGAATATTATTTTTTTTTTGAAATGACAATGTTATTAATGCTTTCATATTGACCACACACATAATATGATTATAGATGTGTGATATACACAAACTAGTATATGCGTATCTTCATAAATGCAACATTTCCTTGACAGATTAATTGAAATACATTGTATTTTTCACTTCCTGCTATATGTTTATGTATTTACACTGTAACCTACACATATTCATAGGCATGCATGTGGCAATGCAAGCACACGAGTATACATGTATTTCTCTTCCAGATAAGCCAAAGTAACAAGCCAGACAGCAGGCAAATATGCTTTGATATCAGAACCTCAGAACATTCTTACAGAACCACTTTTGGGTTTTGGGAAACGTTTTAAAATGGTCAAGCATATCTCTGGTTTGTTGACGTCAACAAGTATGAATTGGAGTCATTCTTTCCAGGAACTGTCCTCTTATTTACGTCCTTGCGGTGTGCTGTAAAACCAAGATGTGACTGGCCTGAGCTACTGGGGATCACATGCCTCTTATCCCATGAGCTGGAGCCCAAGGTCCACTTGTGAGCTCAGTCCCAGCGTACGCTAAGTTTTGATGTGCTCTCAGACACCCCTTTGGGATCTTGAAAGAGATACCCAGCATGTCTTCAACTGCTGTCAAGTGCTAACCACTGGGAATAAATTGCTATTTTGAGGGGCAGAAGGGATTGCCTTTCTGTGTGCAGGATATCCTGCAGACAGAATTCACGGGACAGTATCTTATAGCAGCTTTCCAGTATCTAAAGGGCACCTAGAAGAAAGCTGGAGAGGGACTTTTTACAAGGGCATGTAGGGATAGGATGAGGAGTAATAGCTTCAAACTGGAAAAGGGGAGATTTAGATTAGATTAGATTAGATTAGATTAGATTAGATCAGGAGATACACCTTCCACTAGACCAGGTTGCTCAAAGCCCCGTCCAACCTGGCCTTGAACACCTTCAGGGATGGGGCAGCCACGGCTTCTCTGGGCAACCTGGGCCATGGGCTCACCACCCTCATAGTGAAAAAATTCTTCCTAATATCTAATCTAAATCTCCCCTTTTCCAGTTTGAAACCATTTCCCCTTGTCCTATCACTCCATTCCCTGACCAAGGGTCCCTTCTCAGCTCTCCTGTAGGCCCCCTTTAGGTACTGGAAGGGGCTCTAAGGTCTCCCTGGAACCTTCTCTTCTCCAGGCTGAACAACTCCAACTCTTTCAGCCTTTCCTCACAGACGAGGTGCTCCAGCCCTCTGATCCTCTTTATGGCCTCCTCAGGGCTCGCTCTAACAGGTCCATGTCCTTCTTATGTTGCGGGCCCCAGAGCTGGACGCAGTACTGCAGGGAAGGTCTTATGAGAGAGGAGTATTGGCCTAGCCAGTGAAAAACGCATATTAAATATGACTGACTCATGACAATCAGCTTTCCAGGTCCCAAAATCTGTGTCTCTCTTTTCTCAAATGAGATTCAGTGAATGTTAGCAATGGATCAGCTGACCAACCGTAGAGCTCATGCAGTCTTTAGTCATTAGATAACTGTCCAAATCTTATTCCAGCTTCTGCAGTCTGTATGTGGGAGATCTCTCCTGGCACAACTGAAAAGCAAGAGGAAGGAGTGGGAAGAGTGTAACAAAAAAGGGGGAAAGGGTAATTTTTGAAGAACAATGGAAGTACAGTTAGATGTCAAGACCAAAAATATGTTTGGTGGACACCTTTTTACAAAAGATCTCAGGATCCTTCAGAAATGTGGCAGCTGATCAATAAAGAAATAGAAATAAGAGGATAAGATGATAACTAAGGCAGAACAAGAAATGGAAATACACCCAAGGGCAGGTCCTGGGTATGAACACTGGAAATTAGCATGGGATCGTATTCCCTGCTCCCGAGCTGAATTGTGTCTGTGTATCATGGACTGATCCATAGGCAGATCTGGATCTCCACATGTTTTGCACATATTTGACCACTAACTCGGCCGCCGGAGCTCAGCTCTCTTTTCACACCTCTGTGGCTTCTTCAGCCAAGCAGTGCCTGGTGGAGGGTCCTCAGGGTTTCAAGAGCGTGGAGCGGCTCTAACCCTTGAGTCCTTCAGCCCAGGACATTCTTGGCGTTCCTCTGCCAGCCAACTCGATGTGACTATTGTTCCCAAGCTGTTGGTTCAGATTGGGTTACAGACCTTCACAGGGGGGGTTGAGTTTCACAACCAGGCCAGAAATTCCACTGCATGAAAAAGGAAGAGGAGTATTTTGGGAAGTGACATTAATGTTACACATATGACATCACAAGAAAAAACTCCATGTTCCCTTTTGATACCTCCTTTACATATGAAAACAAACAAAATAAAGAGCGTTGACACCAAGTAAATTATTTACTGTTAAAACATTGCTGTGTAAGGTTTCATGAGTGTGTTCCCATCACATACACTGTGTGCCTTCTGCAGGAATTGTATTCAGCTCCCAGGATGTATAGTGCAGTGTGGAAACATGAGAAATTTATTTATTTCCTAATTCTGTCACAGACTCTCTGTTTGACCTTGGTCAAATCATCTATCCTCCCACTACAAGAAAAAAGGTATAGGATAACACTCCCCACTCCCTTTTTCGCCTCCTGTCACTTGTATGTATATTCTAAATTTTTATATTTTTATTTCTATATTTTACATAATTTCTCTTTTAATTTTTTTTCCCCACCATGTCTATAACTAGTAAGCTGGAATTTTGGTTTCTGCTGGGACCTTAAGATAGTCCTGTGACTTAAATGATAATAATAAATAACAGCAAGGTGTGAATTACTTTGATCGTCGCTGCAAGAGTTGCTTTTGTTGCTATGGCCCAGAATTTTAAATATCTCTGGTCATAAAAAAGAAATAGAGAAATGAGTAGCAGGGCCAGATCATGAGTCTTTACGGTTCATTTGAAGTTGTTAGTGCCCATCTGCAAACAGGATTTGTCCTACAGGAAGCAGAAATGAGATAAGCCGGGTACATCTATTTTTGCTGTTGAATAAGAACATCCAACAGAGGCCCGGCTTGTTGAAGGCTGTTTCTTGTGATGTGGGATTTCTGCCTTCATCTCCCATCACATCAGGAGATAACATAAGCTCAGAGCTTCCCAAAGCTGTTCTTAATGCCAGAGTTGTGTATGTCCCGTGAACTTGTTCTGATGGACTTCAGGCCTGGGCTTTTGTAACGACTGCAGTAGAGAAACCTCCCTGGAAAATTCATGAATGTCTCTCGCACATCACTCTGAGAGCATTAGAACAGAAAAGTGGGAGTCTCAGACTCAGTCTGGGACCTTTGCTAACCCCAAATTTGGAATACTGCAGCGGTTACCACAGCTTTGCAGCTTGAAATGCAGTTTCTCTAGTGGGAGGCGTCCCTGCCTATGGCAGAGGAGTTGGAACTCGATGATCTTCAAGGTGCCTTCCAACCTAAACCATTCTATGATGACGATTTGGCTGGAGCTCATTTCATATAACTGATTAATCTTCCAGGCTTCTTCTCTGCTAAGCGGAGCGATATAGATCCCTTTGAAAAGCAAGTAAGACAGATTTCCATGAGAATGCGATAAATTGCCCTTTACCCATGGAAGTCTTTCTATTCATTCCTAAAAGGGAACCTGAATGAATAATACAAAAGAATATGTATATTTAGAGAGAGGGAGGAAAGAGGGAAGGATGACTTGTACATCCAGTGTGGGAGCAAACTTGGCTCTTTTCCTTCAAACAGGGAAAGATTCAATTGCAGTCCCTGACTAGATTTTAATTTTTTTTTTTTTTTTTTTTGAGTTTGAAAGCAAGAGTCTTAATTACATGAGGTTGTTAACAGTGGCCTGTGCTCAGACTCTGGAGGTGACTGGAAAACTTCAGTTTCTGTAGGACTTCAGATCAAACTTTGCTCTAAGAGGTATGACCTGCCACAGTGATTCATCTACATTGGGACAAAAAAATCAGTGTTTGATGATGGGTCCAGAAGAAAATGCTTCCCAAAATACTTAGCACATTCCCCTCTAGCATGAGATACTTCTTTTTAACTTAAGTGGTAAGAATTTGTGCTAGAGCTTTTCTTGCATGTGACTATGCAGAGAGGAGTGGGATGTTCAACTTTTTATAGATGATCCCATCAAGGAGGCTGTGTGATTAATTATCTCCTGTGTCCAGCACCAGGTCAGAGAAGTCTCCTGACATGTCGTCTTCTCAGTCTTTACTGTGACTCCAGATAAATTGCTTTCTTTTATTATTATTTTTTATTTATTTTTCCCCAGCGTCCATCACTGGCCCCTTTTGGGTCACTTTCCCAGTACTGAGCTAGATCTCTGTGCATTCGCTTCAAGTTTCTAGAAGAGACCAGCTGCTCCTTACAGTCCCTGGGATTGTTTTTCAGCTAATGCCACTGAAAACAACACAGCTTTGAAGAAAGGAAGAAATCCACCTTTGCCTACCCCTTGCACTGCAGCTGTCTCTGGTAGTGGTTTAGTAACCACATGAGATGCTCAGCTTTGAAATTTGCAGCAGCCACATTGCAGTACAAATGGGGACAGTCAAAGGCTGTAAAAATAGTTGCAGTGCCATATGAGCTGCTGATCTCATACAGTACCAAAAAAGAAAGAGTGAAGGAGCATAAAGGAGCAGAGCAAAATGCCACAGCCCCGTTGAAATCAGCTGTGTGGATGCCATGTCCCCTATAATCGGCTTTATAAAGTTCAAAAGACAAGGTAATGATGAAATGGTATTGGTAGTGGGGAATTCTGGATAAACCCACTTGGATCTACCACATTTGCCTTCAGCATCTGCTCTAGGATCTGCAAGGTCACCCTGAAAAGCAGTATTTTCTTGCCTGATAAGGGTATGGGCAGTAACCTGTTGTCGATCTGTCAGTGAGTGAGGCTGATCCTTTTACTTTGTCCCTGAGAAGATCGTGAGTTGACTTGCTCATAGTCCCTAAGTATTCAAAGGAGAAGAGTTCTCAGACTCTGTTGAGTCCCAGAGAAAAAGGCATAAAAACCTGTGACGGATGGAGGCTGGGGGTAGGTATACTCCTTTTGGAAATAAAGGAATGCATTATTTTATTCCTTTCCTGAAAAGAAAATTGAAATAGCCTAGTGTGGATGAAACGGGCTGTACGAGTATGGAAACGTGGAATTTCCTTACTTTAAGTATCTGAAAGTTAAGCCTCCAACATGAACAGCTGGGACTTCCTTTGCCAACATACATACAGGGAAAGAAAAGTCTAGAAGGATATTCATCCTACCTGTTATAAAGACCAAAAAGTGGAAAGAATCACCATCTGGGAGTGTTCCTTCATTTTGACAAAGAGGAGGCTTAGCTGATTGCTCATCTAAAAGCTAGATGTTTCATCGATGCTAAAGTTAAATGGCATCACTGTCCCCTAATGTTTCTAATAGGAACTAGATGATTTGCTGAAGCAAATAAAAGTATATACTTAAAAGAAGTAGGCTATTGTGAAGTCTGCACAATGGCTGTTAATTAGTCCTTTAATTGATATCTAACATTTTTTCCTTTCAGCAATCAGCTGAAGGATCTTGATGATTTTTGCAGACTTTTACTGGCCTTGCAGCAGGACTTTAGAAGTTTGTTAAGGCTGTAACACACAAAGCATTTCATTCCTGTTCCTCATCCCATGGTACTTAAAGAGTCTCAGGATCCTTTATATGCTAATTTTCTACTAAATCTCACACACAGCAAGAGCAAGAGTACATTTCCACTGAGTTTTGTGTCACCACTGCTGCTTTGCTGTTCGTTATCTTCAGTGTTACATTTTCTATATAGATTCAGCTTTTTTTTTCTTTTCTTTTTTTTTCCCATTCTCTGGCCTGATGAAGAGCAAACATGTGTTCTCCTGATCCCAATAGTCAGAGAGTAAATGATGGTTACTGCCAGACAATCTACTATTCTGGTCCATATCCACAGCTGGGATAAATCAGCATAGTTCCCTTGAAGTTAGTGGAGCTCACTGATTTATAGCAGCTGAAGAGCTGGTCCAAAGGCAGGCGTTTGCTCTTCTTTTGAGCTGATGTTCCTATAGGGAGCAGTGGTAATACTGGTCAGGCAATTCACCCTGTGGAAATTGGGAGCAGTGACAGTGATCTCAGAGAAAATTCTCATTTTTACCTTTATTCCTGTCCTCCTCCACCTTTGCTCGCAGCAGCTTCCCATCAAATAAACACCCTCTCAGTTGGCCCACCACATCACTCTCTCTCTGTGTGGATACAACCCCTTGTGTTCTTCCTTCCAGCACCTTCTTTTCTTGCTTTAACCACTCAGGTGTTAAAGCACAGATGGAAAAACTGATGAGCTCTACAGTTGGCAAAAACTAAGGAGAAAATTGGAGGTTTCTTTTCTGTTCTCCTTCTGGTTTTCTTTTCTTTTTTCTTTTTTTTTTTTTTTTTCATTAACTATCTTTGAAATGCCATTGCCGTTTGAAAATATTTGACTTTCTGTTTATAACTTGGTTATATTAAAGTACAGAGGTTGAGTAGCTCATGAGCAGATGTGGTTTGGAGCTTGCTTTCTTCGTCCAACAGCTGACAAGACATCTGCTGTGCTGGGGACTGAAGAAGCAGAAAAATAAATTGTCTTCTGGTTGCAAATCTTCTAAAAACACTTTTTCTGTGTTCTCTGGGGAAGACACTCAAGCTGTGGCCATCTTACAACTCTAAGGACAGCATTCCTTATTGGGAAAAGTTGCACAACCACTTTTGGTTGGAGAGAGAACATCTTTGACGTGCTCTCAACCTCTCATATAAAGATGTCTGGAGAGTTTCCATCAACAGTTGTTTTTGAAGAGAGAATTGAAGTTTAAACTCAAAGATTAATTTTATTTTTAATGGAAAAAAACCCCACCAACCTACTTGGGGGCGGGGGAAGGTATGCTGTTGAGAAGTCAAATATCTGAAAACTGATACATGTTGGCCCCAAATAGTTCAATTAAAATGTCCCACAACAGTATTTCATGAAAATTCTTAACTTCTCTTAGCTCTTAATTTCCATCAGAAAGGGGCGATTCACATTCTTTATACAATCTCCTTTACTTGGTCTGAGGAGGAGTGTGGCAAACTGCAGTAAATGGAGTGAGATTGCTAGATAATCTCATCTAGGCTCCCTTTCCTATGAAAAGTTGGACCAGATGATCTTTTGAGGTCCCTTCCAACCTGGGCTGTTCTATGATTCCAGTAAAACTGGGCGGGCAGACAGACTTATCAAGGACCAGAGAATGATAAGACACTATGGCAGTAATCCTAAATTTAAATGATACAGATTTTGGCCAGAATATTTTGTTTTCACTTATATTCTATTTTTGTGGTTCTTAAATCCAATTTTTTTTTTCTGTGGGAAATGTCTTGATGAGCTCTGCTCTCTTTGAAGATGATCCCGGACCATCTCTCAGGAGAAACTTATCATACCCGGATGATCAAGAGAATTTTAGAAAATTCACAGCTAGCCCAGCCTCTCATGTGGGACTCGAGGGTGACCCTGGGATAGCTTTTTGGCACTGAGATCTACTGCTAATGTCTGTTGTGAGCATGACTGAAAAACTAAAGAGCACAACCCTGCGCCCCCTGCCCTTCAAAACCTATTAATAGGAAGAGGGATTTTTGGTCAGGGTACTTTTTTTTTTATTTTTTTTGCAGCTGCTGGGACTTTGGGGGTCCTCATGGAAGAGATGAATGTGGGATTTAGGGCAAGATTAGCTGCATTGATTTGGCTGTTTGCAGAAGGATTTACAGGGCATTGGAGTATCTTTAATCCATGGAATTGGTCCAAGATATCCACCCAGCAGCGGTTAGCCAGCCCTGCAGGTACTTAAAACTCATAATGTACCTCCCTGTTTTGCCTTGACATTGTGTATTTAAATAAAGATAAGCATACATATATGCCGTAATTGCATAGATGGGGGTATTGCCTGCTGTCTGCGCTACCTTGTGACAAAAAAGCAAATGAAGATGAAGGACCACCTGAAGCTGTGAGAAAGGGCTGATCTGTTAAGGTATTTTGGTCACTGGCAGGTCTACACAAATAAACTAAATAGAAGTCAGGAGGGAACATGCCATGGGTGTAAAGGAGGCACAGACAGGTAAGAGACTGAATAAAAATCCCAAAGTGTTTACCTGGGATTTTTTGGCATTACCAGAAGTCTCCCCTCCAACCAGAACTGGCAATTTACAGAAAGTGTCAGGATGCTGCAACCATATTGATTTTGACAGAAGTGCAAAGGATCTTTTCTGTGAACTGTGTCACGCCAGCTGCATCATGAATATACATTATCATGAATATATAAAAAAAAAACAGATTGAGTTAATCTTTGTACGACAGTAACACCACTGAATTTTGGCTGAGAATCAGGAGGAGGTGAGCTTCCAGCCATCTTTCTGGGACATCTTTGCTATTATTTCTCTAATATCTTTTTATTACAGAAAAGCTAAGGGGGGTGGAGGGAAGCCACCTACAGGCCCCACAACCATGGCTGATTCGTGGAATTCGGAAGAGAAAGTGCAATACGACTCTCCCTGTTATTATGGTCTCTTCTTATCTCACAGAGGTGGAGGTGACAAGATCCTGAGCTGCTGTTGAGCTGCTGCTGGCATCTTAATTGCCTGATATTTTCCAGTGCTCTTTTCAGTTCAGGAATAAGACCTGGTGGCTTTTTCAAGTGTTGTGTAAAACACACTTACGCGCGTAGGCTGGTGCCTGCTCAGACGCTGTCCTTGTGGTTACGGCTGCTCTCAGAGCACATGCTAATTTGCACTGCAGCTTTGCTGCTTTGAATTAGCAGAACCCAGAATTTCCTGGGTCTCTGTTGGCTCCTGCGATGTCAATCGAGAAGTCTGTAGTGGGGGAACATGGTGAAATTACACCCTGGTGTTTCTTTGGGTCTGTAGAAAGCTCCTACAATTCTCCAGCCATGACTCATTTCAATGCAGAAATCAATGCAGCAAACCTTCTTACAGGGCATAAAAAGAATGCATGATTTCAGTTATTTCTTTGCAGAAAACAGCTACAGCTTGCAAAATTTGCAGAGATTGCTTATTCTGATCAGCAGGGTACGTCACACTTTATTCTTGTCTGCCCTGGACAGAAAATGGGTAAATGAAAAATAGAAACCTGCAGAAAAACCTCTACTGTGGGGCTTTGCAATATGAGGGAAATCTGAGAAGATGGATTTCAGCCTGAGTAGGGTTCATGTCTCTTAATTTAGGTGTCTACAATGAAAATATCTTTATGGGAACTATGTCACAGAGTTCCCATGGTGGCATCCTGTGGTGGGCATAGTTCCCATCACAGTCAGCAGAGGTCTAGTCCATGTATTCAGGGTGAGGGTGATGCACCTCTTTCAGCTGTAGGTATCTATGGCCTCACTCAGTTGCTTAAATGCAAATCTTTGGTGCCATTTGAGATGCCTCTACCTACAATGGCCTCTCCAGAACTGTGTGGGTGTCCTGTAGTTTAGTAATCCACAGGTTATTGGATTAATTTGCCTATATAAGTGTTTCTAGAGCCATTTCTGAAACACTGTAGTATCTGAGACAAGTATGGGACTGGCAGGTATATAGTTATGGCACAGACCCTATGGGAGGCTGAGGCTCTTCTGCAATGGCAGCTGATGGCCAGGTGGGATCATCTAGTGCATCTCTGTTACATCTCCAATGCAAACAAATCCCACCTTATAACTCAGGGAGCAAATACAGGTTTCTACCTCAGGGAAGATGAACTGCTCCCTTGGCTGCACTGGTTGTAGGGAGTAGCTCAACACGTTGGTAAGCTGCTGTCAGAAACTTCTTCCCCAGGTGACCAAGTAAACAGATTGGGACTGGTGGGCTCCATTAGTATAGATCTGTGGTTGTGGTGAACTGAAGAGGACTAGAGTCTGGTCTGGTCAGAGTGAGCAGACAAATCTCTGCACCACTTCTCATGAAGGCACATCCCTTCTCTACTACCACCTCTGTGGAGGGGACCAGAATTGAGTTTCCTGGAAGGTGACAGGCTGCAGGCAAAAATGCAATTCTCCAGGCTGTCCCTGAAACACCAAAACACCAAAATACTTGCAGCTTGCTCAGGAGCAGCTCATGGCTCCTGTTATAGACAACATTCCCACAGCATCCTCTTTGATTAGAGGAATAAGATTTGCTTCCCATGATCCAAAAAGCACAAATTACCGTAACTGTGATAATCATGCTACTGCTGTGATGTCTTTATTACTGCAAGAAATACTGTGGCATTGCCTCAAACCTGGAATCAGAAAGCAAGCTCTCATTCAGGTAGGACTTGGAACTGCACGCTATGGTGTATAGAAACAAAGCTCAGCCCTTTTCCGTTCCCCCTCCAGCCTCTCCAGGACCCTCAACTGTTTTCAGTTGCTGAAGCCATGGGGGAGACAGCAGCTTAACAGGGGCGGCCAGCTTTCTGCGTAGCATTCATGTCACACTTCAAAGCTGTTTGTGTGCTGCCAGTAAGGGATGTGCCGTGATTTGGGAGCAGCTGGGCAGGATAAAGCATGAGTGCTCTTCCAGTAGAGCCACCCAGAGAACGGAGGAGGGTGACGAGGGAGGCACTAGGGAGTAAAGCTGACAGCAGTGTTGGGAAAAGTAGGTCTCAAAGGGGCTTGAACTGTAGATTATCAGGACAACGTTGGAAGTAAGAAGAAGAGATTTATGATTCAACTGAAATGCCAGCAGAGATCCCCTTTTCAAATACATTGTGATTTGGTGGGTGGTTGTCTGGTTACAGGGGATTATGATTTTTTTGGGAAAAAAAAATAAATCTAGGCAATGTGGAAGCGACCGTGTCTCAGAGAGTGGTCTCGTCTTTCAGAAAAATGCCATAAGCAAACTCAGATCTGAAAATTGTTAACTCTGTTTTGCTCTGAAGGGGGTTTATTTAAATCAAAGTAAACCTGAGGTTAGAAAAGCTTCAAAGGGATACCATTATCTTAGTTACTTTAATAGTAATTTGGCATTCAAGTCCCTAAAATGGTCTGGAAAATCTCAGCCATGAGGATGTACTCACAGACACCCAGTGCTATCCCCGCCTCTGTATGTGTGTGTGTGTACGTGTGTGTGTGTGTGTGTGTGTGTGTTTCCCTGCTCATTAGATGCTTTCTGCTATAAGCAATACCGGTGCTTTGCACCATCCCAGGGGAAGACCAGTGTGTGATCTGGGGTATGAATTCTCCCCTGCGCCAGCTGACATGTTGATGGTCAACCTCCCATATAGCCTCATCCTCACATCTAAATATAAACCTGCGCTTGTCTTTTAACGAGCCGTGGCACAACAAAGGCCAGGGGTGCCATCCAGCCTGGAAGAGAGAGTCTCTGCAGCAAGTGAGCTGGGAAGATAAGTGTCAGTATGGCCCTGGGGAGGATAAAACCCATCGATAGGACCTGGATTGTAACCCAACCTCCCCCCTTGTACACATACACCCATGCCCATGAACACCAAAAATGTTTGACCCAGCGCCAGCCTCAGCCCTAAAATCCCCAAACTCTCTTTCCATTTAAGTGCTAATTCGTAACAATGCCGTATCCGATGGCTCTAAAATAGCTGGGTAAATGTCTTGTCCTTTTATAGCAGTGGCCCTATTGTAAGCTCTGGCATGTGACAGGTCTGAGAGTGACACAATGTGTGACTTCAAGAGACTGGACAGGGATAAAGACCTGTGCGCGCTGGTGATTTATCCTGCAGCAGCCACCTCTTTCCTCTCTGTCTGTCTGTCTCCTTGCTCTCCCTTCCTAAAGCAGCCCACCAGCAAACCAACATGGCTCCAAAGAAGCCTGAACCTAAGAAGGCCGAACCTAAGAAGGAAGAACCCAAACCAGCACCTAAACCAGCAGAACCAGAACCCAAAAAAGAAGTTGAATTTAACCCAGCTTCTATCAAAGTACGTATCTTTTGAGCTGGCGTGGGAGGAAGCGGGCTGGTGGGGCTTGGGTTGGTGGTGGTTCTAGTGGTGTTATATTCAATGCAGTGAGATGATCTCCAAAAATTGCTTTTGGTTTTGAGCAGAAAGTGTGCAGTAAAGGCAATGACCACAGGTAGAGTAAGAGTGGGAGCAAAATCACTGAGGGCTCTGCTAAACAGAGGAGCTAAAAGATGGATCTTGTTTGATCTGAGGATGTTCAGACTTATTTGTCTTAGCCCCAAAGCAGCAAATTTCATTGCAGGTGAGCTTCATCGACTTCAGTGGGAAACATACTGCTCCTCTGCAGGCAATATTTCAGGTAGAAGCCAGGAAGGCTCGGCTGCACTCAGGGCTGACCACTGAGTAACCAACGGCCAAGGCCACATGGTAGGCTTGGTGTGGGCTTGGAGCATGGGTTGAATTAATTTCTCTCATCACTTTGGTAGACATCATCAGCCTAGGACTTCCTTAAAGTGAGCCAGTGCCACCTCCTGTGGTTTTCCAGAAAAGCCCAACTGAATGGCAAAGGAGTGTGTGTTTTGCTGAATGGCAAAAGTATGTGTTTTGGAAGGCAGAGAGAAACTTGGGCAAAAATCCAGATTTCCTGAATGACCAGCTGTTCAGGTTCTGCCCCAAGAATTCGTCCAAAGGGCATGAGCCTTCTCCTACTCCTCCTTTAAATAAGTCCCTGCTGGAAAGAGTCACTGCTGATCTCAGCAGCATTTGCTGAAGTCTCACTCAAATGGGTAAGGACAAGATTTGGTTTCCAAGGCCATTTCAGAAATAGATTTTGGGAAGATTTGGGGTCACTACTCTAATCCTGAGCTGCTTAACTGGCATCACGTTGCACTTTCAGTGAATCACCCCATTGACAGGGAACTGCCAATGTTTAAGAAATGCTAGAGGTTTTAAAGCTGTGAAGTAGGTGATTCCAGTGAAATGACCCTGAAGATCTATTTCCCTTTAAAACACTTTTTTTTTTTTTTCCATGGGAATTGACCCTTCAGCAGATATCTGAGAGTGAGTCTTTTATTTCAAAATAAATTTCTCTCAGAGAATGATGAGGAGAAAGAAATATTATATTCCTATGGAAATGACCATGAAATGGACAATCAAAGAGTGACCTCTTGACTTATAAAAACACAATAACTGAATAAAGATCTAAAAATGACTAGTTCCCCTTTGCTCCTTCTGCACCACACACATTCACAGGCAATGTCAGAGACCCCTGCACGCATCTTTAGGAACAGCTTTCCCAGTAAATACCATGTGCCAGACAGACATTGTAAGACAGAGCAGGATTTCTTTGCAAGGCATTGTCCTTGGGGAACCGTCCTTTGGGAATTGTCCTTTGGGGAAAGTCATTGCCCTTTGGGAAAAGAACAGGAGCTTTGCAGCATCTCCCAGGTTTCTTTCTCATGGGGCTTTGGGCCAGGCAACGACTGGGTGTAAATCAGCATTGTTTTGTTGATTAGTTTAAAGCAGCCAGATTCTTTCCTGTTTTTTACAAGAAACTGGGCAACCAACATGGGAGTCCTGGTGATCACCTGTGTTTCTGGTGAGCCAGAGGACATGAGACAAGACTAGATAATGCCAGAGAGGAAAAGGGACAGAGTTCCACTGCCATCCATGGGAACACCTCCTCAGAACTGAGGTGAGGGATGAATGTCTCTGGGACCCTCTCTTGTTTGCTAAAAAGTGAAGTTATCCTCTCTTGTTAGCTAAAAAAGTAAAGTTTCTTTCTCGGAACTATGTGAGGAAGGGAATATGTTGCTCTGTCTCTTCAGTGTGTCTCCTGAGCATGATGCAGCAGGTCGCAGGGGTGGCTCATAAAGCCCGGGATGCTGAAACCGTTTGCTTCTTCCACATGGGACTGAGATTGCAGCTGGGGATTTGTAACAAAGGAAGCACTGAAAGTGGGTTTGTCCTGCCTTGAATCATAAAGACCTTGCAAATCTTTCAGTTTAAATACTTGTGGGGAAAAAAAAAAAAAAAAAGGTATCATTGGTAACTATATCAAGAAAAGTCAGATTACAAGGAATTCGGTTTTGGGCTAGTTTTTAGAGTAATGACACCAGAATTGGTGCCGTACTCTGAGAAGGACCTCCACCATGACCTTGGGCAAAGTGGTACGTGGTGGGATGCAGCAATCTGCTGATGTCTCTGTACTCAACATTCCTGCACTGTAAAAGGAGGAGGGGGCAATTGCAACAACTCTTAGAGGGCACAGATACCTTCAGCCGGGATGCCATGACATTGTGGTAATATCCAGCTGGGATACTGTGACATTGTGGTATGAAGGGCAGCTAAGTCCAGTAGAGAGATGAGTTGTAATTAAAAAAAAAAAAACCCAAACCCCAAACTGGTACCACTCAAAAAAACAGTCACGCATCTTTGCAGTCACTACGATTTCAAAAGTATCAAATACATTTTTACCCAAATAGGATCTGAAACTTGATTTTTTTTTTTTTTTAACTTACTCACTCTGCACACTCGTTCATGCAAATTCTTATTTTTCCCTCCAGCACAATTTGCAATTATGGAATCTTATGTTCTTTAAAGTGCTAAAAAATGTGCATAGAGTTCCTAAAAAATAAGTAAATCCAATACTCCCATGATAACATCTCTTCATCTTCATAGAGAATATTCCCTTACCTATTATATACCAAATTGGACTAGGGAAAGCATTGGTAGATGCGTGGTTTGGGTCTGGGGTATTTTATTTTCCAAAACTTTTAGCAAGGGGGGGATGATATTCTCTAGAGAGGTTTTCCTGGGAATTTTTCAATTAAATGTTTTTCATCAAAAATGCTTTTGTCAAAATTGAAGCTCTTTGTGCACGAGGGCTGGGTCTGGCAAATATAGTGCTTCCTGTTTCATAAACCTAGCTCTGGTGGAGCTCCGGCCATCTGGTGTAGATCAGGATACCTCCCTGGATCATTGTACAACATTTGAAAAAAAGGCTTTAATGAGTTTTGAAATTCTCCAAACATCCCCTGTTTTGCATTCCAGGGTGAAACTGGTTCTTGTTTTCATGCAGAAGATAATCTATAGTTATAAAAAAAAAAGGTGAAGAAAAACAAGCTTGTATCAAAACAAAATTTTAAAAATTATCAAAATGCATCTTTTGATGGAAATGTCTCCAGTTATCAGTATTTATTCTCAGACCTCATTGCACAATTTTTATTTGGAATTTTCTAACTTTTGGGGTTCTTTTTAGACACTAAAAAGTCTCAGAACTAAAATATTTCTGTGGAGGGGAAAAGTATTTCTTGATTCATTTTTCTTAACTGTCACAGTCTGCTGTCATGATAACGGTCAAACAGCCTTATTTTGCACTCCAGGACCGTGTTAGATTTTCCCATTGTCTTTCTCTTGCTGCTTTAGGGGCTCAGTCTGTATTTGGTATATATTGATGTGTCAGTTACAGTAGCCTCAATGTGAGATATGTCCCCTTAAGTAAATGCAGTTATTCTAAAGTTTTAATGTTACCCACATATACATTCCTATAGAATTTGATCCTATACTTAGAAATTTTCAAAGTAGATTGAAGTGGTGCGATTGAATGTTGTTTGCAGCTCATAGAAAAGAGTTTTTGGCATTTGTTTCTTTGTTTTTCCGTAAGAGTTTGGCTGAGTCCATGAGGAAGTAATGGAAGAAAAGTGTTTCTATAGAATGGCCTCTGAACCTCTTTACTTTAGGGACAAGATTGTCCTGAAGAGATTTTTTAGCGACAAGATTGTCTTATCTGTATATCTGATTAATTTCCACCTGAAAGCTGTCTTTTAGGAGGGGGGCTCATTTTGCCGGAAATATATTCTGCTCTCCTGAAAAATAGTGAGGCTGATGCAAACTAGGATTCATCTTTTATTGTTAAGGGCACAGAAAGTGGGACTTGCTCATCTACCTTTAAGCATTGGAAAGATGATCACTATAGAAACATAGAATCGTCTAGGTTGGAATGGACCCTTAAGATCATCAAGTCCAACTGTTAACCCAACACTGCCCACCCCACCACTAAACCATGTGCCTCAGCACCACATCTACACAGCTTTTAAATCCCCCCAGGGATGGCGACTCCACCACTGCCCTGGGCAGCCTGTGCCAGTGCTTCACAACCCTTTCCAAGAAGTCATTTCTCCTACTATCCAATCTAAACCTCCCCTGGCACAACTTGAGGCCATTTCCTCTTGTCCCATCACTTGTTATTTGGGAAAAGAGATTGATCCCCCCTCGCTACCCACTCCTTTCAGGGAGCTGTAGAGAGCGAGAAGGTCTCCCCTCAGCCTCCTCTTCTCAAGGCTGCA